>NC_091991.1:8603592-8937214 GCF_044704955.1 Pristiophorus japonicus | reverse complement strand
TCTGCCTCGGGCTTAGTGGTAGCACTCTTATTGAGTTAAAAGGCCATAGGTTCAAGCCCTACACCAGAGACTTGAGCACATAATCAAGGCTGACACTTGAGTGGAGCGTTGAGAGAGTGCTGCACTGTCAGAGATTCTGTCTGTCGAATAAGACATTAAACCGTGGTCTGCGCGCTCAAACTGGATGTAAAATATCCCACGGTACCATTCGAAGAGTGGCAGAGGGGCTCTGGTATCCTGGCCAATATTTATTACTCAACCAACATCACTAAAACATATTATCTAGTCATTAATTTTGTTGCTATTTGTCGGTCCCGGCTGTGTGCAAATTAGCTGCTGCATTGTAATAGTGACTGCACTTCAAAAAGTACTTCATTGGCTGTGCAGTGGTTTGGGGTGCCCTGCGATTGTGAAAAGCTGCATATAAATGCAAGGTTGTTCGTTCATCCAAAATTCTAAGATGCCTGTGCACTTGGAAATATTCTTCCCTATGGTTACACTTGTCCATTAGAATTCCATAGAGCTGAGGTGTCTTAACCATTTTCTCCATCTATTGAAGAGGTTCCCTGCATTTTTCCTGCAGCTGTCGCGCTGCAAAGATCATGTCCGTTGTGTCCCGGAGGGGATGAAATCTGCACTGCGACTCCGGGAGAAGCTCCTCGGCCACTGGGAGAAGACGGTTGAGGAGGACTCTAGCGATGACTTTCCCAGTGGTTGACAGCAGGGAGGTTCCTCTGTAGTTGCCGCAGTTGGACTTGTCCGCTTTTTTAAAGATGGTCACGATCCACTGCTTCTCTAAGATCTCCCGGCATGCTCTCCTCCCTCCAGAGGAGAGAGCCCTGATACATGGCCTTGTTCGACCTTAGAAAGGCCTTCGACACTGTCAACCACGAGGGTCTATGGAGCATCCTCCTCTGTTTCGGATGCCCCCAAAAGTACATTGCCATACTCCGCCTGCTCCACGACGACATGCAAGCCGTGATCCTTACCAGCGGATCCATCATAGATCCAATTCATGTCCGGACTGGTGTCAAGCGGGACTGCGTCATTGCCCCAACCCTCTTCTCAATCATCCTCGCTGCCATGTTCCACCTCATAGTTGATAAACTCCCCGCTGGAGTGGAGCTAAATTACAGAACCAGTGGGAAGCTGTTCAACCTTCGCCATCTCCAGGCCAGGTCCAAGACCACGCCAACCTCTTGTCGAGCGACAGTACACGGATGATGCCTGCGTCTGTGCACACAGAGGCTGAACTCCAGGACATAGACGACGTATTTACCGAGGCGTATGAAAGCATGGGCCTTACGCGAAACATTAGCGAGACAATGTCCTCTCCGCACAGCATTGCCCCCAAACATCAAGATCCACGACGTGGCCCTGGACAAAATGGACCACATCCTCTATTTCGGGAGCCTCCTATCAACGATAGCAGGCATTGATGATGAGATGCAACACCGTCTCCAGTACGCCAATGCAGCCTTTGACTGCCTGAGGAAAAGAGTGTTTGAAGATCAGTCCCTCAAAACTGTCACCAAGCTCATGGTCTGCAAGGCCGTAGTAATACCCGCCCTCCTGTATGGCTCAGAGACGTGGACCATGTACAGTAGACACCTCGAGTCCCTGGAGAAATACCACCAGCGATGTCTCCAAGATCCTGCAAATTCCCTGAGGACAAACGCACAAACGATAGCGTCCTTGTCCAGGCCAACATCCCCAGCATTGAAGCACTGACCACACTTGATTAGTTCCGCTGGGCAGGCCACATAGTCCGCATGCCAGACCCGAGACTCCCAAAGCAAGCGCTCTACTCTGAACTCATCCATGGCAAACGAGCCGAAGGCGGGCAGAGGAAACGTTACAAGGACACCCTCAAAGCCTCTCTGATAAAGTGCGACATCCCCACTGACACCTGGGAGTCCTTGGCCATGGACCGCCCTAAGTGGAGGAAGTGCATTCGGTGGGGTGCTGAGCTCCTCGAGTATCGTCGCCGAGCGCATGCAGAAATCAAGCGCAGGCAGCGGAAGGAGCTTGCGACAAACCCACCCTTTCCCTCGACGATTATCTGTCCGACCTGTGACAGAGACTGTGGTTCTTGTATTGGACTGTACAGCCACCTAAGAACTCATGCTAAGAGTGTAAGCAAGTCTTCCTCAATTCTGAGGGACTGCCTATGATGATGATTGAAGAGGTACATAACATGGAGATTGAGATTATGAAGGTTAAATCCATGTTCCATTAATTTGCTGGTATCTCAAATTGCTGTTATTAACATCTTGATGTTCTGAATAAGGACGTATCTATCAGTGGTGCAATATTGGTAAGAGCAGCCCATTCCAAACATCCGATTCAGACAGGCCAAACAAGCAGATGAGGAATACGAGTGCAAATAGGGTCAAGTTGTCTGAGCTTCGGAGAACACCTGACCCAAGGGACAGAGTTTGATGCCCCTGTCCTCGAGAGTACTGAGTAGTATCTGGTATTTAAATGACCACTGTATATTATAAAAAAAAATCTCGGGTAGCGCAGGCAGTTCTGATCCACAAGCCTTACTTCATGCTACGATTTTGGGTCACGCTTTTTGTCAGTGCAATTTACAAATGGTACACGCTATCAACATTTTCTATTCAATTTTGCTATGTCAACTGTCACAACGTAGTTGCAAGCTCTGATCACGAGGGTGTTCTCTGAAGTCTCTTCCCCCACAACTCTCACCAATTTATATATTAAACTTCAAGGTACTATGGGCAACACCAAGGGAAATTTACTGGATCGTAGGTGTAAATTTATGGATAACGTAACTGTCGTGTTGCTACTTCTGCTACATCGTACAACGAGCAATCATAACGATATTTATTTCGAAATTGCAGCATCCTACAAAGCATTGTGTCCGAATCAACATGTCTGTGCTCGCCTGATTTTGTTCCAGATTTCTAGCAATTGCAGTTTTTTTTCAGTTTCTTGTAGATATATGTAAACTATTTGAAAATTTAGTTTTTACGGCAATAGACTGCGTTAGAAATTGGTGTGCAAATTTGTAACCTCCGTAACCTTGAGGTCATCTGAAACTCTGCTGCATGTGTCTTAACTTAAACCAAGTCTCGCTTACCCATCCCCCTGTGCTCGCTGACCAATATTGGCTCCCGGTTAAGCAACGCTTTGATTTTAAAATTATCATGTTTGTTTTCATGGTCTCCATGGTCTCGCCCCTCCCTATCTCTGTAACCTCCTTCAGCCCGACAACACGCTCAGATGTCTGCGCTCCTCCAATTCTGTCTGCTTGAGCATCCCTGATTATAATCGCTTCACTATTGGCGGCCGTGCCTCCAGCTGCCAAAGGCCCCTTAGCTCTGGAATTCCCTCCTGAAACACCTCCACCTCTCCACCTCACTATCTCTCTTTCCGCCTTTAAGATACTCCTTAAAACCTTCCTCTTTGACCAAGCTTTTGGTCATCTGCCCGAGCATCTCATTATGTAGCTCGGTGTCACATTTTGTTTGATAACGCTCCTGTTACGCTAAAGGTGTTATATAAATATAATTTGTTGCTGCACATTCTTATCTTTATGATAGACTATCAGAATGAGGTGACTTGTTGACGAAACGCAGATTATGGAAGTTTTAAGACCAATCTGAAAGGAAGCAAAATAAGTGAGTTGATCTAATGGTGGTCCTGTGTGCTGTATCAAAACCATGAAGCGTCAAAAGATCTGCCAGTGAAGGGGACGGGGGAGGAGTGGAGTTCCCTCGAGAATGGAGTTCCTTTTGGCTGATAAAGATCAGGGAGGGGACAAGAACGGTTAACCAAGGGAAGAGGATTTGTAAATGCTGCTGTGTTCTGAAGCTTAGTTCTAATAAATATAGGCTTTACATTTGTCATCTTGTCCACATCTGTATTTGCCACCTTATGCATCACTCTGCTAAAATATTGTTTCACCACAGCAATTTACCTGTTCCTATTTCAAGATTCTACCGAGTTAAAATTTCAGAAATCCCGCAGGGAAAGATTTGTCAAATTTTGCGGAGCATAACGTCCAGTGACTTTGGAATACAGAGATGAGCTAAAGTTGCTTGCCCTTGTCGGTTATGTTTTTAATATCTGAAAATGTTTTTTCCTAACATGAAGGCTTGTTAAGTTTATCTGTTGTATGATTACAGTTGGATTTTCAGCGGGTTTGCGACCGGTTTTTCGCTGCGTTTTAACCATTCGCAGCGAAAACCTGGGCGCTTAGCTGTTTCTCACCCAGTCGCGATCCTCGGCTCGGTTTTTGCGGAGGTGTTTGGAAACACCGCTGGGGAGAGCCACGCCAGGTGCGTAACAACTTGGATTGCGTTACCGTCCGAGTTTCGGCATTCACCCGACTTGTATGCCGCGCCCCGATGACTGCCAGGGGAAACACGGCGGTCCAGCCCTGCTCGCAGTGGGAAGTTGGCAAACCTGAAAAAAAGCTAAGTTAAAGTTTTTATTCTTTTATATTTTTGCAACGATTTGAAATATTTGTTTATTTTCCCATCCCAAGGCCTCGCGGAGTGCTCCTGGCCCTGCACTAAAGTTGGCGAGGATCCCGATTTTGCACCCCTAAAAGTGCAATGCCTCCCTTTGCGCTGCGCCCCCTGGCGCAGACCCCAAGTGCCGAAATTTAGGCAATTAATCGCTAATGCTAATTGAGCAGTAATTTTCACACCGCCTCGGTTTTCACCCTGCTACGGAGAATATCCAGCCCCTTGGTCTTCTCCATATGTCATCAGGAGGTATAGAGCGTTAATTCAGCAATTAACAAAACTGGAGTGAGATGCGTGCTGTTGGTGAATTGACCTTTTTCAGCTCTCCGATAAATAGCACTTGTAACCCTGGGGTCGAAAGGTTCTGTTTGAAATGGGTGTGCGCTGGCTCTTTGATAAAAAACAGCTATAGCTGCTTGTGTTTCTTTCAACTGCTGAATTACCCCATAGTCTCTACCTGATGGATGGAACACATTTTTATAGACTAACACTGTGAACTGCAAGATTGCCTGAGCTGTCGTCTATGATGAACTTACTTGGATTTCAATGCAAAACTGTTAAGGTTCTGTCGTTTTTGTTGCCAGCCTATTGCCAGTTGCATAAACCTTTTATATGGATTGTTTATTTTGTCTGTTTACATAAAATAAACTTACATATACAGTTCTGGGCAATATTTTGCTTTCAAAACGTCTTAGAAAAACATTTGTGAACAGCTGATAAGTTACTTGTGTAGAGCCTTATATGGCCGGTTTATTTTGAATCTGTTTCCCTCATTTAAGTCTGCAATTAGACTACGCAACCATTCCAGGAACAGTAGCATTATGATGGGAAGTGTTGCTGCTGGCAACGTCAATTATACTGTGGACTTTAATTTGCACCTCTGCCCACCAGAAACAAGCTCTGTCTGAGTGTGAGCATGTAAGTGCAGAACTATTCTGAATGTGACTAACATTTAATGCAAAGAGCAAAGGTGGCAACATGTGTTACTCAGTTCTTTCCAAGCAGTCCAGAAATGCGCCCAAGTACATTTGCAACTGCACTTCATGCTGGTCTGGAGTTGCCCTCAGCTCCACCATTGGCGGCCGTGCCTTCAGCTTTTTTTTATTCCTTTCATGGGGATATGGGTGTCGTTGTCAAGGCCAGCATTTATTGCCCTTTCCCTAATTGCCTTTGATAAGTTGATGAGCTGCTGCCTTGAACCGCTGCAGTCCGTGTGGTGAAGGTGCTCCCACAGTGCTGTTAGGGAGGGAGTTCCAGGATTTTGACCCAGTGACAATGAAGGAACGGCCAATATATTTCCAAGTCAGGATGGTGGGGAACGTGGAGGTGGTGGTGTTCCCATGCGCCTGCTGCCCCTGTCCTTCTAGGTGGTAGAGGTCGAGGGTTTGGGAGGTGCTGCCGAAGAAGCCTTGGCGAGTTGCTGCAGTGCATCTTGTAGATGGTACACACTGCAGCCACGGTGCGCCGGTGGGAGTGAATGTTGAAGATGGTGGATGAGGTGCCAATCAAGCGGGCTGCTTTGTCCTGGATGGTGTCGAGCTTCTTGTGTTGTTGGAGCTGCACTCATCCAGGCAAGTGGCGAGTATTCCAAATTCCATCACACTTCTGACTTGTGCCTTGTAGATGGTGAAAAGGTTTTGGGGGAGTCAGGAGGTGAGACACTCGCCGTAGAATACCCAGCCTCTGACCTGCTCTTGTAGCCGCAGTATTTATGTGCCTGGTCCAGTTAAGTCTGGTCAATGGTGACCCCCAGGATGTTGATGGTGGTGGATTCAGCGATGGTAAGCCTTGGCCCCGTGCTTTGGAATTCCCTCACTGAAGCTCGCTCTCTCCTTTTTCCTCCTTTAAGACCCTCCTTAAAACCCATCTCTTTGAGCTTTCGGTCACCCCTCTTAATATTGCTATTCTTGGTGTGACGATTATTTTTTGATTGCACTTCTGAAATATTATTGGACATGTTTCTGTGTTAATGGTGCGAGATAAATGCAGGTTGTTGTGCGTGAGGTAGCAGCCCCATGTTCCTGTACTGCTTGGCTTTTAGTGTGCCCGAGAGCCAGACTGGGACCAAAGCCCCCAAATTATAGAACCACTTTCGTGCCTGACCAGTTGATCAATGTAACTGCAGCCTTGTATAATTTAGTAAAATGGCTTTCAGTTGTGAGCCACATTTTTTTTCAAAACATTCTGCAAGATCCTTTAAAATAAACACTTGTCTGTTGAACCAAGGCTAGTATGTGTTGTTGATTGAACCAGTAATAATAGGTGTGTGACTGGTTTGATGGTCCAATGAATGCGTTCCAGCACAACCTGATCCTGTCAGTTCAGGAAGTCTTTAGCACAGGTTAGTCATAAACGTCTGTCTTTATGAAGTATAGTAAATGTGCTGCCAGTGATTCTGATGCACCCCATGGACTTTGGCAGCCAGTAGCCCTGCTGCCTTGTGGCTTTTGAAGCCTTGATTCCTGCCAAAAAAGCGAGGTGATAATTGCTTGTGAATAAAGAATTTATATCACAGAAAGTATGCCATTCAGCCCATCATACGCGTGGCTCTTTGACGAGAGCTATGTATTCTAATTCAGCTCCCCTGCACTTTCACTGTCTTAGTTGATCAAATTTTATTTTAATATGCAGCCCCTGTCTCAATAGCCACTTGTGGCAAAGCATTCCATATTCTAATGACCCACTGTCTGCAAATAATTTTTTTAGTAGATGATTTACTTTGGAGCAGCAGTTGGCTACTGTTACTCAAAGCATTGCTGAGTGCAGTACTTGTTCTTGTGATGAATACAGATTTGCTCAGGCAGGTAACCAGCCTGGTTTCAGAGCCTAAATGGAAGTATCTGGTTCCTTACCTTACTGAGTGCTTCTTTATTTTTTCATGGCCTTTTAATTTGCACTGGAGTTGGACTCCACTTTGTGTGAAGCCCACCAGTTCGAGACAGACTCCGAGTGAGGTTCTCATGTTGTTTAGCTTCGGAGCGCTCGAGAATCCTTTCAGGGTCGAAATCCCAAGTTCTGCCACTTCCATGCTGATGTCTATCTGGAACCACCTCTTGCCTCAAGTGACAGCCAGGTGTGATGGTCATACCGAACTCAAGTTTTCTTAACATCTAAATTTCAGTCGATCTTTCTCCTTGTTTGTGTACTGTTCTACCTCTTGGAAATATCACCTGAATGAAATAATGCTGCATCAGTTTTTAACCAGAGCTTCTCATCACACTGGATCTTTGAAACCTGGTGCACCCTGACGCTCTAGTCCTGTGCACACAGCTGTAAAAAGCCTTGTAGGTTGTTGTGTTTGACTTTTTGACAGATTTGACAAGTGAATTCTTCTGTGCCCGGTTTCTTTCAAACCGAAGAATGGTCTGTGCAGTCAGTGCATCTGTGAACATTCTGTACTTGGACCTCTAATTTGTCATGTTTTTAATGAGACTTGCCAGACTTGATGAAGCTTTTATTTTTTTCTTGCATCAACAAAGTTGCACTGGCTGTCCAGAACTTTTAACTCCAGACTCTTGGCAGAAATCCTCATACTGACTAGAGATTACAAAATTCAATGTGGCTACAAGTGGGTTGCTTCATAAGAACATAAGAAATAGGAGCAGGAGTAGGCCACACGGCCCCTCGAGCCTGCTCCGCCATTCAATAAGATCATGGCTGATCTGATCATGGACTCAGCTCCACTTCCCTGCCCGCTCCCCATAACCCCTCATCCCCTTATCGTTTAAGAAACTGTCTATTTCTGTCTTAAATTTATTTAATGTCCCAGTTTCCATAGCTATCTGAGGCAGTGAATTCCACAGATTCACAACCCTCAGAAGAAATTACTCCTCATTTCAGTTTTAAATGGGCAGCCCCTGATTCTAAGATCATGCCTTCTAGTTCTCGTCTCTCCCACCAGTGGAAACATCCTTTCTGCATTCACCTTATCAAGCCCCCTCATAATCTTATGTTTCTATAGGATCACCTCTGAATTCCAATGAGTAGAGGCCCAACCTTTCCTCAGAAGTCAACCCATTCATCCCCGGGATCAACCTAGTGAACCTTCTCTGAACTGCCTCCAAAGCAAGGATATCCTTTTGTAAATATGGAAACCAAAACTGCACGCTGTATTCCAGATGTGGCCTCACCAATACCCTGTACAGCTGTTACAAGACTTCCCCGCTTTTATACTCCATCCCCTTTGCAATAAAGGCCAAGATTCCATTGGCCTTTCAGATCACTTGCTGTACCTGCATACTATCTTTTTGTGTTTCATGCACAAGTACTCCCAGGTCCTGCTGTACTGCAGCACTTTGCAATCTTTCTCCATTGAAATAATAACTTGCTGTTTGATTTTTTTTTCTGCCGAAGTACATGACCTTACACTTTCTAACATTATACTCCATCTGCCAAATTCTTGCTCACTCACTTAGCCTGTCTATGTCCTCCTGCAGCCTCTTTATGTCCTCCTCACACATTGCCCTTCCTCCCATCTTTGTATCGTCAGCAAACTTGGCTACGTTGCAGTCAGTCTTCCAAGTCGTTAATATAGATTGTAAGTATTTGGGGTCCCAGCACTGATCCCTGTGGCACCCCACTCGTTACTGATTGCCAACCAGAGAATGAACCATTTATCCCAACTCTGTTTTCTGTTTGTCAGCCAATCTTCGATCCATGCTAACATATTACCCCAACCCCGTGAACTTTTATCTTGTGCAGTAACCTTGTTAAATGCATTCTGAAAGTCCAAATACACCACATCCACTGGTTCCCCTTTATCCACTCTGTTCGTTGTATCCTCAAAGAATTCCAGTAAATTTGTCAAACATGATTTCCCCTTCTTAAATCCATGCTGACTTTGCCTGACCAAATTTTGCTTTTCCGAATGTCCTGCTACTGCTTTAATAATGGACTCCAACATTTTCCCAACCACAGATGTTAGGCTAATTGGTCTATAGTTTCTTGCTTTTTGTCAGCCTCTTTTTTGAATAAGGGCATTACATTTGCAGTTTTCCAATCTGCTGGGAACTCCCCAGAATCCAAGGAATTTTGGTAAATTACAACCAATGCATCCACAATCCCTGCCGCTACTTCTCAAGACCCGAGGGTGCAAGCCATCGGGTCCAGGGGATTTATCTGCCTTTAGTCCCATTATCTTACTGAGCACTGCCTCCTTTGTGATTGTGTTAAGTTCCTCCCTCCCTATAGCCCCTTGACTATTCACTGTTGGAATATTGTTGTCCTCTACGTAAAAACTGATACAAAATACTTGTTTAGAGTTTCTGCCATCTCCATGTTCCCCATTACTAATTCCCCAGTCTCGTCCTCTAAGGGACCAACATTTACTTTAGCCATTCTTTTTCTTTTTGGAAACCTATAGAAACTCTTACTATCTGTTATTATATTTTGAGCTACAAATTAAGGTGTCACCATAGCCTTGATACGAAGCAAGATACCTGACAGTTGATAGGAAGCACAAATATGGTAGCCTCGTTTTTGTTTTAAATTTGTTCCTGGGATGTGGGCGTCACTTGCAAGGCTAGCATTTATTACCCATCCCTAATTGCCCTTGAGAAGATGGTGGTGAGCCGCCTCCTTGAACCGCTGTAGTCCGTGTGGTGAAGGTTCTCCCACAGTGCTGTTGGGGAAGGAGTTCCAGGATTTTGACCAAGCGATGATTAAGGAACGGCCGATATATAGTCAAGTCAGGATGATGTGTGACTTGGAGGAGGTGGTGTTTCCATGCGCCTGTGTGCAGCTTTGAGTCAAACAGCTGTAGTGGGTGCGGAAGCTTCTATTAAGTTTTGCACCTTTAACGTGACATTGGTGTGAATCCTCACATAGATGTGGGAGCATTTTTAACGCCAGGGTCTGGCTCGTAGCAGCTTTGAAGCATTGTTTAAAATATGCTTATTTTCTTGCGTGCAACATTCATCCCCTCCATCACTGACACAGTGATTGCTGTACCGTCTATTCAACCTACAGGATGCCCTACAGCAACTCACAAGGTTACTTTGATGGGAGCTCCTTCCCACGTGATCTTTGCTAGCGAGAAGGACAAGAGAAGCAATGTAACCGGATCGCCATCACCTCCCAAATTTTCCTCCAAGTTGCGCGCTATCCTGACTTGGGACATGTACTGTTGTTGTTTCATTGTCGCAGGTTCAATATCCTGGAATTCCCAATCCCACACCATTTTGGGAGCGCCGTCCCCACAAGGACTGCAGTAGTTTAAGGACAAGGTTTGTCACTACCACCTCTGGGCATCTGTGGATGGGCACCACGTGCAGCTTTGCCAGTGTAGCTTGCGTCCCGTGAACAAATGTGTATAGTGCATACAGAAGAGCGAGGTTGCTGTATTCTAGTTAGCACTTTATTCCCAAGACCGATCAAACAACTAGTGCATATTTGGTGCATAGGAGACCAAGGAAGAAGCAGCGCATACTCTGGAATCATTGCTGGCCGAGGAATGAGTCGTCTCCAAACCTCCATTTTGTATTGCATGTTCCCGCAACCAAGAGGAGGTGCCCTTGATTTGGGAAGTAAATGGGATATTTGTTGAGACTTTAATATATAAAGATTTATTCATTATTGGAACATAAATATCCCATTACAGTATCAAAATCATTACATTGCAAACTAGTCTCCTGATGGTAAATCAGTTATGACATACATTTCAGAGCTCTTTTTGAAAGGTTATTAGAAATGGTTGAATGCACTAATGGCTTTATAAAGTGCCTTGGAAAGGGCATACATTATTTATAATACTGTAGCACCAGGAAGACCCTGGATATGTTTGGTTCCATCTCAGCTTGCAGAATCTATTGCATTTTTGCTCTCTGCTCCCATATAGAGTGCTCCCATCCTGACATCAACATCATGTTTGTTATTTAAAAATATGTGACCGGAAAACCCTGTTGTCAATATGTCGGCTTCAGTCTAGTTTATGGGAGAGAGTCCTCACCATGTGAACCAGTTGAGGCTCTTTATGCACGTTCTCAGCACAGTATGAAAGATTTTAACATTGTACAAGCTGCACAAACGGTGTGGGAAAAGCTTGCCGCAGTTTCACTATAACTGGTTTCCCCACAAACTAGATCAGCGAAAAAAAAAAAAAGTGTCTACCCTACATAAACTTGAGGTGACCCAAAACTCGACTGCATGTGTCCTAACTTGCTCCAAGTCCCGCTCACCCATCCCATCACCACCTGTGCTCGCTGACCTACATTGGTTCCTGGTTAAGCAACGCCTCGATTTCAAAATTCTCCTCCTCGTTTTCAAATCACTCCATGGCCATGCCCCTCCCTATCTCTGGAATCGCCTCCCCCCCCCTCACCCCTCCCCCGAGATACAGAAACATATGGCCCCAAGTTTCCACATGATTTGCTCCTGATTTTTAGGAGCAACTGGTGTAGAACGGAGTATCTTAGAAATCGGAATTCTCGTCATTTAGTTTGCTCCAGTTCTAGTCAGTTAGAACAGTTTCACTTTGGAACAGAATTTTTTTTTCAAAAGGGGGTGTGTCCGGCCACTTACGCCTATTTTCAAAGTTTCGTCAGTGAAAACTTACTCCAAACTAACTTAGAATGGAGTAAGTGAAGATTTTTGTACGCTCGAAAAAACCTTGTCTACGCTTTAGAAAATCAGGCGCAGGTTACAAATCAGGCGTAGGGAATGGTGAGGGGGGGGGGTGTTTAAAGGGAAGTTTACAAACATTAAACACTTCAGTTTTACAAATAAAGAGCCATCATCAATAATAAATGAGAAATACATCAATAAATCAACCAAAAAAAATTAATAAATTCAAAAAAAATCAATAAATAAAACATTTTCTACTTACCGACTGCAGCACTGGGAGCCCTCCAACAGCGTGCTGGGATGCCCCCCTCAGTGTGTCTCTGTCAGTGTCTCTATCTCTCTGTCTGTCTATGTGTCTCTCATTCTCTGTCTGTCAGTGTCTGTGTTTCTGACAGCGAGGGGAGAGGGAGGGAAGGGGGGGAAGGAGATGGGGGGGGGGGGGGGGAGGGAGAGAGAGAAGGAGATTGGGGGGGGGGGGAGGGGGAGAGAGAAGGAGATGGGGGGGGGGGAAGGGAGAGAGAGAAGGAGATTGGGGGGGGGGGGAAGGAGATTGTTGGGGGGGAAAAGGAGATTTGGGTGGGGGGGGGGAGGGAGGCTGAACGGGCCGGGCCCGAGACTTCGGGCAGGGCCCGTCCCCAGCACCAGATTTACAGGTAGGTGGCATTGGGTTGGGTCGCGGGTGGGAGGGAGGTTGGTTCGGGTCGGGGGGAGAGAGAGGGAGGTCAGGTCCGGTCCGGGGGGGGGGTAGAGAGCGGGTGTCGGGTCCAGAAGCGGGAGTCGGGTTGGGAGGAAGCAGGAGTGGCCGTGGGAGGAGCCTTATTCACGCAGCCCCAGTGAGGCCATTCGGCCAGGGCTTGGGGCTGCGTGCTTCGGGCCCCTCCCACACAGTTTCGGGCGCTGGAGCGACTGCACTTGCGCGCCCACTGTTTTCAGCGCAGGGACCTGGCTCCCCCACCCCCCCCCCCCCCACAGCTCTTGTTGCGCTGCGCCGAGGGCCAGAGGACCTGCAGGGAGGTGGAGAATCTGGAGGGTTTTTTTAGGCGTACTTTGTGGCGCGAAAAACGGGCATCCAGGTCGGGACTGCGCCGTTCTTGGCGCGGCTCGAAACTTGGGCCCATAGAAACATAGAAAATAGGTGCAGGAGTAGGCCATTTGGCCCTTCGATCCTGCACCACCATTCAATAAGTTAATTGATGAACATGCAACTTCAGTACCCCATTCCTGATTTCTCGCCATACCCCTTGATCCCCCTAGTAGTAAAGACATCTAACTCCTTTTTGAATATATTTAGTGAATTGGCCTCAGCAACTTTCTGTGGTAGAGAATTCCACAGGTTCACCACTCTCTGGGTGAAGAAGTTTCTCCTCATCTCGGTCCGAAATGGCTTTCCCCTTATCCTTAGCCTGTGACCCCTGGTTCTGGACTTCCCCAACATTGGGAACATTCTTCCTGCATCTAACCTGTCTAAACCCGTCAGAATTTTAAACGTTTCTATGAGATCCCTTCTTATTCTTCTGAACTCCAGTGAATACAAGCCCAGTTGATCCAGTCTTTCTTGATAGGCCAGTACCGCCATCCCGGGAATCAGTCTGGTGAACCTTCGCTGCACTCCCTCAATAGCAAGAATGTCCTTCCTCAAGTTAGGAGACCGAAACTGTACACAATACTCCAGGTGTGGCCTCACCAAGGCCCTGTACAACTATAGTAACACCTCCCTGCCCCTGTACTTAAATCCCCTCATTATGTAGGCCAACATGCCATTTGCTTTCTTAACTGCCTGCTGTACCTGCATGCCAACCTTCAATGACTGATGTACCATGACACCCAGGTCTCGTTGCACCTCCCCTTTTCCTAATCTGTCACCATTCAGATAATAGTCTGTCTCTCTGTTTTTACCACCAAAGTGGATAACCTCACATTTATCCACATTATACTTCATCTGCCATGCATTTGCCCACTCACCTAACCTATCCAAGTCACTCTGCAGCCTCATAGCATCCTCCTCGCAGCTCACACTGCCACCCAACTTATTGTCATCCGCAAATTTGGAGATACTACATTTAATCCCCTCGTCTAAATTATTAATGTACAATGTAAACAGCTGGGGCACCAGCACAGAACCTTGCTGTACCCCACTAGTCACTGCCTGCCATTCTGAAACGTACCCATTTACTCCTACTCTTTGCTTCCTGTCTGCCCACCAGTTCTCAATCCACGTCAGCACACTACCCCCAATCCCCCATGTGCGTTAACTTTGCACATTAATCTCTTGTGTGGGACCTTGTCGAAAGCCTTCTGAAAGTCCAAATACACCACATCAACTGGTTCTCCCTTGTCCACTTTACTGGAAACATCCTCAAAAAATTCCAGAAGATTTGTCAAGCTTGATTTCCCTTTCACAAATCCATGCTGACTTGGACCTATCATGTCACCGCTTTCCAAATGCGTTGCTATGACATTCTTAATAATTGATTCCATCATTTTACCCACTACTGAGGTCAGGCTGACCGGTCTATAATTCCCTGTTTTCTCTCCCTCCTTTTTTTAAAAGTGGGGTTACATTGGCTACCCTCCACTCCATAGGAACTGATCGAGTCTATGAAATGTTGGAAAATGACTGTCGATGCATCCGCTATTTCCAAGGCCACCTCCTTCTGTACTCTGGGATGCAGACCATCAGGCCCTGGGGATTTATCGGCCTTCAATCCCATCAATTTCCCCAACACAATTTCCCGACTAATAACGATTTCCCTCAGTTCCTCCTTCATACTGGACACTCTGACCCCTTTTATATCCGGAAGGTTGTTTGTGTCCTCCGTAGTGAATACAGAACCAAAGTACTTGTTCAATTGGTCTACCATTTCTTTGTTCCCCGCTATGACTTTCCCTGATTCTGACTGCAGGGGACCTACGTTTGTCTTTACTAGCCTTTTTCTCTTTACATATCTATAGAAGCTTTTGCAGTCCATCTTAATATTCCCTGCAAGCTTCCTTTCGTACTCTATTTTCCCTGCCCTAATCAAACCCTTTGTCCTCTTCTGCTGAGTTCTAAATTTCTCCCAGTCCCTGGGTTTGCTGCTATTTCTGGCCAATTTGTATGCTACTTCCTTGGCTTTAATACTGTCCCTGATTTCCCTTGATAGCCACGGTTGAGCCACCTTCCGATTTTTATTTTTACGCTAGACAGGGATGTACAATTGTTGTAGTTCATCCATGTGGTCTCTAAATGTCTGCCATTGCCCATCTACTGTCAACCCCTTAAGTATCATTTGCCAATCTATCCTAGCCAATTCACGCTTTATACCTTCACTGTTACCCTTCTTTAAGTTCTGGACCATGGTCTCTGAATTAACTCTTTCATTCTCCATCCTAATGTAAAATTCCACCATATTATGGTCATTCTTCCCCAAGGGGCCTCGCACAATGAGATTGCTAATTAATCCCCTCTCATTACACAACACCCAGTCTAAGATGGCCTCCCCCCCTAGTGTTGGCTCCTCGTCATATTGGTCTAGAAAACCATCCCTTATGCACTCCAGGAAATCCTCCTCCACCGTATTGTTTCCAGTTTGGTTAGCCCAATCTGTATGCATATTAAAGTCACCCATGATAACTACTGCACCTTTATTGCATGCACCCCTAATTTCCTGTTTGATGCCCTCCCCAACATCACTACTACTGTTTGGTGGTCTGTACACAACTCCACTAATGTTTTTTGCTCTTTGGTGTTCTGCTGCTCTACCCATATAGATTCCACATCATCCAAGCTGATGTCCTTCCTAACTATTGCTTTAATCTCCTCTCTAACCAGCAATGCTACCCCACCTCCTTTTCCTTTTATTCTATCCTTCCTCAATGTTGAATACCCTTGGATGTTGAGTTCCCAGCCCTGATCATCCTGGAGCCACGTCTCTGTAATCCCAATCACATCATACCTGTTAACATCTATTTGCACAGTTAATTCATCCAACTTATTACGGATACTCCTTGCATTAAGATACAAAGCCTTCAGGCTTGTTTTTTTAACACCCTTTGTCCTTTTAGAATTATGATGTAGTGTGGCCTTTTTGTTTCTTGCCTTTGTTTACTCAGCCTTCCACTATTGCTTTTTACCTTTCTACCATCTGTTTCTGACTCCATATTACTTCGTCCTGTCTCGCTGCATAGGTTCCCATCCCCCTGCCATATTAGTTTAAACACTCCCGAACTGCATTAGCAAATGTTATCCCAAGTGCAGACCGTCCCTTTTGTACAGGTCCCACTTCCCCCAGAACTGTTCAAGAATGTGACACACGGGTCAGTGCATACCACTGGCATAGGATGCCAGTTGAAATGGTCACCAATGTCTCTGTACGTTATGGTGTCAGGTAGACATTAGTACTTCGCCGCAAACGGGTTCAGCCTGTGCTACAGAACTTAAAAAAAAAAAAATTGTTCTGAGATGTGGGCATTGCTGGCAAGGCCGGCATTTATTGGCCATCTGTAATTGCCCTTGAAAAGGTGGTAGTGAGCCACCTTGAACCGCTGCAGTCCGTGTGGTGAAGGTGCTCCCACAGTGCTATTAGGGCGGGAGTTCCAGGATTTTGACCCAGTGACTATCAAGGAACGGCCAATATATTTCCAAATCAGGATGGTGGGGAACTTGGAGGTGGTGATGTTCCCATGCGGCTGCTGCCCTTGTCCTTTCAGGTGGTAGAGGTCGCGGGTTTGGGAGGTGCTGCTGAAGAAACCTTGGCGATTTGCTGCAGTGCATCTTGCAGATGGTACACACTGCAGCCACGGTGGAGGGAGTGAATGTTGAAGGTGGTGGATGAGGTGCCAGTCAAGCGGGCTGCTTTGTCCTGGATGGAGTCGAGCTTCTTCAGTGTTGTTGAGACTGCACTCATCCAGGCAAGTGGAGAGTATTCCATCACACTTCTGACTTGTGCCTTGCCGATGATGGAAAGGCTTTGGTGAGTCAGGTGGTGAGACACTCGCCACGGAATACCCAGCCTCTGACCCGCAGTTAAGTTTCTGGTTGGTGGAGGATTCGGCGATGGTAATGCTGTTGAATGTCAAGGGGAGGTGGTTGGACCCTTGCTTGTTGGAGATCGTCATTGCCTACCAATTTTGTGGTGCAAATATTACTTGCCACTTATCAGCCCAGGCCTGAATGTCGTCCGGGTCTTGCTACATGTACCGCTGAAGATGGTTGGGCCTAGGACACTACCCTGAGGAAATCCCATGATTCAACCTGAAATGGTGTCTCATTTAGAGTTGTGGGATCTGACAAAGCCACAGGGGTAAGAAAGAATTTGCATTTGTATGGTCACTGAGAACGTCCCTCAAACATCCCAAAAACATTTCACACAATGAATTACTTTGAAGTGCAGCCACTCTTGGTGTGTAGGTGAACATAGCAGTGTTTGCTTTGTCCAAAATTACTGAGTTAATGAGCAGTTAATCTGATTCTGATACTGTTGAGTTAGGGAAGAATGTTGACCCAGAACATCAGGAGAGCTTGTGGCTTTGCTTTGGTAGTGTCATGTGACGTGCACTGAGCAATTAGGCAGGGCCTCGGTTTAACAGAACGGCCATGCAGCGCTCCCCCACAATTGTACTGGCATGTCAGCTATGATAATGCGTGCAATCCCACAATCTTCTGATTCTGAAGGAAAGTGCAGCCAACTCAGCCAAGCTGATAACCTACAGTCTGCGTTGAAAAAAAGAAAGACTTGCATTTATATAACGCCTTTCGCGACCAAAGCACTTGACATCCAAGGAAGTATTTTTGAAATGTAGTCACTGTTGTAATGTGGGAAACGCGGCAGCCAATTTGCGCACAGCAAGCTCCCACAAACATTAATGTGATAATGACCAGATAATCTGTGTTTGTTATGTTTGAGGGATAAATATTGGCCAGGACACCGGGGGGCACACCCCAGCTTCTCTTCGAAATAGTGGCCATGGGATCTTTTAGGGACCATCTGAGAGTGCAGACGGGGCCTCGGTTCAACGTTTCATCCAAAAGATGGCACCTCCAACAGTGCAGCACTCCCTCAGTACTGAACTGGAGTATCAGCCTGGATTTTGTGCTCAAGCTCCTGGAGTGGGACTTGAATCAACAATCTTCTGACTCAGACGAGAGTGCTACCCACTGAGCCACAGCTGACACTGTAATGTACGAATAAGCTCGGTGTTCCGGCACATCATTGGAGTAGAGGAGAAGGAGCTGGGAACGTTTGTTTCTGAACTTCCTCCAAGCCCAGCGTCGCTCACCCAAGGGCATAACCGTTGAGCTCTTTTTAAAAAGGTTCAATGGACAGCACTCACCTTGGAGTCAGAAGGTTGTGGGTTCAAGTCGCATTCCAGAGACTTGAACACAAAAATCTAGGCTGACACTCCCAGTGCAGTGCTGAGGGAGTGCTGCACTGTCGGAGGTGCCGTCTTTCGGATGAGACGTTAAACTGAGGCCCCGTCTGCTCTCTCAGGACATAAAAGATCCCATGGCACTGTTTGAGAGAGCAGGTGAGTTCTCCCCGGTGTCCTGCCCAATATATATCGCTCAATCAACATCACTAAAACAGATCACCGGGTCATTATTACATTGCTGTTTGTGGGAGCCTGCTGTGCGTTTCCTATAGTTCACTGACCACTTTAAAAGTACTTCATTGGCTGTGAAACACGCTCTGGTGTCCTGAAGTCGTGGAAGGCGATATATAAATGTCAGTCCTTTTCTTTTATAAACGCAAGTCTTTCTTTCCAAGTAAGAAAAGGCTGTAGAAATGTGCTGCTGGTGTTACAGGACCTCAAATTGTGCAGCACTACAATGGCTGTCTGGCAGCCAATATAAAAGCTGCAGGTTTAACGTTTACACCAGTGAATCAGAACGAAAGAAAGACTTGCATTTATATAAAGCGCCTTTCATGACCACCGGACACCTCAAAGCGCTTTGCAGCCAATGAAGTACATTTGAAGTGTCATCACTGTCGCAATGTGGGAAATGTGGCAGCCAACGTGCGCACAGCAAGCGCCCACAAATAGCAATGTGATAATGAGCAGTTAATCAGTTTTAGTGCTGTTGATTGAGGGATAAATATTGGCCAGGAGACCGGGGAGAACTTCCCTGCTTTTCTTCGAAATAGTGCCATGGGATCTTTTACGTCCAACATCAGTTTGAGAGATGGAGCAGTAAATAATAGAGACCAGTAGGCTCGGTCCCTGGCCTGTGCGAGTTTAGCAGTTGAAACAATGCCCAAGGGCGAGTAAAATTTAATTGACACTTCTAGTCTATATTCATGACACCTGCTCGAAACTGTATGTGTGGCGTTCAGGTCAGGCTCAAATGTGATGCATTCTTTAGGGGTAGAGAGAGGCTGGGGGCGGAGAGAGGACAACATAGCCTAATTAGGAAATTCCTGGTGTGATGGAATTGAAACACAAATACATTTCAAACCAGTTAAATCATCAGGTATGAATTGGTTGTGGTAACTTTAACTCTTGTACTTTGCCCTTGCTTTGACTTTGTGCTTGAACACTTGAGCGAGAGTGCAACTTCCCAACAATGCTCAGTAACTGAAGGTGTATCCGAGTGACACATCACTATATATAGCACCAGGCTAGCCATGAATGCAGCTACGTGTGTGGGGAGCCCAGTCGATTGTCCAAAGCCAGCGTTGTCAGTGCATTGAGCTATTTATACACGGTGACTGTAGAGGAGCTGCATTTTAATATTTTTATCTCTTACTGGTGGCCATTATTGCTGAATCTGGCCATTATCTGCTGGGTGCATGAGACCAGCACATTGAGAACTGTCAGTGCAAGCACGCCAACCCCCACATGGTCAGCTGTGGCCACCTGGAGAACATCTAACACCTCTGGGTTTTAAGATGCTTCATGATCCCCGGAGGGGTCATTTTGCACTGATTGGCTCCCAGAACCATTTTGCGACACCGCATAAGAATTAGGAGCAGGAGTCGGCCACTCGGTCCCTCGAGCCTGCTCCGCCATTCAATAAGATCATGGCTGATCTTCTACCTCAACTCCACTTTCCTGCACGAGCCCGATATCCCTTGATTCCCTTAATATCCAAAAATCTTTCAATATATGTCTTGAATATACAAAACGACTGAGCCTCTGCGAGCCCTCTGGGGTAGAGAATTCCAAAGATTCACCACCATCTGAGTGAAGAAGTTTCTCCTCATCTCCGTCCTAAATGGCCAACCGCTTATTCTGAGAACATAACATAAGAAATATTAGCAGGAGTAGGCCATTTTGTCCCTCGCGCCTTCTCTGCCATTCAATAAGATCATGACTGATTCTGATCTTGGCCTCGACTCCACTTCCCAAAACTCTTGACTCCCCTATCGTTCAAAAATCTCTCTCTCCACCTTAAATATATCCAATGACCCAGCCTCCGCAGCTTTCTGGGGTAGAGAGTTCCAAAGATTCACGACCTCTGAGAAGAAGTTGCATGAATGTCCTTTTAGAATGGAAAGTGAGGCTGTATTAACTTCCTGCTTTTTGAGACCTTTAAATAACTGAACAGGAAAAGTATTTGGAGAACCAGCTCACTGTTGACTGATTAGTCGAGCTTTGAGTACACTTTGAACAATGAGTAAGCTATTTTCTTTTAGTTAGTAATCGGCTATATACATTTGTAAGCACACCTATGGAAAAAAGTCAGCAGACCAGCCAGTACTGTAATGCTGATTCTGTAGTCGCAGCATGTTGGTCTTTAGTGTTCTATCACGGTGATTGATTTTCGTGTTGTGATATTCAGAGTATATTGTAACATTATTACTAAACTATGTGCTCCTCTTCCCCTGAAAGTCTGAACATTTTGATTGTATTACAAAACTTTTCTTTTGAGTTTGAACACACAAGCTGTCTTCAAACTGCAACATCTCTTGTACGATGTTGGTTTTGCAAATGCTGTTAGTTTTACACTTGCTTAAAAGCTGGGCGACCAGGCACAGATTCTGTGAAGAGTTTGTCTGAAAAGGGATATTATAGTTTGGTGCTATAATTTGGTGATGGGCAATAACTTCCTGTTTTTGACTGGAGATGAAACATGGTTGTAGTGAGGGTCGTTAAGTGTAATTTCCTGTGTACGTCTTGCTGTAACTAGTGTCTCTTGTAAAGCTGCTGCAGGAACATTGCTTTTATTGGTCCTTTATTGGAAATCTGTGGCAGAAGCAAATCTTGTCAGCTTTGTTGCGATAATCCTTACATTTGTGCTTCCAGTGCCAAGTTTCCCTTAGCATAATGGACACACTCGATGTGAGAAACTGAAATACAACAGAGGGGTTTCTCCAAAGCGGTATTAAAATAGTATTTTAGTTGTATTTAACGCATAACTGCAGGTCTTTGTTCTTCTTTCTAAAGAAGGAAGAAAGTCCTCTAAAGAATTTAAGAGCACAATTATGCACACAGCAAATAATGAAGCGCGCTGGACTTCGCTAGGGGTCTTAAGCGATGCTTTTCAGCGACTCTTCCCCATCCATTCTCCTTTTCCTCGTTACAAAACTGCATCAAGGGATTACACCCGAATGTCAACATTACAAGGCTGTGTGCGAACTGCTTGAGACAGTGTGTGCATTGCAGTTCATGTTTGAAACAGTCAGCTGCTGATGGGGAGTCAGATCTCTGCTTTCACCGAGTTTACAATCCCACTTTGGATCGTAGTGCAGTGGCAACTGCTAAAGTAGGTATGTGAACGTGTCCAACTGTGCTGTTTTGATTTCTGTCATAGTTCTGTTAATGTGAATGTCTGCTGAGGCTTGATACCTTCTGACCACTTCCTCAATGAAGGCACGATGGGACCTAAATGAATGTGGATGACCAGGTGCAATAACGTAATCTTACCATTCCAACTGTCTGTGCATATTTGTTTGCCTGTTGCACAGCTGGCATCAGGAGCCCATTTGACATCAAATCCCGTTCCTTGTAAATACAGCATCATTTGAAGTGGCTATCAAAAAATTTCAAGCACCGTCCCGATCTAAATCTGTGTTTTGTTCATGTTCTAGCAGTGTAGTTCAGCTGCCCTTGTTCCTTATGTACCCTAGATACATTGTGGGATTGGCCTCTAGTACTGGCAGCAACATTGGAACCATGGTGCATGCACAGTCACTAGTCAATGGCTCCCCCCCCTCCCCCCACCCCTGCACCGTTACTTTGGGAGTTGCCCAAGGATCATTCTTGGCCGTCTCTTCCTCATCTGCATGTTGTCCCTTGCTGACATTCTCTGCAGACACTGGGGTCAGCTTTCACATACACGCTGATGATTTTTTGAAGATGTTTCCAGTAGAGTGGACAAGGGAGAACCAGTTGATGTGGTGTATTTGGATTTTCAGAAGGCTTTCGACAAGGTCCCACACAAGAGATTAATGTGCAAAGTTAAAGCACATGGGATTGGGGGTAGCGTGCTGATGTGGATTGAGAACTGGTTGGCAGACAGGAAGCAAAGAGTAGGAGTAAATGGGGACTTTTCAGAATGGCAGGCAGTGACTAGTGAGGTACCGCAAAGTTCTGTGCTGGGGCCCCAGCTGTTTACATTGTACATTAATGATTTAGACGAGGGGATTAAATGTAGTATCTCCAAATTTGCGGGTGGCAGTGTGAGCTGCGAGGAGGATGCTATGAGGCTGCAGAGTGACTTGGATAGGTTAGGTGAGTGGGCAAATGCATGGCAGATGAAGTATAATATGGATAAATGTGAGGTTATCCACTTTGGTGGTAAAAACAGAGAGACAGACTATTATCTGAATGGTGACAGATTAGGAAAAGGGGAGGTGCAATGAGACCTGGGTGTCATGGTACATCAGTCATTGAAGGTCAGTGAAGAAGGCAAATGGCATGTTGGCCTTCATAGCGAGGGGATTTGAGTCCAGGAGCAGGGAGGTCTTAATGCAGTTGTACAGGGCCTTGGTGAGGTCTCACCTGGAATATTGTGTTCAGTTTTGGTCTCCTCATCTAAGGAAGGACATTCTTGCTATTGAGGGAGTGCAGCGAAGGTTCACCAGACTGATTCCCGTGATGGCGGGACTGACATATGAGGGGAGACTGGATCGACTGGACCTGTATTCACTGGAGTTTAGAAGAATGAGAGGTGATCTCATAGAAACATATAAAATTCTGAGGGGACTGGACAGGTTAGATACAGGAAGAATGTTCCCAATGTTGGGGAAGTCCAGAACCAGGGGTCACAGTCTAAGGATAAGGGGTAAGCCATTTAGGACTGAGATGAGGAGAAACTTCTTCACCCAGAGAGTGGTGAACCTGTGGAATTCTCTACCACAGAAAGTTGTTGAGGCCAATTCACTAAATATATTCAAAAATGAGTTAGATGTAGTCCTTACAACTAGGGGGATCAAGGGGTGTGGCGAGAAAGCAGGAATGGGGTACTGAAGTTGCATGTTCAGCCATGAACTCATTGAATGGCGGTGCAGGCTCGAAGGGCCGAATGGCCTATTCCTGCACCTAGTTTCTATGTTTCTATGACACCCAGCTCTACCTGTCCCTCTCCCTCCACTGCCTTTGTGTTGTCCGATTGCTTGTCCGACATCCAGGCTTTGGATGAGCTGCGGTTTAACCGAGATAAACCTTGGGAAGACCAAAGCCACTGTCTGAGCTGAGCTTCTGACCCAGTGTCCCCTCTATTGAAAAGATTGTCTGCTTGCACCTGTGCAACATCACCTACCTCTGCCTCTAACCCAGCCCATCTGCCGTTTAAATGCATATCCAAACTTCAGTCACCTCCAGACTCCTGTTCCAGTGTGCTTCAGACTGACTTTTCATCCTCCACCCTCTGTACATTCCCACTCGCCCAAAACCCTGCTGCCCATATGCCATCACGCACCAAGTCCATCACACTTGTCCGCGCTGCATTGATTGTCACTCCTCCAACACCTCAAATTTAAAATTCTCATCCTTGTGCTTAAATCCATTCACAGCCATGCCTCTCCCTATCTCAAATTTCCAACCGCAATGCAACCGCCCTCTTGCCCCTTTCCCCTAGACCCGATCTCCATTCCTCATACAGCTTCCTGAGCACACCCCTCCCTTTGACTCCTTTGGTGGTTGTACTTTCAGCCACCTTGGACCGCAAGCGCTGGAATTCCTTCCCTGAATCCTTCTGCACTTCCACCTCCCTCTTGTCTTGTTACCCTCCTAATATATCCTTCGTTTTCTCTATCAATTGTTTCCCCTTTGATCTCTCTGAAGCATTTGGGGTGTTAAAGGTGTTATGTAAATGCATATTGTAGCGACGTTGTGTTTGATTGTCAGCCAGCGGACTTGAGCTATTGTCAATGAAAATTTCCGTACAGGCCAACAGTCTGGGAATTTCATTCCTGGCATATATGGAATGGGCTGAGGCCAGAACAATGTGGTGATGATTTGCGTTTGGCACAAGCAGCAGTTGGCTTCCAGAAGTAGACAACAAAGTCACCTTGTTTGCCGATGGTTTCTGCCTCTGCTGACCTGCTTGTACTTTCTATTTATATTGCAATGCTTTAATAAAACTGGCACATTACAATTCTGCAACAATACTGGCTATTATATTTGTCAGGCTAGCTGCTTGACGAGTGCATATTCTTTCTCATCCTGTCCCTGTATAAGTTAAGTTGAATAAAGTGATCACATATATTCAATGTAAACAGGATTTCATTAAGGTGCAACAATGGGGCGTGAGAAATTCTCAAGCAGTTGCATTGCAGACATTTTTTCCACGAGCATTTCAACCAACTGTAATGGTGCACAAACATATCCACTTGAACTATGCCAAACACTCAGCAGTGTAAGTATAGATTTTGCCCTTCAAAACTTCGCTTGTATGGACAGAGCACTTTAAGCTGTATAGTAATAGGGTGAGGTATTGGTGATGGATTGTGAATTAAAAATATTGCACAGGAAGCACATTGGCTTAAATGGGCATTTCTCCTGTCGCATATTGGCATCAAATGCTAAATAGTAACAACACTGCAAAAATGTTTAGTCATTTCACAATCGTGGGTAACTCTGAACTTGTAGGAATTACTAGCTCAAAGGTTTAACAACAACATGTGCCTTTACAGGAGCATAATCAGACAAAAATTGACGACGAGACCAAGAAAGAGACATTCGACCAAGTGAACCAAAGCTTGGTCAAAGAGCTGGATTTTAATATTCTGTAGAAATGTAAACCATCTATTAGCTTTGACAACAATGTCAAACACGACACTTTTCAGAACTGCAACAGGACCAATTAGCTGGGGCAAATTTTAAATCCGGCCTGACCAAGGTTATGCCTTATGGAGTATGTACCATCGAGCATTGTGAGCTTCATATTAAAGTGTAAATAAATGCTAACAGAATTGCAGATACTAACAGATTATGGTATTCTCATTTAGGGATTTAGACACATACAAAATCCCCTCGAGATCCACAATACAAACTGGACAAACCATCGAGTAAGAAATATAAGCACAAATAGAATACCTTTCGGCTTTAAGGGCTGGTTTTCCAGGACTCGTGGGCTGCACTCGACCCTTGCATTAGATCTTGTGATGAATAACAAACTGCTTTGGGGAAGCATAAAAAATGTATTGGTGTCCATATGACAACTGACGCTTTCTACATCTAGCAGCTTTGTTGAATGTAGAGTGATTAGAGAATCAGTAAAACCAAGTTGCTAATGTTCCCAGCAAAAACAAATCAAGGCAATGATTCAAATTTGTTCACTAATTTCATTAGTGAGCTGTTGAATATTTTTGGCTTGCAGTAGTGCTTCTAGTTTACAAATTGGGTAAAAACTTCACGTTTGGCCACAGGGATGGTTCCCTTTCTTGTGGCAAAGTGAAGAGTTCCATCAGAACTGGCATCTGGGATGGACCCTTCGTTTTTAGCTAATCAGAAATGGTATGTGAATGTGTCCAGGAAAAATGGATTACCTGAGAGGGCAGGCCCAAAAATCTATCTCTCTCAGCCTTGAATATACTCAAAGACTCAGCATCGGCAACTCACTGGGGCAGAGAATTCCAAAGGTTCACAATCCTCGAGTGAAGAAATTCCTTCTTATCTCTATTAAATGGCTTACCCCTTACCCAAGACTATGCCCCCTAATTCTAGATAATCCAGCTGGTGGAAACAACCTCTCAGCATCTACCCTGTCAATCCCCTTCAGAATCTTGTATGTTTCAATGAGATCACCTCTCATTCTTCTCAACTCGAGAGTAGAGGCCCATTGTACACAATCTCTCATCATAGGACAGCCCTCTCATGCCAGGAATCAATCTAGTGAATCTTTGTCGCACCACCTCCAAGGCAAGTATATCCTTCCTCGGATAAGGAGACCAAAACTACACAGTACACCAGGTGTGGTCTCACCTAGGCCCTGTACAATTGACGCAAGACTTCCTTACTCTTATACTCCAACCTCCTTGCAATCAAGGGCAATATGCCATTTGCCTGCCTTATTGCTTGCTGTACCTGCATGCTAGCTTACTGTGTTTCTTGCATGAGACCACCAAAATCTCTGAACACCAACATTTAAAAGTTTCTTCAAATTTAAAAAGGTTTTCTATTCCTACCAACTGAATAACCTAATTTCCCCACATTATGTACTATCAGCCACCTTAATGCCCACTCACTCAGTCTATCTATATTCCTTTGCAGATGCTTTGTGTTCTCCTCTGTCCCACCTAGTTTATCATCAACAAACTTGGATACATTACACTTGGTCCTTTCATCTAGGTCATTAATTTCGATTGTAAATAGCTGAGGTCCCAACACTGATCTTTGCAGCACCTCACGAGTTACAGCCTGCCAACCTGAAAAAGACCCATTTATCCCTGCTCTCTGTTTTCTGTCCATGAACCAATCCTCTATCCATGCTACCCCCAACCCCATGAGCCCTTACCTTGTGCAATAACCTTTTATGAGGCACCTTATCGAATGCCTTTTGGAAATCCAAATATACTACATCCACTGGTTCCCCTTTATCTACCCTGCTAGTTACATTCTCAAAATACTAATAAATTTGTCAAACACGATTTCCCTTCCATAAAACCATGTTGACTCTGCCGAATCATGTTATGATTTTCCAAGTGCCCTAATACCACTTCCTTCACAATGGATTCCAGCATTTCCCTGCCAACTGATGTCAGGCTAACTGGCCTGTAGTTACCTGTTTTCTCTCTCCCTCCTTTCTTGAATAGCGGTGTTACATTTGCTATTCCAATCCGTTGAGACAGTTGCAGAATCTAGGGAATTCCAAGCGGGTTTCTTTTCTTTGGAGGTTCTGACATTCCAGATAAATGGGGGAAATCTGAGTTATTTTGGGATAGGTGGGAAAGGACTTTAAAAGTGCTCCTTTTCTCACCTCACTGGTAATATTTTTTCCTTAAAAATGTTCTCTTTAGCCCGTGTACTACTTCCCTGCAGAGTGTGCTGATAAACTGCTGCCATGTTTCTGTCACTGTTGCTTTTAGGTTGGCCACTTGAACGTTTGAACTTTAGCTGGAACTAGTTTATACTGAGGATAAAATTCACTTTAACCAGTGATCTTGATTCCGTTTGAATTCTCTCGTGTCTGCTTTAAATCAGCACAAGTGTATTCAAGTAGCTTCATGCGGCAATCAATCTGTGCTACCTGGGAAAACTACTATAACTTAAATGCCTGATCTGTTTTAGCCTGGTTTGACTCGGGAGATTTCCTTCTCCTTTCAGTGATTTTGGGGCTACAGTTTTTGTAAGGACTGGTACTGAAGCTACCACCGACATAATGTTTAACGACTGAAAATAGTGGGCAAAGCATACATAAAATGCATATTCTTTGTTGTAAAAAAATGGCTGTTTGTTCACTGGGTAGAATGTCAAGTTATTTTCTTCCTGATTTGAGATATTTGCCATTGATCGTGACTTCCAGAAAAATCAGACACTGCAGAATTCGTCTGTTAAATCGATGTTGCGATGGGCTAACAGCATTTGGTTGTCTTGCTTTGCCTAAATGAAAAAGCTGGCAGTTTGCTCAACATGGAGAAATGCTGAGATTCAATCTTTCAAAATTCAATCTTAGTGCGACCCGAGTTATTGATTTGTTGTTGTTTCCACTATTTTCAGTACTAAATGTTTCTAAGCCAGTCTGGATCAGTTTTGCAAGGTCCTCTCTCCTTATGAGAATATCTCATTATCTTATCGTATGACCTTAAGTTTCACTATTCTGTAATTCTCCTGGGGACGAGATCCATTTGAAAATTTTCTTTTGTAGATTGACTATTCTCCCCACAAACAGAAAAAAGTAATTTCCATGGGACTGCGCATGCTTCTATCAGAAATGGTAAATAGCTTGTGCAATGCCTGTCACTGCTGTTTGATTCCAATTCCAATTTCATTTACGTTTCCGGTGACCACAAGATAATTATAGGGACCGTTTGCACCCACGCCCACTGGGCGCGAGCAATGTTTCCTGTAAAAACATTTTTTTTAGTGTGCAGCCCTTTCAAATTTCGGCACACGTGCAGTTCATCCATTGGGAAACTCTTCAGTAGTCTGCGAGGGAGCTTCAGATGGCTGCACAGCTTACATCGTCATCATCATAGGCAGTCCCTCATATCGAGGATGACTTGCTTCCACACCAAAAAGGGATGAGTTCACAGGTGTATCAATGAAGGACCTGATATTCCAGGTCCTGAACTGCATGTTGAAGGGTGGAAGATGCCTGTCCGTGGATTTTTTTAACGTGTGGGGGCTTGACAGAGCTAGTTCTTGGTCCAGTGGCAAGGATTAACCAAGACGACCGGAGACCAGCTCTGCTGCATGGACCGAGTGCGCGCACACATTGAAGTGTGGGCTGGCCCGTGCTGCCCCTGAGCCCTTGCGCCTCCTGGGCCCCGAACTCTCTCCTCTCCTGAGTCCCGAACTCGCGCTTCTCCTGGGCCCTGTTCGCATCGCTCTACGATCACTCGCCACTCCTGTTGTACCTGCCCACGCTCCAATTACTGACCTGGATTATGGTGACGTCCAATCCAGTCGCCCTCTTCACAGCCGTCGCTCTCCAGCATGCGCTATACCTTGCAGTGACATTCTCCTTTGAAGGACCCTACCTGCTGATGGTCCTTGCAGATCGGGGCCGCCGCGGCGAATGTCGGGTCGGGTAACACGCTGCTCCTTTGAAGGCCCCGATCTGCGGAACCAACCAGGGAGATCTGGTACTGTGTAACGAGACACAATTAATAAACGATCTCCTTGTAAAGGATCCTCTAGGAATGAGTGACCATCGTATGGTTGAATTTCAAATTCAGTTGGAGGGTGAGAAAGTTGGATCTCACACCAGTGTCCTAAGCTTAAACAAAGGAGACTACAAAGGTATGAAGTCAGAGTTGGCTAAAGTGGACTGGGAAAATAGATTAAAGTGTAGAACAGTGACAGACATTTAAGGAGCTATTTCATAACTCTCAACAAAAATATATTCCAATGAGAAGGAAAGACTAAGAGAAGGGATAACCATCCGTGGCTAACTAAAGAAATAAGGAATGGTATCAAATTGAAAACAAGGGCATACACTGTAGCCAAGACTAGTGGGAGGCCAGGGGATTGGGAAACTTTTAAAAGCCAGCAAAGAACGACTAAAAAAAATGATAGACAGGGAAGAAAGATTCTGAAAGAATATAAAAACAGATAGTAAGAGTTTCTACAGGTACATAAAAAGGAAAAGAGTGGCTAAAGTAAATGTTGGTCCCTTGGAGGATACGACTGAGGAATTAATAATGGAGAACAGGGAAATGGTAGAGACGCTGAACAAATATTTTATCTCGGTCTTCACAGTGGAAGACACTTAAAACATCCCAATAGTGGATAATCAAGGGGCTATCACTAATGAAGTAGTACTCGGTAAAATGATGGTACTAAAGGCAGACAAGTCCCCTGGACCTGATGGCTTACATTGTAGGGTCTTCAGAGAATTAGAGATACAGATAGTGGATGCATTGGTTCTAATTTACCAAAATTCTCTGGATTCTGGGGAGGTCCCAGCGGATTGGAAAGCCCCTATTTTTAAAAAGAGGCAGACAGAAAGCAGGAAACTATAGACCAGTTAGCTTAGCAGCTGTCGTTGGGAAAATGCTGGAGTCCATTATTGAGGAAGCAGTAGCAGGAAATTTGGAAAAGCATAATACAGTCAAGCAGAGTCAGCATGGTTTTATGAAAGGGAAATCATGTTTGACAAATTTGTTGGAGTTCTTTGAGGATGCAACGAGCAGTGTGGATAAGGGGGAACCAGTAGATGTGTATTTGGATTTCCAGAAGGCATTCGATAAGGTGCCACATAAAAGGTTACTGCACAAGATAAAAGTTCACGGGCTTGGGGGTAATATATTAGCATGGATTGCGGATTGGCTAACTAACAAAACAGTAGGGATAAATGGGTCATTATCACTTGGCAAACAGTAACTAGTGGGGTGCCGCAGGGATCGTTGCTGGGGCCTCAACTATTTACAATTTTCAATGACTTGGGTAAAGGGACCGAATGTAATGTAGCCAAGTTTGCTGATGATACAAAGATGGGTAGGAAAGCAAATTATGAGGAGGACACAAGAAATCTGCAAAGTAATATCGACAGACTAAGTGAGTGGGCAAAAATTTGGCAGATGGAGTATAATGTGGGAAAATGTGAGGCTATCCACTTTGGCAGAAAAAATAGAAAATCAAATTATAATTTAAATGGAGAACAATTACAAAGTGTTGCAGTACAGAGGGACCTGGTTGTCCTTGTGCATGAAACACAAAAAGTTAGTATGCAGGTACAGCAAGTCATCAGGGAGGCAAATGGAATGTTGGCCTTTATTGCAAGGGGGATGGAGTATAAAAGCAGAGAAGTCCTGTTACAGCTGTACAGGGTATTGGTGAGGCCACACCTGGAGTACTGCGTGCAGTTTTGGTCTCTGTATTTAAGGAAGGATATACTTACACTGGAGGCTGTTCAGAGAAGGTTCATTAGGTTGATTCTGGAGATGAGGGGGTTGACTTATGAAGATAGGTTGGGCTTATACACATTGGAGTTCAGAAGAATGGGAGGTGATCTTAGCGAAACATATAAGATAATGAGGGGGCTCGACAAGGTGGATGCAGAGAGGATATTTCCATTCATAGGGGAAACTAAAACTAGGGGACATAATCTCCGAATAAGGGACCACCTGAGATGAGGAGCAATTTCCTGAGGGTTGTAAATCTGTGGAATTCTCTGCCCCAGGGAGCTGTGGAGGCTGGGTCATTGAATATATTTAAGGCGGCGATGGACTGATTTTTGAGCAATAAGAGAATAAAGATTATGGGGAATGGGCAGGGAAGTGGAGCGGAGTCCATGATCAGATCAACCATGATCTTACTGAATGGTGAAGCAGGCTAGAGGGGCCAAATGGCCGACTCCTCCTATTTCTTATGTTCTTATGGTCCTTGCAGGTCGTGGTCGCTGCGCCGAATGCTGGGTCAGGCCGCACACTGCTCCTTGGAAGGCTCTGACCTGCAAGGCAAGGACAATTTACATAGGATATACGACACAGAAACAGGCCATTCAACCCAACCAGTCCACGCCAGTGTTTATGCTCCACTCGAGCCTCCTCCCATCTTTCCTCATCTAACTCTATCAGCATAACCCTCTGTTCCCTTCTCCCTCATATGCTTGTCCAGCCTCCTCTTAAATGCATCAATACAATTCGCTTCAACCACTCCCTGTGGCAGCGAGTTCCCCATTCTCACCACTCTCTGGGTAAAGAAGTTTCTTCTGAATTCCTTATTGGATTTCTTCGTGACTATCTTATATTGATGGCTTCTAGTTATGCTCTTCCCCACAAGTGGAAACATTCTCTCTGTATCCACTCGATCAAAACCTTAAACCAAAAGCTGAACGGGAACATTTGGCCGCTAGTATCCTGCTTGGATGTCACCCCAGAATTCGGAGCTGGAGCTCCTATTTCCACTCGCATGCACTGTCTGGGGCGGGTTCGAGCCAGTGGCTTGCTCCAGTTAATATCTCGATGTTTGCACTTTATAGATTAAGTACTGACTGAGGTTGTTCAGGCTGATTTTAGTTTGGATCTTGGGCTGGTAAAAATGACTTGCACTCAATGCAGTATGTATGAATCCACACATGCAATATTCGCTATCCTTTTTTGCAATAAAAACACCCTCTTAATAAAGCAGCGAGCTTGCTATTTTTAGTGCTTAGCAAAGGCAGTTATAACTGTTAGATTGTGACCAGCATTAAAATTTAACCAGCATTTGAATGCTCTTGATTGGAGTCAGAGTGCTTGATTAGAAAACCATGCAGTGAGAACAATGCAACAGAGCACTTCAGCTGATTATCGTTCTCGACGAGTACTGTAGTATAATAGCTCAAGGTTGTATGTCATCACCTTTTAGAGTAGTAGCTGCATTTTTGAAATGCTGTATCGTTTTTTCTAATAACACAAAAAAACTTAACTCGGTGTCATTTTTTCTTTGTTTCCGCGAAATGCCTTGAGATTGTTCTATATGTTAAAGACACTATATAAATGTTAAATTCAAAACCAGGTCACTCTTCACTGTACAGCTTGTAGATAGCACACACCGCAGCTATGGTACGCCGGTGGTGGAGGGAATGGATATTTAACTCTAAGAAAAGTCATAAATGACAGCTTATGTGACATGGACAGTGGTAAACTATTCCTCCTCTTCCTTCTCAATCTATCTGTGTAGCCTTTGACATGGTTGATCACACCGTCCTCCTCCAATGCGCCTCTGCCGGCATCCAGCTGGGTGGGACTGCACTCGCCCGGTTTCCATTTTTATCTATCCACTTGTAGCCAGAGAATCATGTGCAATGGCTTCCCTTCCTGCTCCTACACCGTTACTTCTGGTGTCCTCCAAGGATCTAACCTTGGCCCCCTCTTATTTATCATCTACATGCTTCTCCTTGGCGACATGAACCGGAAACACACCATTAGTTTCCACATGTATGCTGATGACACCCAGCTCTACCTCAATACCACTTCTCTCGACCCCTCCACTGTCAGATTGCATTCAGTACTAGATGAGCAGAAATTTCCTCCAACTAAATAACGGCCTTTGTTTTCGGTCCGCCTCACAATCACCTAGCCACCGACTCCATCCCTCTCCCTGGATACTATCTGAGGCTGAACCAGACCCTCTGTTAACCTGATGTCATCCAAAACTGCTGTCCGTGTCTCAACTCTCACCAAGTCCCGTTCACCTATCGTCCCTGTGCTCGATGACCTATGATGGCTTCTGGTTAAGGGGTGCCTTGATTTTAAAATTCTCATTTTGTTTTCAAATCCCTCCATCACCACGCCCCTCCCACCTTTGTAATTTCCTCCAGCCTTACTGCATTCCTCCAATTCTGGCCTCTTGAACATCTCTGATTTTAATTGATTCATCATTGGCGACTGCTGCCTCGGCCCTAAGCTCTGGAATTCCCTCCCTAAATCTTCCTCCCTCCCTCTCCCTCATTTTCATCCATTAAGACGCTCCTTAAAACCTGCCTCGAGCTAAGCTTTTGGTCATCTGCTCCTTATGTGGCAAGGTGTAAAATTGTGTTTGATAACCCTTCTGTGAAGCGCCATGGGACGTTTTGGTACGTTCGGGCGCTATAAATGCAAGTTGTTAAGCTGGTGGATGGGGTGCCAATCAAGCGGATTGCTTTGTCTGATGGTGTTGAGCTTCTTGAGTGTTGGAGCTGCACTCATCTAGGCAGGTGGAGAGTATTCCATTGCACTGCTGACTTATGCTGTGTAGGTGGAAAAGAGGCTTTGGGGAGTGTGGAACTGAGCCAGTTGCTGCTGAATACCCAGTCTCTGACGTGCTCTCGTAGCCACTGCATTTATATGGCTGTTCAGGTTGCGTTTCTTGTCAACGGTGGCCCCCAGAATGTTGATGATGGGATACTCAGTTATGGTAATGCCATTGATTGTCATGGGGCGATGGTTAGGTTCTCTCTTGTTGGAGATTATTTATTGCCTGATACTTAGGTGGCAAGTAACATTCACACCACACATCAGCCCAAGCGTTGATATTGTCTAGGCCTTGCTGTATGTGGGAATGGGCTGCTTCATTATATGAGGAATTGAGAATGGAGCTGAATACTGCAATCAGCAGCCAACAGCTCCACTTCTAACCTTATTGAGGAAATGTCATTAATGAAGCAGCAGAAGATAGTTGGTCTCGGACAATACCGAGGAACTCTTGCAGCAGTGGTCGGGCTGAGCTGATTGACTGTCAGCAACCACAACTTATCTTGCTTTGTGCCTGAAAAGAATTCAGCCACTGAGTTCCCTCCTGATCTCCATTGACTTCAGTTTTACTTGGCCTCCTTGGTGCCACACTTGGATGAATGCTGCCTTGACGTCGAGAGCAGTCACACTGTCATTACTTCTGAAATTCAGCTATAATGGGGTTTGGAACCAAGTGGTTCTGGAGGAACTGAGCATCAGAGGGCAGGTTATTGATGAGTAAGTGCCCCTTGATAGCACTGTTGATGATTGAGAGTAGACTGAGAGGATGCTAATTGGCTTGGTTGGACCTGGTGTGTTTTTTGTGGACTATCTGGGCAATTTTCCACATTATCTGGTAGATGCCAGTGTTGTAGCTGTACTGGAATGGTTTGGTTAGTGGCATGACTAGTTCTGGAATACAAGTCTTCAGCACCACCACCAGGATGTTACTGGGGACCCACAGCTTTCGCTTTGTCCAGTGCGCTCGGCTGTTTATCACGTGGAGTGAATCAAATTGGCCGCAGACGAGCATCTGTGATGGTGAGGTCTGGAAAGATCATCCAGTCGACACTTCGAGCTGAAGATAGTTTCCAGTGCTTCAGCCTTTTCTTTTGCACTCATGTACTGGTCTCTGCTGTGATTGGGGATGTTCATGAAGCCTCCTCCTTCTCCTCATCTTAGTTTATTAATTGTCTAACACCACTGGATGTGGCATAGAAACATAGAAATTAGGTGCAGGAGCAGGCCATTTGGCCCTTGGAGCCTGCAGCAGGACTGCAAAGGGGTTCGGATACAATAGTGCATGTGTCTCTCAATGTATGAATGTATAAACTAACCACTCGATGTACATGCCACTGGTTTACATCTGCCCCAGATTATTCTGTGCTTATAGGATAGATGTGGCGAAGATGTTTTCACTTGCTGGCGAGGCCAGAACTATGGGCCATAAATACAAGGTAGTCACTAATAAATCCAATAGAAAATTCCGGAGAAACTTCTTTCCCCCAGAGAGTGGTGAGAATGTGGAACTCGCTACACATGGAGTGGTTGAGGCGAATAGCGTAAATGCATTTCAGAAGAAGCTGGATAAACATATGAGGGAGAAAGGAATAGAAGGATATGTTGATGGGGTGAGATGAAGATGGGTGGGAGGAGGCTCGAGTGGAGTATAAACACCAGCACGGACCCGATGGGCCGAATGGCCTGTTTCTGTGCTGTAAATATACTGTAACTGTTAAGGGTGCAGTTGCACTCCATATGTTTACCCTTGGTATGAAGCCGAAACAACTTCACACTGAAGTTAAACTTGTAAATTGGCTGCCGAAGGTCAAATTAACTCCCGAGTGGAGTAGTATTAACTTCTTGGAGTCTTAATTGGCTTTCCTCTAGTGTCTCGTCAGACTCGAGTGCCATATTCAGGCTTCATTAACTCGACCTGCAGCATTTGGGGCAACGATGCTGCAGTGGCAGGATGAATGCACCCAGAGATTGTTTTTTGAATTTGCACTTCGCTACTTCAAATGTAACCAAGCCTACTGTTTCTTAGTGATGCCTTTCTGACATAGCTTGACTTCGGGTAACAATGTAGAGGTAGGGCGCTTACTTGCACCCGTTAATTCATGTAGAGTTTGCTATCTGAGTGGTATCAAGGCGAGACGCTGAGCACAAGGGCAACAAGTGGCCCAGAATTTGAGGCCGTAATGATGGCAAAACTGTCAGCGTTTGCCGTCATTACAACTGTGAAACTGGCAACAACTTCTGGTGTCTGCTCATGCGCAGTTAAATGAGGAAATTCAGAAGTAGCTGTCAGTCGACACAGGGCTCGTTGTTGAAGACCCTGCAAATGGTAATCAGCTGAAATCATTGAACTGACGAAAATTACAGCTTTTACGCTTGAATGTCGCTGTTAAAAAACCCCCAAAATGTTCAGCTTTGTTCATTGAGGTGTAACTGGATTTTTAACGTGTACTGAGTCAGAACTATTTTTGAAAAATGAATTTTATATTTAGAATATCAAATTTCCATTGGTAATTCCATGTTTTTTAATATCTTTTTAAAAAAAAAAGTGTTTGTCAGCTTCTGCCATCATCCCATTTGTATGTCCTAATTTTTATTTCGCCCTCTAAAATGATTTAAAAAGTGAAGGATAATCAGTGCATTTTACTTCCTGGTTTGCTGTCTGAGAGAATTCTTCAATGTGATTGGCTGCTTAGACCGCTTAATGACATCACCGCTGGTCGTTCGAGATCTCCAGACCTGGCGCCCGATTCAAGTTAACGTCGGGAGAGGTGAAATCCATGCCACAGATCGCTAGATCTTTGTATGGGCAGCTGTCTTCGAGCTCCGTGGCGAGTGCCATCATTTTTCCGCCGACTGCAAAATCGGGGCCATTGTTTCCGGCTAGCTTTTCAGAGGCAGGCACGGCCGTGGGGTAGCACACAGCAACGGAGCAGTCCGACCCTACTGAGAAGTGTAGAGGTTGAGTATCCTAATGAGTAGGAAAAGGTGGAATGCTTCACCATTTGTTACTTGTTTAGCTGTTTTAAATCAGCATTCTGTACTGTACAAGCAGTTCTGTCTCGTCTAAAATCGTAGTAAGCACTGAATGTCTGTTTGGCAAAATGACAGCCAATGGGAATGCATATCCATTTGAATTCCAGGTATTCTAATGGCATGTTAATCTGATGTAAATCTTCGCTCCGCTATGGGGATCCCTTTTCCATATATGGTAATATGGTGCCGTAATGAGTTTGAAGAGAAACGAAGCTTCAAAATCAGCTCTGCCCTTTTATTGGCCTCCTGTAACAACACAGTAGCTCACGAACTAAAGCCTGCTTGTAGCTCTGTTGGTTGTGAAGTGCTTCAAAGGCTGCTGATTTTATAAAGGAAGTAACTCTCATGCATTTAGCCTGTATAATGTTCAGTGCACAGTACTTTGGAGGTAGGAATATGGCTTTTAGCTTTCAGACTACAGTACTATCACAAAATTGGTATTTTGCAAAACAAATAAAATTCAAAATAAATATCCATAGCTTCAGATTCATATTTCATACAGTTCATTGAACTTTAAAAAAAAAGATAGTTTGAATTCTGACCTGTTTCCTCAATCAATATAACAAAAGCAATAATTATCACATTGCTGTTTGTGGCAGCTTGCTTTGTGCAAATTGGCTGCCCCGTTTCCTACATTACAACAGTCACCACACTTCAGAAAATACTTGATTGGCTGTAAAGCGCTTTGAGACGTCCGGTGGTCATGCAAGGCGCTATATGAATGCAGGTCTTTCTTTTTGACTGGAGCAGCTTTTTATCTATAATGGCCATCTGACCCTTTCCAGGTGTGGGGGAGCAGAATATTTGGGCAATCTTTGAGAAATAGCAATGCAAGGTATAAAGCATTTAGTGGTTAAAGATGATAGAAATGGGTATGTGCTATTGGGCTAAAAGGCGAAGTAAATTTAAGTCCATTTGCATTTTATGTTGTGAATTCTGAAAAGCAGGCCAGTAGGTTCCTGTTCCAAGAACTACAAACAAGATGTTTTACGATACTGGTTTGAGGTTCAACGTTCTGCTTTCCGAGGCTGCATTCACACTACAATGGTAGCGTATGTGAATGGTCGAATTGCTTCACACCACTGCTAGAGTTGTAAGTTCAGAATTGGTGACCGATCTGATCCAGGCCTCTTCTGCATCTACCACCGTTGCAGAAGAAACCTGGATCACTCCTCTGCCCTACCGTTGGCGACCATGCATTCGGCCTTCTCGGCCCCAAGCTCTGGAATTCCCTCCCCAAACCTTTTTGCCTTTTCACCACTCTCCTTTAAGGCGTTGCTTAAAACCAACCGCTGTGACCGAGCGCTTGGTCTCCTATGACTCTCTACATTTTTCTCTGATTATGCTCCTGTGAAGCGCTTTGGGGGCGTTCTACGACATTAAACGCGTTATATGAATGCATGTTGAACTCGTGATGCCTACGAATTCAGTGTTACCCAAGATTGTCACCAGCACAATTTGTTGGGGTCCATAGCTGCCCTTGCTGCAGCTCATCCGCTGCTGAAGCCCTCATCCGTGTCTTTGTTACCTCTAGCGCACTCCTGGTTGTACACTACGTAAACTTGAGGTCATCTAAAATTCGGCTGCCTATGCCCTAACTCGCACCAAGTCCCGCTCACCCTCACCCCGGTGCTCGCTGACCGACGTTGGCTCCCGGTTAAGCAGGGTCTCAATTTCAAAATTATCATCCTTGTTTTCAAATCCCCCCCACAGTCTCGCCCATCCCTATCTCTGTAATCTCCTCCAGCCCCACAAATCCCCCCCCCCCCCCCCCCCCCCGGCCCGGGATGTCTGCGGTCCTCTAATTCTGCCCTCTTGAGTATTCCTGATAGTTCAACCATCGGTGGCTATGTTGCCTGGGCCCTAAGCTCTGGATTTCTCTGACTAAAACTCTCCGCGTCTCTACCTCTTTCTCCTCCATTAAGACACTTCTTAAAAACTACGTTAAAGCTGCTGTATAAATATAAGTTGTTGATCTTCTGCAATTTAAACTATTTGTGACAAACCTCCTCCTTTAAATTGCTATGATTAAATCATAGAATGTCACTGGACGGAAACCGTTCATTTTGTCCATCCAAACTTTTGCCACGAGGCACCTCTCTAATCTCTCCTTCTTGCTCCCGGCTATTCGCTAAAATAACTAATTCTATTTTAATAGAATTGATGGAGCAGTGGCTTATACTTTGTAACTGATGCAATATTTTTTTTAGTTTGATTTTGATGGCTGCTCCGTTAAACCTGACCACAATACACAAAGGGCTGGATTTTCGGTTGTTTAACTCCTCAGTTAGCGGCCAGAGGGGGCGTTAATGCGGGCGTCGGAGTTTAGCGCCCGGGCATGCATCTTTTAGGGCCCTGACGGAAAATTCATTACTCACCGGGGTTGCAAACCAGTAGCGCCAGGCTGCTGACGATCACTCCGATCATGCCGTATTCCTGGTGCAACGTGCACGCGTGCATCCCGGTTGGTAAATTGGGTACGTGCGTCTCATTGAGTGCCCGCCAAGAACAACGTCCAAAAAAACAGAGAAGGAAAGTTGTCTGTCTCTCGTTTGTTTTATCTCTGGCACTTTTCCCAAAAGCATCGACCCCTTGCTGTACAGTTCCATGGCTAGCAGTGGTCAATAACAACTTGCTTTTATTGCAGCACCTTTCACTAATAAAATGTCCCAAGTCACCGCACAGGATAGAATGAGGCCTGACATTGTGATGTACTATTCCTCATCACGGATAAGTGTGATCCTCTGGAGGTGTAGAACAATTCCAGTGGCTAAAAATAATTAATGGAAAATTTGTTCTCTTGGGGTAGGTTGCTGCAACTTTAGCTAGATATTAAAGCTGAGTGGGAAGAATTAGGAACGGTAATCGAAAGCATGATTTTGAAAAGTTAGATTTGAGTTGTCTAAATTTAGGAGAAGAAATGGCAAGATGAAATTTAGAGAGAGAGTTGCAAAGAGCAGTTCTGAAGTGGCTGAAGGGTCTGCCACTGATGCGGGAGTCAAGGGATGGATGCACCAGAGGCTGGGGGACCGAAGAATACAGCCTGGGACACAAGGCAGGAGGGGGTTTTGAGGTGGATGAAGGGAGGGAAAAAGAAGGAAAGATTTGTTTCTTGCCTGTTGTATCTTCGACCTTTCTAAAAGGTGAGTGAATGTTGGTCTTGAGCGGGATTTGGGTGTGCTTGTACATGAATCACGAAGTTAACATGTAGGTGCAGCAAGCAATTAGGAAGGCAAATGGTATGTTAGCCTTTACTGCAAGGGCTTGGAGTATGAGTTCGGAAGTCTTGCTGCAATCAGAGGGCTTTGGTGGGATCCATACCTGGAGCACTGCAGTTTTGATGATCTTACCTAAGGAAGGATAAACTTGCCTTAGAACGGGGGTGCGATGAAGATTCACTAGATTAATTCCTGGGGTGAGAGTGCTGTGAGGAGAGATTGAGTAGAATGGTCCTATACTCTCTAGGGTTTAGAATAATGAGAGGTGATCTCATTGAAACGATTAACATTTTTAGAGGGCATGACCGGGTAGATGCTGAGCCGACCTGGAAAGTTTTGAACTCGGGGTCATAGTCTCAGGATAAGGGGTTGGCCATTTAAGACTGAGATGAGGAGGAAATTCTTCACTGAGGACTGTGAATCTTTGGCATTCTCTAACCCAGATGCTCAGTCATTAAGTGTATTCAAGACAGATCAATAAATTTTTGGGCACTATGCTACTGGGAGCAGTGGTAGCACAGTGGCTAAATTACAGGACTAGTAATCCAGAGGCCTGGACTAATAATCTGGAGACGTGAGTTCAAATCCCACAGCAGCTGGGAAATTTAAATTCAATTAAATAAATCTGGAATTAAAAAAGCTAGTTTCAGTAATGGGAATATGATGTGGCAATAACTGCATCTGGCTCAAAAAGGGGCAGGATTGTGCATATTCCTGGTTATAAGTGTTCAGGAATTGGTTAAGGAGAATGTTAGTACTGGAGAGGATGTCGTAGAGGGGATCAAGGACAGAATCTATATGGCTCGAGTTAAGAAATAATCATTACATCACTCTGTAGATCACCAAATAGTGGTAAAGATATGGAGGAGCAAATTTGCAGAGAAATTACAAAGTGGTGTAAGAATTATAGAGTAGCAATAATGGGGGACTTCAACTATCCTAATATAGACTCGGCTCATAGTGTAAAGGGCAGAGAAGGGGAAGAATTTCTGATCAGTATGTTTCCGGCTCGACGAGGATCTGGTTCTGGAGAATGAGATAGGTCAAGTGGAGCAAGTGTCAGTAGGTGAACATTTAAGGAACAGTGATCTTAGTATCATAATGTTTAGTTAGGTTAGCTATGGAAAAGAACAGGGAGCAATCGAGAATAGGAAGACCAATTTCATTGGGATGAAACGGATCTGGCCCGGGTAAACTGGAATCCAAGATTGGCAGGCAAAACTGTCGTGGAACAATGGGCTGCCTTTGAAGAGGAAATAGTTGGGGTACAATCGAGGTACAGTCCCACGAGGGCGAGAGGTAGGGCAACTAAAGTTAGTGCTCCCTCGATGACGAAACAGATAGAGAATATGATGAAACAGAAAAAGCCTGCATATGTCAGGTTGTAAATACATTTGAGAATCAGGCTATATATGTGAGGTCAGCGAAGAAGCGAAAAAGAAAATAAGAGGAGCAAAGGGAGGGTATAAGAATACAATGGCATCCAACATAAAAAGTAATCCAAAGTTTTCTATAGACATATAAATAGTAAACGGGCAGTAAGGGGAGGTGGGGACGATTAGGGACCAAAAAGGAGACCGACGCATGGAGGCAGAGATACTAAATGAGTACTTTTCATCTGCCTTCACCAAGGAAGAGGATGCTGCCATCGACATAGTGAAGGAGGAGGTAGCGGAGACACCTGATGAGATAAAAATTAATGAAGAGGCTGTACGTAAAGTAGATAAATCACCAGGAGCGGATGAGATGCATCCTAGAATGCTGAAGGAATTGAGGGTGGAAATTGCAGAGGTACTGGCCACAATATTCCAATCCTCCACAGATAGGGGGGGTGGTGCCAAAGGACACATGGGCCAGCCCCCACTGCGATATGTGTGCGCACTAGGTCCGTGCAGCAGAGCAGGTCTCCACTCGTCCTGGTTAACCCTTGCCACTGGATAAAGGCCGAGTTCTATCAAGCCCGTGTGGTGGCTGGTGTGCAACGGTCACCACACGTTTAAAAAAAAAAAAAAATCCATGCACGGGCATCTTCCGCCCTTTCAACTGGATTCAGGACTGGAACATCGGATCCTTCATTGAAACATCTGTGAACTCATGTGGAAGCAAGTCATCCTCGTTTGAGGGACCGCCTCTGATGATGATTAATTGCAAATGTTGCACCATTGTTCAAAAAAGGATGTAAAGATAAACCGAGCAACTACAGACGAGTCAGTTTAACCTCGGTAGTGGGGAAGCTTTTAGAAACAATAATCGGAAGAAATTAAGTCACTTGGAAATAGATAGATTAATTAAGGAAAGTCAGCACAGAGTTGTTACAGGCAAATAGTGTTTAACCAGCTTGATCGAGTTTTGATGAGGTAACAGAGAGGGTTGATGGTCATGCGGTTGACATGGATTTCCAAAAGCCGTTCGATGAAGTGCCACATAATAGATAAGCTTGCCTGCAAAATTGAAGCCCATGGAATAAAAGGGATAGAGGCAGCCTGGATGCAAAATCTTCGCCCACTCACTTAACCCATCTATATCCCTTTGCAGATTCTTTGTGTCCTCTTCACAACTTGCTTTCCCACCTATCTTTTGTATCATCAACATATTTGGCTATATTACACTCGGTCCCTTCCTCCAAGTTATCAATATAGATTGTAAATAGCTGAGGCCCCAGCACTGATCCCTCTGGCACCCCGCTAGTTACAGTTTGCCAACCTGAAAATGACCCATTTATCCTGACTCTGTTTTCTATTAGTTAGCCAATCCTCTATCCATGCTAACATGCTACCCCCAACCCTGTGAACTCTTAACTTGTGCAGTAACCTTTTATGTGGCACCTTATCGAATGATTCTGTATAAAGCACTGGTTTGGCCCCAACTGGAGTACTGTGTCCAATTCTGGGCATCACACTTTAGGAAGGATGTGAAGGCCTTGGAGAAGGTGCAGAAAAGATTTAAGAGAATGATTCCAGCAATGAGGGACTTCAGTTAAGTTGATAGACTGGAAAAACTGGGGTTGTTTTCCTGAGAGCAGAGAACATTGAGTGAAGATTTGATAGTGGTGTTCAAAATCATGAGGTCTGGACAGAAAATCTGTTCCCATTGGCAGAAGGGTCAAGAACCAAAGGACACAGATTTCCGCAAAAGAACCAAAGACGACTCGAAAGAATGTTTACGCAGCGAGTGGTTAAGATCTGGAATACACTGTCTTATAGAGTGGTGGATCTTAGAGTGGTGGAGCCAGACTCAATTTTATCTTTCAAAGGGAGTTAAGTATCTGAAGGAAAAAAATTTGAATGGTGGCATGACAGAGCGGATTGTTGTAAAATCCCATCTGGTTCACTGATTCCTGATCTGGCCTATATTTGACTCCAGACCCACAGCAATGTGGTTGATGCATAACTGCCATTTGAAATGGCCGAGCGAGCCACTCCGTTGTAAAGAACCACTACAAGGAACAATAAGAACTGAAAACTGGACGGACCATCCGGCATTGACCTCGGCACCGTCTGCAGACAAGAAAATGACACACCCAGCCCAGTCGACCCTGCAAAGTCCTCCTCACTAACATCTGGGGACTTGTGCAAAAATTGGGAGAGCTGTCCCACAGACAAGTCAAGCAACAGCCCAACGTAGTCATACTCTCAGAATCATACCTGTCAGGCAATGTCCCAGACTCCTCCATCACTGGGTATGTCCAGAGGTGGCTGCACAGTGGTATGCAGTCGGGAGGGAGTGGCCCTGGGAGTCCTCAACAATGACTCTGGACCCCATGAAGTCTCATGGCTTTAGGTCAAACATGGGCAAGGAAACCTCCTGCTGATTGCCACCTACTGCCCTCCCTCAGCTGATCAATCAGTACTCATTCATTTTGAACACCACATGGAAGAAGCACTGCAGGTATCAAGGGCACAGAATATACTCTGGCTGGGGGACGTCAATGTCCATCCCTGAGTGGCTCGGTAGCACCACTAATGACCAAGCTGGCTGAGTCCTGAAGGACTTAGCTGTCACACTGGGTGAGAGAACCAACAGGAGAGAAAAACATACTTGACCTTGTCCTCACCAATCTACCTGTCTCAGATGCATCTGTCTATGACTGCATTTGGAGCAGTGATCACCGCACAGTCCTTGTGCAGACGAAGTCCTGTCTTCACAGGGTATAGACAGACTAAGTGAGTGGGCAAACATTTGGCAGATGGAGTATAATGTGGGAATGTGTGAGGTTATCCACTTTGGCAGGAAAAATAAAAAAGCAAATTATTATTTAAATGGCGAGAGATTACAAAATGCTGCAGGACAGAGGGACCTGGGGATCCTTGTGCAGGTACAGCAAGTAATCAGGAAGACAAATGGAATGTTGACCTTTATTGCAAGGGGGATGGAGTATAAAAGCAGGGAAATCCTGCTTCAACTGTACAGGGTATTGGTGAGACCGCACCTAGAGTACTACGTATAGTTTTGGTCTCCTTATTTCAGGAGGCATATACTTGCATTGGAGGCTATTCAGAAAAGATTTACTAGGTTGATTCCAGAGATTGAGGGGGTTGACTTATGAAAATAAGTGGAGTAGGTTGGGCCTGTACGTATTGGAGTTGAGAAGAATGAGAGGTGATCTTATTGAAACTTATAAGATACTGAGGGGGCTCGACAAGGTAGGTGCAGAGAGGATGTTTCCACTTGGGGGAATCTAGAACTAAGGGGCATTGTCTCAGAATAATGGACCATCCATTTAGAACTGAGATGAGGAGGAATTTCTTCTCTGAGTGTTGTAAATCTGTGGAATTCTCTGCCCCAGAGAGCTGTGGAGGCTGGGTCATTGAATATGTTTAAGGTGGAGATGGACAGATTTTTGAACGATAAGGGAGTGAAGGGTTATGGGGAGTGGGCAGGGAAGTGGAGCTGAGCCCAAGATCAGATCAGCCATGAGCTTATTAAATGGCGGAGCAGGCTTGAGGGGCCAAATGGCTTACTCCTCCTATTTGTTAAGTTATGTTTATAGTGAAGACATCTTCCGTCGTGTTGTGTGGCACGACCACCGTGCTAAAGGGAATAGATTCAGTTCAGATCAAAACTTGGCATCCATGAGCCGTGGTGGGCCATCAACAGCAGCAGAACTGTATTCCACCACAATCAGACCTCATGGCCTATCATATTCCTCACTCTACCATTACCATCCAGCCAGAGGACCAACCGTGGTTCAATGAGGAGTGCAGAAGAGCATGCTAGGAGCAGCACCAGGCATACCTAAAAATGAGGTGCCAACCTGGGAAAGCTGCAACATCGGACTTACGTGCATACTAAACAGCGAAAGCAGCATACTATAGGCAGAGCTAAGTGATCCCACAACCAACGGATCAGATCAAAGCTCTGCAGTTTTGCCACATCCAGTTGTGAATGCTGGTGGATAATTAACCAACTAACGGGAGGAGGAGGCTCCATGAATATCCCTATCCTCAATGATAGCAGATGCACACAAGTGCAAAAGACAAGGCTGAAGAGTTTGCAATCATCTTCAGCCAGAAGTGCTGAGTGGATGATCCATATCGGCCTCCTCCCGAGATCCCCACCATCAGAGAAGAGAGTCTTCAGCCAATTCGATACACTCCACATGATATCAAGAAACAGCTGAACGCACTGGATACAACAAAGACAATGGGCCCCGACAACATCCTGGCTGTCGTGTTGAAGACTTGTGCTCCAGAACTTGCCGCGCCTCCAGCCAAGATATTCCAGTACAGCTACAAGACTGGCATCCACCCGACTGTGGAAAACTGCCCAGTTATGTCCTGTCCACAAAAAGGACAAATCCGATCTGTCTCCCCTCAATTATCAGGAAAGTGAGATGTTGTCGACGGTGCTATCAAGTGGCACTTGCCTATAACCTGCTCACCGATGCTCAGTTTGGGTTCTGCCAGGACCACTTGGCTCCAGACCTCATCATAGCCTTGGTCCAAACATGGACAAAAAAGCTGAATTCCAGTGACTGCCCTTGACATCAAGACACCATTTGGCTGAGTGTGGCCTCAAGGAGCCCTAGTAAAATTGGATACAAATGGGAAACAGAGGGAAAACTCTCGACTGGCTGGAGTCATACCAAGCACAAATGAGGGTGGTTGTTGGAAGACAATCATTTCAGCCCTAGGAGTTACTCAGTACAGTGTTCTCGACCCAACCATCTTCAATGCTTCATCAATGACCTTCCCTCCATCATAAGGTCAGAAGTCGGGCTGTTCGCCGATGACTGCAGTATTCAGTTCCATTCACAACTCAGAAAATGAAGCAGTTCATGCCCGCTTGCAGCAAGACCTGGACGACATTCAGGCTTGGGCTGATAAGTGGCAAGTAACATTTGCGCCACACAGGTGCCAGGCAATGATCATCAACAGACGAGAGTCTAAACACCTCCCCATGATAATGAATGGCATTACCATCGCCAAATCCCCCAACATCTTGGCGGTCACCATTGATTAGATACTTAACTGGACCAGTCGCATAAATGCTGTGGCTACAAGAGCAGATTAGAGGTTGGGCATTCTGTGGTGAATGTCTCATCTCCTGACTTCCCAAAGCCTTTCCACCATCTATTAGACACAAGTCAAGAGTGTGCTGGAATACTCTCCACTTGCCTGGACACCATCCAAGACAAAGCAGCCCTCTTGATTGGCACCCCATCGACCACCTTCAACACTCACTCCCTCCACCACTGGTGCACCATGGCTGCAGTGTGCACCATCTACAAGATGCACCTCAGTAACTCGCCATGGTTTCTTCAGCAGCACATCCCCCAAACCTGTGACCTCTACCACATAGAAGAACAAGAGCAGTAGCAGATGTATGGGAGCACCCTCATGTGCAAGTTCCCCTCCAAGTCACACACCGTCCTGACTTGGAAATATATCGACCGTTCCGTCATCATCGCTGGGTCAAAATCCTGGAACTCCCTCCCTAACAACAGTATGGGAGTACCTTCACCACAAGATCTGCAGCGGTTCAAGAAAGTGGCAATTAGGGATGGGCAATAAATGCCGGCCTTGCCAGTGACGTCCACATCCCGGAACGAATAAAGAAAAAACTAAGGAATATGGTGATAGTGTGGGGAAAGTGGTGTTGATGTAGATGATCAGCTATAATACTGCATGGGGGGAAGCAGGCTCGATGGGCTGTATGGCCTGCTCGTGCTTGTGCTCCTCCTACTTGTGTTCTGAAGGCCAGAGATTTGCCGGCAATAAATTTGGTATACTGCAGAATGTTGAGTTGGTGCAGGCTGGTGAGTCTGGGTAAGCGGGACTCAGCGTGGAACAGGATGCAGCTGGGTTTGTGTGGGGTCGGGCTCTGAAGGGTGTTGAAATCGAATCTTGAGATAAAGGAAGTATTGATGAGGGTGATCACAAGTGGGAACCCTGGCCTATTTATTTTAACCATCCTTAATATAGGGGTTCGAAGACCAGTTATGTAGCACTGCCCTGGCTGGTATCAGCTAACTTAGCACTGGCGGCGATCAAATCTGGGACCCGAAATGGCGTGTGATTAGATGGCACTTTTTGTTTTGCAGGTTGGATCTCTTGCAGTGAAAGATTTATATCAACTTGGCCAAGTTTTAACTTTTGCGATTGCTCCTTGTAACATGCACCATTAATCTCCTGTGGTTGAGGAGGTTACTGGAGTTTCTCCATCTGTGGATGAATACTTGTGTAACTTGTAACCACAGCAACTTAAAACCACCTCAGCCAAACTTTGCAAGTTTCTCCTATCGGTCCCTGGGATCATATTTATCTCCATTTCTTGGTATTGAGACCGATGTGAAACACTTGAAATCTGCAATGTGCAGCTGTAAAGTGTGCAGCTGTTGCATCACGCCGAACTTAGTGGCCAAACCTCTTGGTATTCTGCTTGAACCTCATGCAGGGATATCTTGTACTTCGATCAGAGCCGGTGGATTTCTTAAACGTTTCTCTCAAAGTTTCAAAGAGTTTAAACCACAGAAACCAGAATAATGGAGGGAAAGCAATAATCAAGCAATCCTATTGATTGAAATTATAAAATATTGAGAAATGTCAGTAGCAAAATGAAAAGACAAATCATTCTGAAACCAGTAAGGTTCTTGTGCGTAGAAGGTAGCACTAAAGTAGGTTGCCCTTGATCGCGATGCATCTATCGACTCTGGCGTAAAAATAAAAAAGGGAAGGTGGCTCAACCGTGGCTATCAAGGGAAATCAGGGATAGTATTAAAGCCAAGGAAGTGGCATACAAATTGGCCAGAAATAGCAGCGAACCCGGGGACTGGGAGAAATTTATAACTCAGCAGAGGAGGACAAAGGGTTTGATTAGGGCAGGGAAAATGGAGTACGAGAAGAAGCTTGCAGGGAACATTAAGACGGATTGCAAAAGTTTCTATAGATATGTAAAGAGAAAAAGGTTAGTAAAGACAAACTTAGGTCCCCTGCAGTCAGAATCAGGGGAAGTCATAACAGGGATCAAAGAAATGGCGGACCAATTGAACAAGTACTTTGGTTCGGTATTCACTGAGGAGGACACAAACAACCTTCTGGATATAAAAGGGGTCAGAGGGTCTAGTAAGGAGGAGGAACTGAGGGAAATCCTTATTAGTCGGGAAATTGTATTGGGGAAACTGATGGGATTGAAGGCCGATAAATTCCCAGGGCCTGATGGACTGCATCCCAGAGTACTTAAGGAAGTGGCCTTGGAAATAGTGGATGTATTGACAGTCATTTTCCAACATTCCATTGACTCTGGATCAGTTCCTATGGAGTGGAGGGTAGCCAATGTAACCCCACTTTTTAAAAAAGGAGGGAGAGAAAACAGGGAATTATAGACCGGTCAGCCTGACATCGGTAGTGGGTAAAATGATGGAATCAATTATTAAGGATGTCATAGCAGTGCATTTGGAAAGAGGTGATATGATGGGTCCAAGTCAGCATGGATTTGTGAAAGGGAAATCATGCTTGACAAATCTTCTGGAATTTTTTGAGGATGTTTCCAGTAGAGTGGACAAGGGAGAACCAGTTGATGTGGTATATTTGGACTTTCAGAAGGCTTTCGACAAGGTCCCACACAAGAGATTAATGTGCAAAGTTAAAGCACATGGGATTGGGGGTAGTGTGCTGACATGGATTGAGAACTGGTTGTCAGACAGGAAGCAAAGAGTAGGAGTAAATGGGGACTTTTCAGAATGGCAGGCAGTGACTAGTGGGGTACCGCAAGGTTCTGTGCTGGGGCCCCAGCTGTTTACACTGTACATTAATGATTTAGACGAGGGGATTAAATGTAGTATCTCCAAATTTGCGGATGACACTAAGTTGGGTGGCAGTGTGAGCTGCGAGGAGGATGCTGTGAGGCTGCAGAGTGACTTGGATAGGTTAGGTGAGTGGGCAAATGCATGGCAGATAAAGTATAATGTGGATAAATGTGAGGTTATCCACTTTGGTGGTAAAAACAGAGAAACAGACTATTATCTGAATGGTGACAGATTAGGAAAAGGGGGGGTGCAAAGAGACCTGGGTGTCATGGTACATCAGTCATTGAGGGTTGGCATGCAGGTACAGCAGGCGGTTAAGAAAGCAAATGGCATGTTGGCCTTCATAGTGAGGGGATTTGAGTACAGGGGCAGGGAGGTGTTGCTACAGTTGTACAGGGCCTTGGTGAGGCCACACCTGGAGTATTGTGTACAGTTTTGGTCTCCTAACCTGAGGAAGGACATTCTTGCTATTGAGGGAGTGCAGCGAAGGTTCACCAGACTGATTCCCGGGATGGCGGGACTGACCTATCAAAGACTGGATCAACTGGGCTTGTATTCACTGGAGTTCAGAAGAATGAGAGGGCATCTCATAGAAACGTTTAAAATTCTGATGGGGTTAGACAGGTTAGATGCAGGAAGAATGTTCCCAATGTTGGTGAAGTCCAGAACCAGGGGACACAGTCTAAGGATAAGGGGTAAGCCATTTAGGACTGAGATGAGGAGGAATTTCTTCACCCAGAGAGTGGTGAACCTGTGGAATTCTCTACCACAGAAAGTTGTTGAGGCCAGTTCACTGAATATATTCAAAAAGGAGTTAGATGAAGTCCTTACTACTAGGGGAATCAAGGGGTATGGTGAGAAAGCAGGAATGGGGTACTGAAGTTGCATGTTCAGCCATGAACTCATTGAATGGCGGTGCAGGCTAGAAGGGCCGAATGGCCTACTCTTGCACCTATTTTCTATGTTTCTATGTTTCTAAAATACAAATCAGGACACAGCCAGCTCTTAGTCCTTAGCCAACTTAGGAATAGTCAGAGCAGGGGAACAATGATTTGCACAGTATGTCCCAACCAATATGTAGCCAGAGTTTGAATCTTCACTGCTAAGGTTTAGTTCTTTGTGCTATGCATTTTAGGGGTCTCAGTCATGGTTTGCTGTACTTGTGGAATAAATTGTGTTCTTTGTGAATTTTTATTGACCTCTTGTCTACAGAAATACTCCGTTTAAAGTTGTAATACCTTCATATTGTAGATCTCCTCATCAGCACAACCCACGTTAAAATGTGCTTCAAATATCTGCACAACAGATGGTCCAGTTTAATTAGGAGACGTGCTTTTTTTAAAGTTAACTTTTCAGTTGGCTGTGTGAGTGAGCATCCTCTTTTTTTTTCTTCCTCTTGTTTATTTCCCCCCCCTCCCCAAACCACCACCACCACACAAAACCCCCGTACGGTGTCATGTTTTATGCGGCAGGGATTGCACAACCAATTCCTTGTTAAGCTGAACCTGCAGTTTTGTGAACTGCTGTTTGAAAAAAGGAAAAGGTTTGGAGACTGTTCACTCCTGGTAGACAGGATTATAAAAACCTGAAGCTTTCAGTTCCTTTTAAAGTACAGCCTTGTATTGTGCAACATGTATTTTAAGAGTTCGCAAGTTATGACTAAGTCAAGAACTCTTGACTTTCTGAAATGTGTTTCTTCAATTTCAAAGCCAGAAATAGTGGTCAGAATGCCAGAGCTGCAATATTTTTGACTTTATATACTTGGGTCATGAAATGTAGCCATCATTAAGATCTGTGTTCAGGTACCAGTGGACAGAGTTGCAACCCAGCACTTGGCTAACCCTGTTGACAATCACTTCTTGAATGGAATGGTTCATCACTCCTTTCAACTTTTGAATCTTTGGCTAATGGACGCCTCTTCATCATGTACATGTGTTTCATGCTTTCCATTCCAATGTGAATTACAGTATAATCCATCGGCAGTTCCTCGAGTCATCCACTTCATTTGCGCAGATTCTCTTTAATTAAATCGGCCTCCTTTTATACTCGTCACCTCACCACGTAGCTTCGTGTCGCGAGCAATTTAAAAAAAAACATTATCAGTAGAAGCACCTTCCTCCATGTTCTTTTGTCGAGAGCAAACTGCAGAGCTGCACTGGTTGTTACCTCCTCTCTCATTGGGGTAGGTGTGTGAACTAAAGCTAAAATATATGATCCACTATTAGTGATCCGCTGTACAACATCTGATTGCAGTGCTCACGCCAGCATTTCGCAACCTTATAATTTGCTTTCATCACTTGAGGTTCAGTATTTCTACACTACATTGCTTTATCTTCTGGATCCCTTTTCCTTTCTGTGGTAGCCCATTCCAAGTCTAATGACTTCATGTGTCAGTCATGGCTCAGTGGGTAGCACCCTGACCAGAGTCAAGGTTATGGGTTCAAGTCCCACTCCAGAGACTTGAGCACCAAAATCTAGGCCAACAGTCTAGTACAGTACTGAGGGAATGCTGCACTATTGGAGATGCCGCATTTCAGATGAGATGTTAAACGTCTGCCTCTCTCAGGTGGACATAAAAAATTCTATGACACTATTTTCGAAGAGGAGCAGGTGAGTTATCCCCTGTGTTCTTGCCAATATTTATCCCTCAAAAAACATAAAAAGAGATTATCTGGTCATTTATTTCATTACTGTTTGTTGGAGCTTGCTGTGCACAAATTGGCTGCTGTGTTTCCTACATTACAACAGTGACTACACTTCAAAAAAAATACTTAATTGGCTGCAAAGCGCTTTGGACAGCTTTGTGCACTTTGGGCACTTGTGAAAGGCGCTATATAAATGCAAGTTTCTATTCTTGATTTGAACATTATATAAATTTCCATTGGAGGAATTTAAAAATGCTGAATTCACACTTGTATATTCAGAAAGTTAGAATTTTTTCCAGACAGAATAGTTGCTTTAAGTTACACTATTGAGGCAAGTATTTAGTCCTGATTTATAAACCAAACGTATCACCTTCCAGCAGGAGTACCCAAGCAGTTCTCCAAGCCCCAGTGTGCTTTGGCTTAGTCTGTTCTTGTTCATGTGGCTTGAGGTTTGGGAAGAGCAATTTTTTACGCTGTTGTCTAATTGTCAGATTAATCTTAAATCAGAATACCAAGATCTTTTGGTAACGACAACTTGAGATATATACAAGCTCACACAAAATTAATTTAAACTTTGCAGGTGGTTCTTGAACTGCCTATGCAATCCACAAGGACAAAAAGCTTGGATGCCCTTGCCTTAAAACAAGTAACAGTTGTTTGTCTGCGTGAATTTTTTGGCCGAAGGTAAGGCTAGCATTGCTGGAGAATGGAACACTTAGTAATCCCAGTTCCGGCATTGCATAACCAGCTGCATCAAAGGCTGTCCCCATCATTCAGTGGCCTCTCGCTCCCTGCAACTTCGATTATCGGAAGGAAAAAAGTACCAACGTTATGGGAACACTATCACCGTGAAGATCTTCGTCCAAATGGCACACTGTCCTGATTTCATAGAATAGACTCACGGGGCCCAAATTTCTACATGATTTGCGCCTGATTTTTCGGAGCAACTGGTGGAGAACGGACTATCTTAGAAATCGCAATTCTACACTTTTTTTTTCTGCAGTTCTAGTCAGGTAGAACAGTTCTACTTTGGAACAGAATTTTTTCTTCAAAAGGGAGCGTGTCCGGCCACTGCCGCCTGATTTCAAAGTTTCCATAGTGAAAACGTACTCCAAACTAAAGTAGAATGGAGCAAGTGAAGATTTTTGTAGAACTGAAAAAACCTGTTCTACACATAAAAAAAATCAGGCGCAGGTTACAAATTAGGCATCCAGAACGAGGTTGGGGGGGGGGGGGGAGGGGAGGGGAAGGGAACTCATTAAATTCTACAATAAATCCTTATTTATACTTCTACAAATATTATACAAATAAATCCAACCTGAATAAACATTTATAAGCAAAGAAAAGATTAAATAAACCATCTTCCTACCTGTGTGAAAGTGCTTCAGGCACGGAGAATTCTGCAGTCAGTCTGAGGCGCCCGTTCTGCCCGCTGGGGGGGGGGGGGAGGGGGAAAGGGGAGAGGAGGCGCCCGTTTTTTCCCGGGGGGGGGGGCGCGGTGGGGTGTAGGGGAGAGGAGGCGCCCGTTTTGCCCGCAGTGGGGGGGGAGGGGAGAGGAGGCACCCGTTCTTTCCCGCGGGGGGGCGCCCGTTCTGCCCGCGGGGGGGTAGGAGGCGCCCGTTCTTCCCGCGGGGGGGGGGGGTAGGAGGCGCCCGTTCTTCCCGCGGGGGTGGGGGGAAGGAGACAGTGAGAAGGCTGGATGTGCTGATGGCAATGTGCTTTTATTAAAAAAATGTTCAAAAATTAAACAGCTACAAAGAACTACAAAAATGGCCGCATGCCAATGTTTTTTTCACACTGAGCATGCGCGAACGCTCCAACGCGCACGCGCAGCGTTGCGGCAGGAAAAAAACTAATTTAAATAGTACCTGCCCCCTCCCACTTACAAAATCGGCGCGAGTGTAGGCTCCGCCCCCCTGGGCGCCGCGGCGGGCAGACAAGGAGCTGCAGGGCTCTCCAGAATCGTGATTTTTTTTTTTTAGGCGTTGAAAAACGGGCGCCCTGCTCGGAGGTCCTGGCATCTGGGGATGAGTGATAAATGTGGCCAATACTGCTTGGACTCCATGAATGAATCAGTAAATATTGTAGAGTCTTTTGTGCTAGTTGGTATTTCCTGTAATGACTAGATATATCACTTGAGTATTGAACTTCAGTTTCTCCATCAGTTCCATGTATTTGCCAAACTCGACAACCATTTCTCATGAGAACAAATCTTAATGTGATGCCCATCACGAAAAGCATGGTCATTTGGGTATCGGGACTTGTATTGTGTCAGGGCAGGAAGCGCCAAGGGTAGTTGAAACTCAGCCCGCTCATTGGCAGCTGCACAGTGTTACTTGTAAGAAATATCTGCGGGAACTTTCATCCTCTCTCAAAGCCTTGTTGCTTTGATCTGACAAGTTTGGGTGATGGTTGCTGCAAATTGTCAGGTCCACCCAACAACGTCTATACACAATTGATATCCTAATCGAAATAGAAGCAACAGAAGTCGTTAACCAGTTTGGTCCTTTCTTGTTTTAAAAAGTTCAGCCTCTATACAAAACTCCGGTTCAACCACATCCTCAACTTGGTCGCTGTTTTGGTGCTCTTTGAAGCTATTTCCGCCGACACATTGCTCTTTTACCCTCTAAATGCTTTGATTTCTATGTTTGAGTATTCTCACAGGTGAGCCAGAGTTTCCCACGCCCTTGAGCTTGTTTGAACTTGTCTAGCAAACAGGAACTATTTCTTGCTCTCCTTTGGCTACTAGTTCCACCAGAGGAAACGTTACAAGGACACCCTCAAAGCCTCCCTAATAAAGTGCAACATCCCCACTGACACCTGGGAGTCCCTGGCCAAAGATCTCCCGAAGTGGTGGAAGTGCATCCGGGAGGGCGCTGAGCACCTCGAGTCTAGTCACCAAGAGCATGCAGAAACCAAGAGCGTGCAGCAAACCTGTCCCACCCTCCCTTTCCCTCAATGACTGTCTGTCCCACGTATGACAGGGACTATGGCTCTCTTACTGGATTGTTCAGCCACCTAAGGACTAATTTTTTAGAATGGAAGCAAGTCTCCCTCGATTCCGAGGGACTGCCTGTGATTTCCACCCTGTGTTTCCTCGGGTGCTCTATCTTTGAAAGTGTCAGAGTAACATGCATACTCCTATTTTGGGGCTTTAAATTGGTTAAACAGTAAATGAGCAAATGAATAATAAGTGTTGCATATATATTTACATTAGTGGTGAAGCTTTGCTAAATTGTTGCATAGTGGAAAATAACATTGGTTTGCAACCTGTTGTAAAACTACAATTATAGTAAGTATTGATTCTTTTCATTTTTCATTATCTGTGAGTTAATATCTCAATTGCAGATAAACTTCTAAAACTCAGTGTTTTGGAAAGTTGATGAGCAGCAGTAACTTAAGCTTTGAATTTAAGTAATTGTTCATTTCAAAAAGTTGTCATGAGACACATCTGGGGAAAATATAAGCAAACAGCACGATGCTATTTAAATTGATGGTTTGTCAGACTCTGACCAGCTAAACAATTGGTGCAAGTTTGTATCTAGTTAAGCCTGGAGATGATTTGAGAATGAAGCTGGTTTTTAACATTTTAAGGGCTCTGAGAATTTAAAAACCGCAAAAACATTTGTCACACTCAAGTCACAATTGGCACTTCCAGCAAAGAGCTGAAAGTACAGTTCAGAATAATGCATTGCACCAGAAAGTGGTTGGAGAGCTGTATGTTGCATGACACTATCTATAAAGGGGCCGGTCCTCTTAGTTATCATCATCCAATTTCTGACATTGAAGAAGGTTTAAGGATGGATTTCCCTAGTGAACAACTTGATGCTTCTTCCTTAGCCCCTTTCTGTGGAGGCTGCCCAATCCCTTTAGGAAAGTAAAATAGGTTACAGCACATCTTCATACCCTCCATGTGAAAACACTGGTCTTTATATTAAAAGTTGGGTTTCTGCTCTGAATGTGATTGTGAAATCCTTAGTACAACAGATCTGAGCCATCTGCGTTGATCAATGAATTAGAATAAAGTTCACCTTTAGGATCTTGTTAAGTAGAGGCCTAAATGACTATTTGGGTAAGTAACCACTGGTCCATGGGTGTTGTCCGTGATGTCCTTGTCAGGAAATGGTTCAGGTTGTTGTGGTCGAGATTATTGAGTGTTTAAAGTGGCCAACACCCATATAGATTCAGTACTGTGAATGAAACTAAATGGAGTAATTTTTGGCTGCCGAATATTTATTTTTGAAATGGTGAAACCAAATGTAGTAGTCTCCCTGGTTAATGTTTTTCAAAATAATACAGCTATTTGGAATTGCCTAGCAACCAGGTGTTTAATTTTTGATGTTGAAACTAGTTTTGCACATTTTATTTTTTCCAAAAGAGAAAAATGCCACGACTGTTACTTTGTGATGGCTTTGTCCCATGGTATCGAATGGTATTAACTGGTTACCGAGCAATGGTAAAAACTGGTCACTGGGGGTTAGTTTATGTCGGGAAGGTGCAGTGCCGAGCATATCAAGGTTCCATGATTGACTTTTGAAAAATCCAAGTGGTCATATCTTCATGCCGGTTACATCCACTTGTACATGAAGGAGCCGACCCCACTAGTTTTTTTTTCCTTCCCAAGTGTGTGCAGCAAATTGTGTGTTCTGTTCGACCGATTTAAGTATGGGCGGTTTAAGTGGTAGGCTCACATTTAAATCTGGCAAAGAGTGCAAGTGATTTGCTGTTAACCATGATGGATAAAGTTACTGCAGACAAACTCTGTGTAAACTTCAGTTAAACCTCAGTTGAGTGTTGAGCATGCCAGCTATTTTGGTCAGCAGCCGGTGTTCAGTAAGTAATTTGCAACTCGTTACGGTACAATTACTTATTACATTTACTCATCTGCGAGTGGTGTCGGCTGCAATTTCAATTCAAATATATCACAGCAGAGCATTGCCATCAAATTTCAGGTTCGCGCGTTTAGTTTCAATGAATTGGTTCAAATATTTCAACATTAATCAAAAATAAGTTTCTAATCCACTACGACTTTAAAACATGTACATTTATTGGATTCCACTGAGGGTTTTAAAGGAAAGAACTGACTGCATTTATCCAAATGCCGTTAGCCTCATTATTGTGCTGGCCATTTATATAGATCATTGATTTAGAGAATTAACAATCTGGAACGATTAATCGTTATTGTCTCGGCCAGAGGAGAAGTCTTAGAATGTGAGGTGGATTTCAGTAATTATGCTGCCCAGCACTGAGCTACAATAACGACAGTCATTGATTCATACAAACAGTCCAATGTGGACAAAGTACCTTGGCACTAATCTCCTGCTCTTTCTGTCCCCCCTTTCTCTCTAACTCTGTCTTTATGGGCCCAAGTTTCCACATGATTTGCGCCTGATTTTTAGGAGCAACTGGTGGAGAACGGACTATCTTAGAAATCGCAATTCTCCACATTTTTTTTTCTGCAGTTCTAGTCAGGTAGAACAGTTCTACTTTGGAACAGAATTTTTTCTTCAAAAGGGGGCGAGTCCGGCCACTGCCGCCTGATTTCAAAGTTTCCACAATGAAAACGTACTCCAAACTAAAGTAGAATGGAGCAAGTGAAGATTTTTGTAGAACTGAAAAAACCTGTTCTACTCATTAAAAAATCAGGCGCAGGTTACAAATTAGGCGTCCAGAACGAGGGGGGGGGGGGGGGGTGGAGGGAACTCATTAAATTCTACAATAAATCCTTATTCTTCTTCTACAAATATTATACAAATAAATCCAACCTGAATAAACATTTATAAGCCAAGAAAAGATTAAATAAACCATCTTCCTACCTGTGTGAAAGTGCTTCAGCCACGGAGAATTCTGCAGCCGTTCGTGCCGCTGAGCGGGAGGGGGGGGGGGGGGTGGGGGTGAAAGAAAGCCGTTCGTGTCGCTGGGGGGGGGGAGGGGGAAAAGAGAAAGCCGTTCGTGCTGCTGAGAGGGAGAGAGAAAAAAGCGGGGGTCGGGTCTGGTCTGGTCGGCGAGGGGGAGAAGCGGGTGTCGGGTCTGGTCCGGTCCGGAGGCGGTGGGGGGAGGTGGGGAAGCGGGGGTCGGGTCTGGTCCGGAGGCAGGGGGGGGAGCGGGTGTCGGGTCTGGTCCGGAGGCAGGGGGGGGGGAGCGGGTGTCTGGTCTGGTCCGGAGGCAGGGGGGGGGAGCGGGTGTCGCGTCTGGTCCGGAGGCAGGGGGGGGGAGCGGGTGTCTGGTCTGGTCCGGAGGCAGGGGGGGGAGCGGGTGTCGGGTCTGGTCCGGAGGCAGGGGGGAGCGGGTGTCGGGTCTGGTCCGGAGGCAGGGGGGGGGAGCGGGTGTCGGGTCTGGTCCGGTCCGGAGGCGGGGGGGTGGGTGGGGAAGCGGGTGTCGGGTCTGGTCCGGAGGCAGGGGGGGGGAGCGGGTGTCTGGTCTGGTCCGGAGGCAGGGGGGGGAGCGGGTGTCGGGTCTGGTCCGGAGGCGGGGGGGGGGGGAGCGGGTGTCTGGTCTGGTCCGGAGGCGGGGGGGGGAGCGGGTGTCGGGTCTGGTCCGGAGGCAGGGGGGAGCGGGTGTCGGGTCCGGGCGGGGGGGGGGGGTGGGGGGGAGAGCAGGAACTGGCCGTGGGAGGAGCCTTATTCACGCAGCCCCAGTGAGGTCATTCAGCCAGGGCTAGGGGCTGCGTGCTTCGGGCCCCTCCCACACAGTTCGGCGCCTGGAGCTACTGCACTTGCGTGCCCACTGTCGCGCGCATGTGCAGAGGTCCCGGCACTGTTTTCAGCGCAGGGACCTGGCTCCGCCCCCCCACAGCTCGTGCTGGCTGCGCCGAGCCAGAGGACCTGCAAGTAGGTGGAGAATACCGAGGATTTTTTTAGGCGCGAGAAACGGGCGCCCAGCTCGGAGGGGCGCCCGTTTTTTTTTCTTGTGGAAACTTGGGTCCTCTGTCTCTCTCTCTCTAACTCTGTCTCTCTCGGTCCCCCTAACTCGGTTTCTTTGTGGTGGAGTATGACCTTCACTCAAGTATCTACACGCAAAGGGTGGTAGAAGTTTCGAGATCTCTCCTGCAAATGGCAGTTGATGCTGGGTCAGTTAATTTTAAATCTGCGATTGATGAATTTTTGTTAACCAAAGGGATATGGGACAAAGCTGGATATATGGAATTGCGTCACAGATCAGCCATAATCTCATTGAATGGCTGAACCGGCTTGAGGGTCTGAATGACCTACTCCTGCTCCGATTTTATTGAAAGCAAGTCAACCTCTTGTTCCAAGTAGCATGATTGGTTTATCTTTTTAATTAGACTGGACTTTTCTTCACTGTTCATGTCTGTTGCCAGTTGAATTCCAATCGGAAAAATAAAGTATGGATTATTTACTTTTTGTCAGTTTGGCATATTGAAGTAGTTAAATATAGTCTTTGTGCTTTGTTTTACTTTGTAAGATTTCATATTCTGAGATGTGGAACAGATTTATGAAGCACATGGAGGCGATATAAATCGCATTAAACTGGATTATGTTTGTGCAGGACACTGTTGTGACACTGCTCTTTCCCAAATGGTTTGGCAAGACCTTTTCTATGGAGAGTGTTTGTGCAAGTTCAGTGATCATGACCGTTGGCTCGCATAAACCGTCCTTTAATATCCTGACTGGACTGATTGTGTTGTGTGTCTGCACTACTGTCCTGCATGAAATGTATATGGAACAGGAGTTGACTGCATTTAAGAGATCCTTCAGTTTGTCATTGGGGATCTTCACTGAATTCAATGTTTTGGCCACATTGTTTGTGGAGTAACCCAGTTTTAAATGTTAATTCTCCTTATTGTAATAGTTTTAGTTTGAGGGTAATCATTGAATGCTTTCTTTTGAAAGAATTTTGTTTGAGTTTTGTTTCGAATAGTCCATAAATTATTTTCTACCAATGACCAAGAAATGCAAACACTAAGTCTGCAATAAAAATGCTTCTTCATCAGGATTTGTGAAGAGAAATGATGAGTCAGCAGAGTTCTGATGGAAGAGTCCACATCTGAAATGTGAACCTGTCTTCCCTCTTTCTACTCCTAGTTTATTTGCTCTTCTAACCCCACCCTTCAAAAAAAAATGGCAAGCATTGGCCCTTCAATCATTACTGTTCCCTACCCGCTCCCAAAGGAATACCAGTGTTCCAACCAGCATGAGAACAATTAGGGCTGTGAATCTGTCACTGCCTGCATTTAGTTTCTGAATTTTTAAATTTAATTTGCTTAATCTGACTCTTGGATTTGGACCACTGATGAGTAAACTCATTGAGAACATTAAAACATGACTTGATCTGATTTGCAGTGCGGCCTCTGTAGCTCGGTCAAGGTTACCAGTAATAGAAGAAACGTTACTAATTTCAGAGCAGACTATCTCTGCGCTTAACTTTGTTTATTTAATACATGTAACAGTGCTTTCAAATGCTGCTATTGTAAGAAGACATGCTTGACATTTTTTTTGAGTATGTATCTGCAGAAAATACTGAAACAAAATATTTTTCATATCTTTTGCAGGCGTGTATAGATGATAATCTGGATATGGTGAAATTCCTAGTGGAACATTCTGCAAGTATTAATCAGCCAGATAATGAGGGTTGGATACCACTGCACGCAGCTGCGTCCTGTGGTTATACAGACATAGCAGAGTAAGTATACAACTGCACACTTTGCTTTTCTTCTTCCTTGTAGTCCTTCTGTGGTACATCAAGACCCTGGTGGGAGGAGAGGCTGGAAGCCCACTGTTGGGCTCCACCAATTGTATAACTGGCTGCGATGGATGATATCGGAGTGTGTTGGGGGCGGCAGGATTCCTCCGTTGTTTGGTTGGGGACTACTTGGTCGCTGCACAAAAGATTCCCATTTGATTGCGAAAAACTCATTTTGGTGCTGGGAATTATTACCGGCATCTTGCCGCTCCCCTGTTTTAAAGCGCATATTTTGAAGATTCAGTACAACTGAAGGGCTCAACCATCTTAGTGCATCCAATGCAGCTGTCAATTATTTAAATACAAGATTCTTTCCACAAGTAAGGAAGACGATAAAGAGTTGTGATTGAGGGGAAAAACTTTGTCTTTGACTTTCCAGTGAGAACTATAACAGCACAGCCTTCACTGACTCTGCTATAAATTCAGCTCCTCAGGAACAGGCCAGCTTTTCTTCAACCTAATGTCACCATGTCACCATGTCACCAGTGTGTGTCTGTGTGCGCGTACGGTGTCCCCAGTTTCCAAGACCATGAGTTCCTGCACAGTTGTTGTTGTATGTGCTTTGTGATTGACATGGCCCTGTACTTTTTGGCCTGATGGTGATACAGTCCCCACCACTTAAAACATCCACCTTTAAAACAGGCAGTCGCTTATATTAGCCAAAAAGCATCAACCATTCGCCACTTGCACTAACATCAATTTCAGTGTTGTCGTTTACAGCATGCTAATTGCCCTGTTTATTTCGAGCAGAAACAGCTATGCTTAATAGTTTGTGCCTCATTAAGGTGCGCTGAATGCCAGAACAAAGAGAAATAAATAGTAGTAGAAACAAAATGCTGAAACACACAGCAGGTCAGGCAGCATCTGCGAAGAGAGAAACAGAGTTAACGTTTCGGGTCGATGACCGTACGTCACAACTGGAAGAAATTAGCGATGGGACAGGGCGGAGGGGAGGAAAGAATAAAAGGGAAAGGCTGACTGGGTGCAAGGTAGGAGAGATTAAATGACATCCCTTTTGGACGCTATCCATTCAAGGAATTTTTATCTTCCTGTGCCATGTTGATTAGCTGTTCGACACCCCATTGCATAAAAGTGCCTCGTTCCAAGCAGTGCCTTATTTTCTGTATTCATTCGTTGTTGTACATGTGCAAATTTTGCCAGATCTTCTCTGCTCCAATCATCTTCAGCTGCATGTAAAGTCTGAACTTGGCTTTAAGGTTTGTGTTGATTTGATACGGTTCGTTCCTAGCGATCAGAGCCTGTCATAATTAGCACTTGCATTTTGTGCTGATGCTCCACAGTTTGCAGAAGTGCGAAACCTGCTCAACTAAAAAGGCTGATTGTGGCTACTTAATCTGCTGAAAGGTGGTCCCAGTAAATCCATTGCCTCCTGTGATATTCTGAATAAAGACTTTGGGCACGGGTTCCTTCAAAGTCGACTTTGAAGTCAGAAAGAGGTTAAACTGAAAGAGGGGACTGATTTCAGGAATGTCATGGGAAGGTGATATCTAAGCCATGTTCTGTCAGCTCAAATGTTTGAGATGATGTCATCAGACACCTGTGGGGTTCATGTGACTTTTTCCAGGTCCATTCAGAGGTCAGTAAGTGTTGGCTCGTCTAAACTTCATGATTGGATTGTTGCAAGATAAGCGAAACTGATAAATAAACTTCCTCTTATGTTTGATGGAAAAATCACTCCAGTGTGATCCAGCCTGTCCCTGCTTCAAAGTTCTGGAACTGATGGGCTCGAACTCTGAGTGCTGTTTGTGAAAGACTTAATTTGTGTATTAATGTAGTGTCAGCTTGGATGAGTGGTCACACTCTCATCTGAGTCAGAAGGTCTTGGCTGCAAACCCCACTCCAAGGACTGAGCACATCATTTGAGCTGATCTACTTAACCACAGCTGCGAGTGCTAGGGCGAAGGGTGAGACACAAGCCAGAGTTGGAGGAAAGCAGAGATCTGTAGAGCTGGTGGAGGTAACCGAGATGGGGAAGCTTGAGGTCATGGAAGGATTTTAACACAATGACCATTTTAAATTCGAGGCATTGGTGGATCGAGAGCCAGGGTAGGCCAGCGAGCACAGAGGTGAGCAGGCCTTAATTCGGGTTAGGATACAGCCAGCAGACTTTTGGATAAGTTCAAGTTTATGGAGATAAGGAATATGGGTGAGCTTTGAAGTAGTCTAGTCTGGAGGGAACAAAAGCATGGAAGAGGGTTTCAGCAGCAGCTGGGATTTAGCGATGTTAACATAACCCTTGTTCAGCTCAACAACTCTGAGCTGAAGTTCCTTGAGATGCAGACACTTGCTGTGGACATGGTCGTCCGGGATCACGATGCTCTCCACAAACTCACATGCTGCAGTTGCGAACACCACCTGTACTGCCATCCCCGTATAGCCTTGATTATTTATTTAGTTAATTAAAGTTTATGTATTTAATTAACTTAACTTATAGTTTAGTTTTTAACTAATTACTAGATCTAGTTTAAGTTTTAGGTAGATGACATTAAATATTTACCTCTAACAAAGCACTGCATGAATTGGAGGCAAAAAGCAGCACCTTCTTGTCCCTCTGCTCCAAATTGCCCCACTATCCAAATTCCTAACTTTTAACACTCTGTTTAGAAGTGCTCCGTTTAAGATCAATCTGTGTAGACCACTGTTTGTGGAAATAATGTTGCCTAGGATGGTACAGCAAGATGCTGTTAAATGCTAAGATAGCTCTAAAAGCAATCCTCTGTTTAAAAAAAAAAACTAACATCGTTCTATCGCAATAGGCAAAAAATGCATGTATTTTACATCAAACTTGTCTCACCTGAAACCCTCCCATCATAAAAACTCTCCGTACCATGCATTCCGATTTCAACATCCTGTTAAATAGGCATGTTGCTAGTTAAAGTCAATGACAGAAGTTTGGAAAGGGATGTGCTGAGGCGAGCATCTGTGTTTCTATACGCAGGCAATAATGAGTAGCATTGCATAATGTAGTTGAGGTATTAAAATTATGCATTTCTGGGTGAGATGCTTGTAGAAATTGAGCAGCATGTAAAATTATGTAAATAATATCAAAAGGAAATGACAATTTTAAATTCAAGGCATCGGTGGATAGAGGGCCAATATAGGTTTGCGAACACGGGTGGGGGGAGGGGGGGGTGGAGAGAGAGAGAAACCTGCAATTAGAATAGATATGTTAAAGAAAGACTTGCATTTATCTAGCGACGTTCATGACTACCGGACGTCCCAAAGTGCTTTACAAAATACTTTTTGACTGTTGCAAAGTAGAAAAGTCAGCAGCCAATTTGCACACAGCTAGCTCCCACAAACAGCAGATAATCTTTTTTTACTGATGTTGATTGAGGGATAAATATTGGCCCAGGACACCAGGGATAACTCCCCTGTTCTTCGAAATCGAGCCATGGGACCGTTTATGTCCACCTGAGAGAGTAGATGGGGTGCCTCGGTTTAATGTCTCATCCTAAAGACAGTACCTCCAACAGTGCAGCACTCCCTCACTACTGCACTAGAGTGTCAGCCTGGATTTATGTGCTCCAGTGTCTGGAGTGGGACTTGAACCCACAACCATCTGACTCAGGCAAGGGTGCTACCCACTGAGTCACGGCTGACATGTTGCATTTAAACACCTGGAAGTGGCTGATCTAACCGTGTGGTCTAATATACTCAGCATTGCAGATTGTTCACAATTAAAGTTGCCTGGTAAAGACAAAGCATGTCATCACAGTGAGAAACCAGGCACAAATTGACCATGGCAGCAATCTCGCACGACCTAGCAGCCTATTTGGCAGAATGCTTTTTTTCTGGGGCATTGGAACCGGTTCTGGGGGAGGTGGGACCAGTACAAACCGGACGGTCTGCACCTGGGCAGGACCGGAACTAATGTCCTAGGTGGAGTGTTTGCTAGTGCTGTTGGGGAGGAGTTAAACTAATATGGCAGGGGGATGGGAACCAATGCAGGGAGACAGAGGGAAACAAAAAGGAGACAAAAGCAAAAGACAGAAAGGAGATGAGGAAAAGTGGAGGGCAGAGAAACCCAAGGCAAAGAACAAAAATGGCCACTGTAGAGCAAAATTCTAAAAGGACAAAGGGTGTTAAAAAAACAAGCCTGAAGGTTTTGTGTCTTAATGCAAGGAGTATCTGTAATAAGGTGGATGAATTAACTGTGCAAATAGATGTTAACAAATATGATGTGATTGGGATTACAGAGATATGGCTCCAGGATGATCAGGGCTGGGAACTCAACATCCAGGGGTATTCAACATTCAGGAAGGATAGAATAAAAGGAAAAGGAAGTGGGGTAGCATTGCTGGTAAAGGAGGAGATTAATGTAATAGTTAGGAAGGACATTAGCTTGGATGATGTGGAATCTATATGGGTAGAGCTGCAGAACACCAAAGGGCAAAAAACGTTAGTGGGAGTTGTGTACAGACCTCCAAACAGTAGTAGTGATGTTGGGGAGGGCATCAAACAGGAAATTAGGGGTGCATGCAATAAAGGTGCGGTAGTTATAATGGGTGACTTTAATATGCACAGATTGGGCTAACCAAACTGGAAGTAATACGGTGGAGGAGGATTTCCTGGAGTGCATAAGGGATGGTTTTCTAGACCAATATGTCGAGGAACCAACTAGGGGGGAGGCCATCTTAGACTGGGTGTTGTGTAATGAGAGAGGATTAATTAGCAATCTCGTTGTGCGAGGCCCCTTGGGGAAGAGTGACCATAATATGGTGGAATTCTGCATTAGGATGGAGAATGAAACAGTTAATTCAGAGACCATGGTCCAGAACTTAAAGAAGGGTAACTTTGAAGGTATGAGGTGTGAATTGGCTAGGATAGATTGGTGAATGATACTTAAGGGGTTGACTGTGGATGGGCAATGGCAGACATTTAGAGACCGCATGGATGAACTACAACAATTGTACATTCCTGTCTGGTGTAAAAATAAAAAAGGGAAGGTGGCTCAACCGTGGCTACCAAGGGAAATCAGGGATAGTATTAAAGCCAAGGAAGTGGCATACAAATTGGCCAGAAATAGCAGGGAACCCGGGGACTGGGAGAAATTTAGAACTCAGCAGAGGAGGACAAAGGGTTTGATTAGGGCAGGGAAAATGGAGTACGAGAAGAAGCTTGCAGGGAACATTAAGACGGATTGCAAAAGTTTCGATAGATATATAAAGAGAAAAAGGTTAGTAAAGACAAACATAGGTCCCCTGCAGTCAGAATCAGGGAAACAAAGAAATGGCAGACCAATTGGTTCGGTATTCATTAAGGAGGACACAAACAACCTTCCGATATAAAAGGGGTCAGAGGGTCTAGTAAGGAGCAGGAACTGAGGGAAATCGTTATTAGTCGGGAAATTGTGTTGGGGAAATTGATGGGATTGAAGGCCGATAAATCCCCAGGGCCTGATGGACTGCATCCCAGAGTACTTAAGGAGGTGGCCTTGGAAATAGCGGATGCATTGGCAGTCATTTTCCAACATTCCATTGACTCTGGATCAGTTCCTGTCGAGTGGAGGGTAGCCAATGTAACCCCACTTTTTAAAAAAGGAGGGAGAGAGAAAACAGGGAATTATAGACCGGTCAGCCTGACCTCAGTAGTGGGTAAAATGATGGAATCAATTATTAAGGATGTCATAGCAGCGCATTTGGATAGAGGTGACCTGATAGGTCCAAGTCAGCATGGATTTGTGAAAGGGAAATCATGCTTGACAAATCTTCTGGAATTTTTTGAGGATGTTTCCAGTAGAGTGGACAAGGGAGAACCAGTTGATGTGGTATATTTGGACTTTCAGAAGGCTTTCGACAAGGTCCCACACAAGAGATTAATGTGCAAAGTTAAAGCACATGGGATTGGGGGTAGTGTGCTGACATGGATTGAGAAGTGGTTGTCAGACAGGAAGCAAAGAGTAGGAGTAAATGGGTACTTTTCAGAATGGCAGGCAGTGACTAGTGGGGTACCGCAAGGTTCTGTGCTGGGGCCCCAGCTGGTTACACTGTACATTAATGATTTAGACGAGGGGATTAAATGTAGTATCTCCAAATTTGCGGATAACACTAAGTTGGGTGGCAGTGTGAGCTGCGAGGAGGATGCTATGAGGCTGCAGAGTGACTTGGATAGGTTAGGTGAGTGGGCAAATGCATGGCAGATGAAGTATAATGTGGATAAATGTGAGGTTATCGACTTTGGTGGTAAAAACAGAGAGACAGACTATTATCTGAATGATGACAGATTAGGAAAAGGGGAGGTGCAACAAGACCTGGGTGTCATGGTACATCAGTCATTGAAGGTTGGCATGCAGGTACAGCAGGCGGTTAAGAAAGCAAATGGCATGTTAGCCTTCATAGTGAGGGGATTTGCGTACAGGGGCAGGGAGGTGTTACTACAGTTGTACAGGGCCTTGGTGAGGCCACACCTGGAGTATTGTGTACAGTTTTGGTCTCCTAACTTGAGGAAGGACATTCTGGCTATTGAGGGAGTGCAGCGAAGGTTCACCAGACTGATTCCTGGGATGGCGGGACTGACATATCAAGAAAGACTGGATCAACTGGGCTTGTATTCACTGGAGTTCAGAAGAATGAGAGGGGACCTCATAGAAACGTTTAAAATTCTGATGGGGTTAGACAGGTTAGATACAGGAAGAATGTTCCCAATGTCGGGGAAGTCCAGAACCAGGGGTCACAGTCTAAGGATAAGGGGTAAGCCATTTTAGGACCGAGATGAGGAGAAATTTCTTCACCCAGAGAGTGGTGAACCTGTGGAATTCTCTACCACAGAAAGTTGTTGAGGCCAATTCACTAAATATATTCAAAAAGGAGTTAGATGAAGTCTTTACTACTAGGGGGATCAAGGGGTATGGCGAGAAAGCAGGAATGGGGTACTGAAGTTGCATGTTCAGCCACGAACTCATTGAATGGCGGTGCAGGCTAGAAGGGCCGAATGGCCTACTCCTGCACCTATTTTCTATGTTTCTATGTTAAGCTAGTGAGTTGTCAACTCTTTAATCTCCATAAGGTTGCTCAAGGACCTGGGGGTCCTTGTACATGAAACACAAAAAGTTACTATGCAAGTACAGCAAGTAATCAGGAAGGCAAATGGAATGTTGGCCTTTATTGCAAGGGGGATGGAGTATAAAAGTACGGAAGTCCTGCTGCAACTGTACAGGGTGTTAAGACCACACCTGGAGTACTGCATACAGTTTTGGTCTCATTTAAGGAAGGACATACTTGCATTGGAGGCAGTTCAGAGAAGGTTCACGAGATTGATTCCTAAGATGAAGGGGTTGTCTTATGAAGAAAGGTTGAGCCTTTTCACAAATTGGAGTTTAGAAGAATGCGAAGTGATCTTATTGAAACATATAAAATTCTGAGGGGGCTTGAACAGATAGATGAAGAGAGAATGTTTCCCCTCGTGGGGGAATCTGGAACTGGGGGGCATAGTTTCCGAATAAGGGGTCGCCCATTTAAAATGGAAATGAGGAGGAATTTCTTCTGAGGGTTGTGAATCTTTGGAATTCTGTACCCAGAGAGCTGTGGAAGCTGGGTCACTGAAAGTATTTAAGGTGAAGATAGACAGATTTTTGAAAAATAAGGGAGTCCAGGGTTATGGGGATCGAGCAGGGAAGTGGAGCTGAGTCTATGATCAGATCAGCCATGATCTTATTAAATGGAGGAGCAGACTCAAGGGGTCAAATAGTCTACTCCTGCTCCTATTTCTTATGTTCTTATGTATGTTCAATTCTGCAGTCTTGAAAGGATACCTGCTTTGAAGAGTATGTCAAGTTAAATGTTCATCTTGTTAAATTGAAGATGGATTTGTATTGTGATGAACACAAAACAAAAAAAAGCTTGGTGTTGTGTTTTCACTTTGTAAGCAGAATAAGTTGGTAACTAATGTGTGGTACCAGTGATCTTGTCAAAGAACTTGAATAGGATTTGCAGTTCCTTCCATGTCATCTGGGTTGCAGTGCTCTTGATGGTGATTCTATTGACTAATCCACTGAAGTACCACACTGGTGTACCACAAGGAGAAACCTTGCACAAGACAGGTTTGGATGAAGACGTGCCTTCAGTATCGCTGTTATTTTGTCATTGCTAAGCCAATATCCTGAAATTCTCTGAACTACCACTTGCGGGAGCACCATCACCAGCACCCTCTCATGGGCAACTAATGGACAAGAAATGCAGCCTTGCTGGTGTCATTCACACTCTGACAACAACTTGAAAGAAACCCACTTAGTTATCCTTTCACAGTGCCACCTCACTGTCACTTTGATTATAGCAACCAGCTGTTAAATGGCTCCAGTGTACTCGCCTTGACTACTCTTCCTGGTAACACACTTCAACTGTGTGAAGAAATACCTCATGAAATTTTGTCTTCAATTTGTCCTTCACAGTCCTGGCCCTTTACTCGCTTGTCCTGTGCTGGTGGGTTTGCACCCTCCATCTGCAACTTAACTTGTACATGTGCCGTGAGAGTGATATTTGGTGATGGATGATTGTACTAAGTTCTCCTTTTATTCCCATGTAAGTGACTTACTCAGAACTATACGGATCAAGGATTAACAATGTAATAGTAGTTGTAGGTGACTTACTCCCGAGATATGGGAAGGACACTCAAAGCCTCCCTGACAAAGTGCGACATCCCCACTGACACCTGGGCGTCCCTGGCCCAAGACTGTCCTAAGTGGAGGAAGTGCATCTAGGAGGGTGCTGAGCCCCTTGAGTCTCATCGCCGAGAGCATGCAGAAATCAAGCGCAGACAGCAGAAAGAGCATGCGACAAACCAGTCCCACCCACCCCTTCCCTCGACTAACGTCTGTCCCACCTGTGACAGAGTCTGTGGCTCTCGTATTGGACTGTTGAGCCACCAAAGAACTCACTTCAGGAGTGGAAGCAAGTCTTCCTCGATTTCGAGGGACTGCCTATGATGATGATGATGACTCAACTCTACGGATCAAGGACTAATCATTTAATGGTAGTTGTAAGTGACTTACTCAGAACTATTCGGATCAAAGACTTGATAATTTAAAGGTAGTTGTAAGTGACTTAGACAATCCCAGTGCAGTGCTGCAGGCATGAGTTCGGGGCCCAGAAGCGGCGAGAGCATGGGCCAGCCCACACTACGATATGTGTGTGCACTAGGTCCATGCAGCAGAGCTGGTCTCCAGTCGTCTTGGGTAATCCTTGCCACTGGACTAAGACCTAGCTCTGTTAAGCCCATGTGGTGGCTGGTGTGCAATGGCCACCACACGTTTAAAAAAAAAAATCCATGCACAGGCATCTTCCACCCTTCAATATGTAGGTCGGGATCTGGAATATTAGCTCCTTCATTGAAACCACATATGAACTGATCCTTTTTTGGCGTGGAAGCAAGTCATCCTCGATGCGAGGGACTGCTTATGATGATGACTCAGAACTAGATGGATTAAGGGCTTTGATAATTTAATGGTAGTTTCTTTTGCTACATAATACTTTGAAGTTGATACTTAAACCAAAAGGTGTACAATTTTGAACTTTGCCATTTAATTAAAAAGCCAGAAGAATCCAGAAATGCATTTTCTCAAACACTTTCATTCCTAAAAGTTGCTAAACTATCTTGGTTTGCTTTCTATAGTTAAATTTAACTATGGAGGTGCTCTATTACTTGGCTTGAATTTACAGGTGAACTGCATCTAAACAAAGTCTTGACAAAGTTATACTTTTAATGCGTGAGTGAGGAAAAGTAACGCACAGTTAAGATTGGGTTTGATTATATAAATTAGGCACAGGTGAATTTTTAAATAGCTTAAAATCTAATTTCCAAATTTAAATGATAAAAATGAATGTCTACGTTATTCGGTCTTTGACATTGGGATTTGAAGAGGAAATTATTGACCATGCCGTGTGCCGTGACATTTGCTAAATTTCTTCAATGTTGGGATCATTTTTACTACTTATCAACATTTACAGCATCTCAATGACGGACAGTAATTTTGGGTCCATTGGTATTAAAGATGTTGGGCTCAAGGCTCGGGGAGAATTAATTTTCAAGCATTGAGGTACCAATAACTGTTTGCAATGTTGAACGTTTCTTTTGCCTTGAGTGGGGAACGATTGTGAAATACGTATATTGCCATAACTGTTGAACTCTTTCAAAGTCAGCAGCAATACTGTAAAATCTGCAATAACCAGTGTTCATAATGGAATTTCCATGTATGAATATTTTAGTATTTTATTTTTTTAAATTGCCTTGTTTTGAGAAATGTGGGGTTTTTTTGCAACTTTTAAGGTAACCTAGGGGAAAAAATGCCTTGATTGGTGAGCTGAAGACAAAGGATTCCTTGGACTCGACACTGTGACATACTCTGTTTTATCTGAAGTTTGCTGCACTGTAAGGGAGATGTAAACATAAGCAGCTTTCAAAGAGTCATCCTCTTTGTTTTCAGCAGGGAAGAGCCAAGCAGCTGCATGTCATTCTTGTTATATTTGTGTTGCCCTGAATTTTATCGTCATTGGGCAGAAAGAGCTTGTTAACCCGAGCTGTTTCGTTCGTGTTTTTCTTGTCCTTTTGCTCATGAAAGAACATGTTAAAGAAAGAACTTTTATTTGTATAGCGCCGTTCACGTCCTTGGGACACCCTAAAACGCTTCACAGCCAATGATGTACCTTTCCAGTGTAGTCACTGTTGTAATGTAGGAAACATGGCAGCCCGGGAATGTCCCACAAATAGCATTCAGATACATGATGGATGTTTGTGATGTTGGTTGAGGGATAAATATTAGCCATGTCGCCAGGTGAATTGTTCTTTGAATAGTGCCGCGGGATCTTTTGCGGGAGAGCAGACAGGGCCTCGGTTTATCATCTCATCCAAAAGAGGGCCCCTTCCTCTGCAAGGCATGGCTCCTCCCTCGGCACGGCACGGGAGTGCCAGCCTAGTTCACTGAAGTTGATTGTGGCTTCGCGCAAGTAGCTGTTCTTCATGCGAGTCTAGGTGGTGGTTATTGAGCTATTGGGTCATCGTGGCCAAACTCAGTCCTGTTTTCCCATTAGGGGTTACTGAATAGAAATGAAAACCCTAGCTATGCATTTTAAAAAAAAAAGTAAACTGAAAGCTGTAAACCCTGCAATATTTCAGACTGAAGGCACTCCAGTTTGGAAACAATAAAGCTGGCATTGTACAACAGGTCTCTCAACATCTGTGAAGGGAAAAGGCAATTAATGATGGCATCATATCTTGGTGCCTGTACGTGAATTCCCATAGCTTCTCTCTAATCTTGACCTTGAAACAAATCAAACACAAAGGGATCTGGATAATTTGGGATGGTGAAATGCTATGTGGCAAGTGGCACTGCTTCCCAAACCTCCCGAACAACAACATTGAAACCGGACAATACAGCAAGAACCCTCGGGACATGGCCTGTTCTGGATAAGGGATTTTTTCGGACAAGGTGTGGTCACTTCAAATTGGATGGTACAGGCACTGAGCGAGAGGATATCGGGGATGGATGGTTTGGGGCTGGGAGTACGCAAGAGAGATCATGGGGGGTGGGCGGCAGGCCAGCAATTGTGGGAGTCGGCAGCGAGGAAGGACTTCAATTTGTTCATGTTAGAGTTCTGCGCGTGCGTCACCTGATGGCCGGGAATGGTTCTGGATAAGGGAGGTTCCAGCTGTAACGGATATGAGCAGATATGGAATGGAGTCGCCTGGGGTTGAGAGAGGTCATCGATTGGACACCTCTGTCCTAAGCCTTTAATCCTGTGAGCGCGTTGATCCTTGAACAATCTGCAGGCACTTGTCGGCCGGCGAGCTTAAGCTCATTTCTATCTTTGTCTTTCACATGCTTGGAAGCCTCTGAGTTGGCAAGTTCATTTTCTCCCTCAAGCTAACTCATAATAGTTTTCTGAGACCTTACTGGAAGGTTGGATTTTTCCGCAATGAAAAGAAAAAAAAAAGGAAATCTGAAATATCAAGAGAACATGCAGGAACTACACAGCAGTTCCATCAGCATGTCAAAAGACACAGGGTCTGAATCATAGAAATCATAGAAATTTTCAACACAGAAGGAGGCTGGGTGAAGAACTTTCCCCTCAAGTCCCCTCTAAACCTTCTACCAATTAATTTAAATTGATGCCCTCTGGTTGTTGACTCCTCTGCTCCCAAAATGTGAAGCCATTGTCTATTTTCAGATACTGATGGACCTACCATGTATAACCAGCAACTTTATTTTACTGCCTCCAGGTTCTGATCTTGGGCAAACAAACCCAGTATTTATTGAAGCCTACCTGCCTCATTATAGTATGACAACAGGGAATCCATTTATTTCAACACCAGAATCTTATGTAATGCAGTATGAGTATTTGGACGATTTGAGTTTATTTATTCTTGTCAGGTGCCTTGAGCGTGCAAACGATGAATGACCTCAATTTTCAGTAAGTTGATGTTTGGATCCCACAGGGGACACAGTTAAACAGCGTGTAGACAGTGCAGGGAGCCTCTGGGAGTACGAGAAAATGTTACTGCTACAGTGGGCTCTTGCAGACTATTTCAAAGGACAGCAAAATGGTTTTGCAATTCTTCAGTTTTGCTCAGCGTTACCAGTATAAACTTGCTGCTGTAAATGATGTGCAGTTCGGGCGAAACTGCATTTTGTCCTTCATCACTGCTCAAATCACTCCCATGTTTCATGCCGCCTCTGAAGTAATGGCAGAAACTAGACTCGCTTTGTGAAAATGACAACCATAATAGGTCCTTTGGCTGTAGTACTGTTCTGACATGGCACCAAGCCAGCTCAAACCCAGTCGATGGCTTTTAGCATTGTCAGCAGCTTTTAACCAGGCAGCTTCTTACTGATTTACAGCCATAGAAGTTTGCAGCACCCAAGAAGCCATTGGGCCCATTAAACAGCGTATTTAAATGAAGATCCTTCAAATAGCAATTGGGTGCGTGGGATCACAGAGCACCATTAGTCTAGGAAACTCTGGGTTTTAGTTTTTTTTTAAAAAAACAGTCTATGGGTGGATGTTGGCTTGTTCTGTCCCAAACGAGTTGAACTCATCTTCCCACAGATTATTCAGACAATGCGATCTGTAACTGGCTCCGAACATAAGGATTCATGGCTTCATGTCGGGGTCAAAGAATTTTCTCCCCAAAAAATACTCAACCTTCAGTGTGGGACAAAGCCACAGCCAATCACTCGCACTGCCATTTCTGGCCTTGTATTAAGTTCCATGCTGCACTTTGCAACCGCTGGGTAGCAGTTTTCATTGAGGCACTTAGCTGATATGAGATCACTGAGGGTTTAGCCAAACTGGCAGCCAACCAGGTTACAAGGAGACTCATTTTTGTGGTAGCTTCCAAGGTCTCCTGATTACAACTTGTTGCAAGGTGCATCCTTAAGGTGCTGCTTGTCCTATTGCTATCATAGAGTGGTTACAGTACTGAAGGAGGCCATTCAGCCCACTGAGCCTGTGCCAGCTCTCTGCAAGAGCATCTCAGCGAGTTCCCTTTCCCCGTAGCCCTGCAAATTATTTTCCTTCAGGTACTTATCCAACTCCTTTTTGAAAACAGTGATTGAATCTGCTTCCACCACCCTTGCAGGCAGTGCATTCCAGATCCAAACGCTCGCTGGATTTAAAAAGTGTTTTCTTGTGTTGCCTTTGATTCTTTTGCCTATCACCTTAAATCTGTGTCCTCTGGTTCTCGACCCTTCAATGGGAACAGTTTCTCTCTATCTACTCTGTCCACCCCCCTCGGTCGCCTCTGCTCTGAGGAAAATAACCCCGACTTCTCTCGTCTATCCATGCAACTGAAGTCCCTCATCCCTGGAACCATTCTCATAAATCCTTTCTGCGCCCTCTCTCAGGCCTTCACATCCTTCCCAAAGTGCAGTGTCCAGAATTGGACACAATACTCCAGTTGAGGCCGAACCAGTGTTTAAACAGGTGGTTCATAATATCCATGCTTTTGTACTCTGAGGGCTGGAATTTCGTCAGCCTTTCTGCTGCGTTTTTCGGCGGTATTCCTCGTTTTCGGTGGAAAAGCACCTGGTAGGAATTCCATCGAAGTGTTCCGCTGGCAGTTTTGAAATACAGCTGGGGAGCAGACCGCCGGCGTGCAACAACTGGTAAAACCGCTTCCGCCCGACTTTGGTGGTAGCAGTGATCCGGGGGCGGGGGGGGCGAGTGAAACCAGCTGGAGCAGCCCTTCGATCGACAGTAGTTAAAGTTTAAAAAAAAAAAATTATTTTGCAACGATTCACTGTTGGGCAATTAAAAAAAAATTCATTGTTTTGAAAAATATTTTGTTTTCCCCCTCCCTAGGCCCAACTCGTAGCCTCAGACTAAATTTGATGAGGAACGTGTTTTCCGCCGAGAATCCACATATAACGCCGATTTTTCCCACCTGGTGGATTTCCCCCCCCCATCTTTTGATGACCTTTCCGTCGTTCTTAATACAATAATCATAGCAGTTTTTTGGGCGGTAAACCAGTGGTGGTGGATTTTGATCAAATTCCAGCCCTATACCTCTAATCATGAAGCCCAGGATCCTGTTAGCTATTTTAAGTTTGTGAGTTCAAGTCCCACTCCAGGGGCTTGAGCAGTAAATACAGTGCTGAGGGAGTGCCGCACTGTCGGAGGGGAAGTACTGAGGGAGTGCTGCACTGTCGGAGGGTGCCGTCGTTTCGACGTTAAACCGAGGTCCCGTATGCGCTCTCTGGTAGATGTAAAAGATCCTATGGCACTTCGAAGAACAACAGGGGAGTTATCCCCGGTGTCCTGGCCAACATTAATCCCTCAATCAACATAACAAAAACTGATTATCTGGTCATTATCACATTGCTGTTTGTCGGAGCTTGCTGTGCGCAAATTGGCTGCTGCGTTTCCCCACATTACAACAATGATTACACTACAAAAGTATTTCATTGGCTGTAAAGCGCTTTGACACATCCGGTGGTTGTGAAAGCTGCTCTTTAAAGGCAAGTATTTTAACTGCTTTCCCAACTGTCCTGCCACCTTCAACGATTTGTACACATATACCCCCAAGTCTCAGTCCTTGCACCCCCTTTAGGATTGTACCCATTAGTTTATATTTCCCCTCATTCTTTCTCCCAAAATGTATCACTTTGTACTTTTCTGCGTTAAATTTCATCTGCCATGTGTCTGTCAATTCCACCAGCCTGTTTATCACTCCCTCCTCCTCACTGTTCACTATACTACAAATTTTGTGTCATCTGCAAATTTTAAAATTGTGCCCTGTACATTACATCCAAGTCATGAATATATATCAAGAAAAGCAGAAGTCCTAGAACTGACCCCTGAGGAACACCACTGTATACCTTCCTCCAGTCCGAAAAACAACAGTTCACCACTACTCTCTGTTTCCTGTCACTCAGCCAATTTAGTATCCATGCTGCCACAGTCCCTTTTATTTATTTTTTGTTATCTTTGAGTGCTCTCCAGTTCATTAGCTACAGTGCTACTTGTGGCTTTAGGGGCGAATGGTAGCATCTAGTTTTGTGATGGTTCGCACAACACTTTTCAGCTTAAACCTTTTGCTCTGAGAAATCATCATTTCTACGTCCTACAATGATGAAGTATAAATTGGGCTGCCATCTCCTGCCTCAAATGAGGTGGGTGTTTCTGTGGAAGGGACCTAAACTTTTCAGGACATGCATACAAAACTTCATCTGGTCTAGTTTTGATGTTTCTCAAGGAGTGGGTGTGTAATGAGTAAGTGTGATATGGACTTACCCACACAATGAGGCTCTGTCCTACTTGCTGTATTTCAGAATGATTAACATTTTTTTTTAAACCTTGTACCTTTTGTGAGCACCTGGTTGGGATATAAAATGTGCTGGGAGGTTGGTCCCATCCATGGCAAAGTGCAGTTGTGTGAATTGGAGCAGTTGTGTAGTGGTGAATCACTTGGAGTTGATCAGATCAGCCATGATCTTATTGAATGGCGGAGCAGGCTTGAGGGGCCAAATGGCCGATTCCTGCTCCAATTTCTTATGTTCTTATGATCTCGTCCTAACTGGTTGCTGAAATTCCGTTGCAGGAGTTCTGATTGGTAGAGCAGTAGCCTCTGGGAGGGGAAATGTCATTTGATGTCGTCCCACAATCTTTGGATCCTTCCCAAGATAGAAGCAAAGGAAAAAAACCATCGTTGTATCCCTCAGTGACCAAGTATGTCATTTTCAAATGACCTGCCACGCCACATCAAGTGGCTCGTCAGGATCTGCTTTCTTGGATATGATGCCTTGGCTATTGAGGGCGCTAGCCCTAAGTGTCGTGTCCACACTACTGGCATCCAGGCTTACGATGTCAAGCACAGATTGGGTTGCTGTTCCGGGGACTAGTCAGCAACGTGTGGTGATGTTTTCGCATTTTTGTGGCATCTACAAATGACTGAAGCCCCCACTTTATAGTTGTAAACAGCAGATAGGCTGTCCAGAGGTAACATTTTTTTTAATTTATCATTCGCAGTCCCTCAGAGTCGAGGAAGACTTGCTTCCACTCTTCAAATTAGTCCTTAGGTGGCTGAACAGTCCAATACGAGAACCACAGTCCCTGTTACAGGTGGGACAGATCGTCGTTGAGGGAAAGGGTGGGTGGGACAGATTTGTCGCACGCTTTTTCCACTGCCTCCGCTTAATTTATGCATGCTCTCGGCGATGAGACTCGAGATGCTCAGCGCCCTCCCGGATGCACTTCCTCCACTTAAGGCGGGCTTTGGCCAATGACTCCCAGGTGTCAGTGGGAAGGCTTTGAGGGTGTCCCTGTAAAATTTCCTCTGCCCACATTTGGCTCGTTTGCTGTGAAGGAGTTCCGAGTAGAGCGCTTGCTTTGGGAGTCTCGTGTCTGGCATGCGAACAATGTGGCCTGCCCAGTGGAGCTGATCAAGTGTGGTCAGCGCTTCAATGCTGAGGCTGTTGGCCAGGTCGAGGACGCCAATGTTGGTGTCCTCCCAGGGGATTTATCGGATCTTGCGGAGACATCATTGGTGGTATTTCTCCAACGACTTGATGTGTCTACTATACATGGTCCATGTCTCTGAACCATACAGGATAGCGGGTATTCCTGCAGCCCTGTAGACCATGAGCTTGGTGACAGTTTTGAAGGCCTGGTCTTCGAACACTTTCTTCCTCAGGCGGCTGAAGGCTGCACTGGCGCCTGGGAGGCAGTGTTAAATCTCGTTGTCACTGTCTGCTCTTGTTGATCCGAGGTATGGGAAATGGTCCACATTGTCCAGGGCCACGCCGTGGGAAGACAGCTACTTAAAACATGCAGTGGAATCCCTAATTTAGAGTAGATCTACAGGCAGAATCCCTCAATGCAGCTCTTTTTAGCATGAGTTTCTAACATGCAAGTGCTAAATCTTCATGGCTTTGAGACTGAGTAACCAGGGCCAGATTTTCATAGACTTGCATCATAGAAGTTTACAGCACAGAAGGAGCCCATTCGGCCCATTGTGTCTGTGCTGGCTGAAAAAGAGCTATCCTGCCTAACCCCACTTTCCAGCACTTGGTCTGTAGCTCTGTAGGCGATGACACTTCTGGTGCACATCCAAGTACTTTTTAAATGCAATGAGGATTTCTGCCTCGATCACCCTTTCAGGCAGTGAGTTCCAGACCCCCACCACCCTCCTGGGTGAAAAAGTTCTCCTCAACTGAGCTCTCATTCTAATATTGTCCCTAATTATTTTGTATATGAGCTTTGTGTGTTTGAGATATTTAAATGGGGTATCCTTCCGAATCCAGAGAGGTGTGGAGTATCACAGAAAATTGCACTGGCTCTTTGCACTGAGCAGAATTTAGTTATAGTGCTTCAGCTCCTAGCAAAATTATTGTTGTTCTACACAAATAATATTATGCCCTGAGATTTATTTAATCGCCACTCAATATTAGACACTTTTTTAGTATGAAACTGAAAGACCGGTGAACCAAGTTTCAATGGTGGTGTCTTCATATGATATGCACTGCTACTTTGCTAACTTGATGTACGCAACTGGTTGGGCAGAGTGCAGGAGGGATAGTCAATGTATTAGTTTTTCACTTCAGGTAGAGAGGTCTCAAATTAAAGCTGGATGTGTGCCTGTACAGCACTGCCAGGTTTCAAACTGCGCAACCTATGTTTAACTTGGATTTACATATAACTTGCTGTGGGATTAATTCTTGTACATTCAAGTGCAGTCAAGATAGTTGGTAGGTGTGCAAATGGTTGCTGCCCAGAGACACAGCATTTGAGAATATCGAGTGATGGAACAAGTAGTTCTGCGAACTAGCTTCACCTTTTGGATTGCTAAGAGCGTGGAGTCTCAGGGTTTGGGCCAATGTGTTGTGTGGGGATTTGGAGATGAAGAACCTTAGAAGCTGCCAGTATTTTTTTTTCATTCATTGGATGTCGGCATTGTCGGCATTGTCGGCAAGGCCCTAATTGCCCTCGAAGCTGGTGGTGAGCCGCCTTTTTGAATAAGTGGCTCGCCAGGCCATTTCAGAGGGCAGTTAAGAGTCAGCCACCTTGCTGTGGGTCTGGAGTCACATGTAGGCCAGACCGGGTAAGGACGGCAGATTTGCTTCCCTCAAGGATATTGATGAACCAGATGGATTTTTACGACAATCCGGTAGTTTCATGGTCGCCATTACTGATACTATACAGATTTATTTCATATAATTTTTGAATTCCCCAGCTGCCATGGTGGGATTTGAACTCGTCTCTCCGGATCAGTAGTCCAGGCCTCTGGATTACTAGTCCAGTAACACCATGTATGTTTGAGGTGTTCAATCATGCAATCGAATGATGGATAAATTAGGACTGAGTAATAAAGTGCAATGCTATACAACAGAGAAAAGTATTTGTGTTTTTAATTCCAACCACTGTCACTCGGTGTTCATCAGGGATGAGGGGACAGATTGCTTTATTATTGACTATTCTGTTATCAGGGAATTCCCCCTGCAATACATTCTCTCTCTCTCTCTCTCTCTCTCTCTCTTACACACACATATTTTGCTCTTTAATTCTGGTCCCACTCTACAGTGGGAAACTACTGTATTGGATGCAGCTTCAATGGAAAAGAGCGGTGTTGGGACAACAACTATAAAACACATGGGAGGTAGGTTTAACAGTGGGGAGAAAGTGCCTAGAGTAGGAGAGTAATACTGTTGGATTAATCAAGGTCCTAGAGGATTAGAAATTTGATAAGGAGCGTGGTTGAAACGTAACAAATATGGAATGGTTAGAAGAATTTTGGAAGTGATTAATGAATGCAATCAAATGGTTATATACTGAGAAAACTTGCCTACACTTGGAAAATTCAATAAAACATCCAAGAATTATATAAATTTAATTAAAATTTAATCTCCATAAGAGGAAATGAATTGAAACCTTTCTGTTAGGGATTAAATTCATGTGGTAATGAAGATGTTGGATCTGTTTAAGCTTGTGCTTAGTCTAGAATTGATGGAGATCATTTTTCTCTCCAGCAAATTGATCATTTTTAAAATTGGAATTAAATGAAAACCTTAACTGGCATTATTAACACACATTTGCCGTTTGTTTTTAATGGAATTGAAGTGAAATCCAATAAAGACTCTTTCTTTTGAACCTAATTTTGCAGGTATTTAATTAGTCGTGGAGCAAATGTAGCGGCAGTGAACAGTGAAGGAGAAACTCCGTTAGATATAGCTGAAGAAGAAGCCATGGAAGAGCTCTTGCAGGAAGAAATTAGTAGGCAAGGTAAGAACATGGGCCCTGGTGGAAAGCATCTCAACATTGCTCTATAGCTGCTGTTAACCGTTCCATGCAATCAGCGGGCAACTTTCAGAATTTGGGATGGTTCCAATATAAATTAAATTTGGAATTTTTTTATCCTAAGTGGCCAATCTTGCTGGAAAAATCATAGTAAACCTTTCCTTTTGAGTTTATTAATTGTAGAACCCAAATTGCCTTGCTTTCCCATGCCTTTTAAGATTGTAGCCGCTGGTGTCCGTCTTGGGTTCCTTTTCTCTTGCTGTCTGCGTCAGTCACACTAAGCTCTACTTTGTTCAACATTGTTGAGCCTCAAATCTGCAGTACTTGCGAATTTTGGTTTGTACCTGGTTCTGAACCTTGCATTAAGCTCAGCGAGCACTTCAGTGGCACTAATTGCAATGCAAAGCAGCTTTGATGTTCTGACATTCGGGATGGTTTTCTCCTGTGTAAATTCTGTCGGTATTTCTAAGGTGACTGGGAATGTCATGCTTCAGAAAAATCCATCGGGTTGAGATGGTGCACACGATCTGGGCACAGTATCGATCTGACAACGGGCACCTGATCGCCCACAGGAGTCATTTCACCCTTGCGTTTTAGTTTCCTCAGACAAACAAAAGGGGCAGCAGGAGGTCTCTTTCATTAGGTTTGGTCCATCAGGTATCACGCAACAGGCCTTCTGGCCCAACCAGTTCGTGTAGGTGTATATCTTTGAACTGTAGCCCTGATCTAATGTGCCTGCCCTGATACCGTATCTCCTTCAGCCATCTATCTATCCCATTCTTAAATGTTGACATGGTCTCTGCTTCAGTCACTAAATCTGGCCCTGTATTTTAGACATTCGCAACTCTCTAGAAAAAAGTTTCTTCTGTGCTAATTACTACTATTTTACGTTTACATCCTTTCATTCCAGACTCCCCAATTACTAGAAACTGTATGTCTATCTGTCCTTCATAATGGGAAACATCAATGTTGAATCATTCCTTAATCTTGTGTTCGAATGAAAACAGCACCGGTTTTTCCAGTCTTCCATCATAGAATAGAATCATAGAATGGTTGCAGCACAGAAGGAGGCCATTGAGCCTGTGCCGGCTCTCTACAAGAGCACCTCAGCTAGTCCCACTCCCCGCACCTCAGCTAGTCCCACTCCCCCTGCCCTTTCCCGTAGCCCTGCAATATCTTTTCCTTCAGATACTTATCCAATTCCCTTTTGAAAGCCACGATTGAGTCTGCCTCCACCATCCTCTCAGACCGTGCATTCTAGATCCTAACCCCTCGCTGCGTAAAAACGTTTTTCCTCATGTCGCCTTTAATCTGTGTCCACTGGTTCTCGACCTTTCTACTCTGTCCAGACCCCTGATTTGTATTTCCTCATAGCCGGCAGCATTTTAGTGACTCTGCACTCTATTCTTCCCCCCCCCCCCCCCCACCCCATTGCCTCCACAAATAACGATGATCATAGTAAAGTTCAGTACAGATTCACCATTGCTTATATTCTATACCTTTCATCATAAAACCCAGTATTCTCTGAGAATTTGTTACGACTTTATCCAATCGAGGCGCTGCTTCTAAGTTCTTGTGAACATGAAGTCTAAATCCTTCTGTTCTTGCACATCACCCAACTTTCCCCCATTCGGAGTAGAATTATTACTTTTATCATCTGGCATGCCACCTTGCATTTACTAATATTGGATAAGACAACCACTAACCAGCACAGGTTCACGTCTCAACAAATAGTGTGGGTTACTCTGACGCTAGTGTCTCTTACTGTGTTCTGAAGGCATATGGCCGTGTTCCAGTCTGCCTCTTGCCTCTGTTATCTTCTAATGTGCTGTGATGCCTCCTACTGTTTTCCTGGGGATGGTTGAAAAAAAGAATGCATTTATATAGCATCTCATGCAACTTGGAAAAGGCTTAAAGCGCTCCTCGTGCAGTAAACTGGCTTGAAATGCAGTGACTTAACGAAGACAACACAGCAGTTGTTTTGGGTAGAGCAAGATTGCACAAACATTAAGATAAAAGATCAGTTAATCATTTTTATGCTTGGGGCGCCAGAAGAATTTTCTTGGTGGCCTGACCACAAAATAACAGAGAACTAATCATTCATTTCATTGCTTCTCTTCGATTGGTGAGAGATCGTAATCTCATTTTATTTCCCGAGCCTCTGAAACAGGGAGGTGGGGCCTCATTTAGTTGAAAGGGCAGCACTCCTCGAGTACGGCACTGAAGTCTTTGGTGAGGTCCTGCAATGGAGCTGGAACCCTCACGTGATTCGGACATGAGGGTGACATCAGCTGACCCAAGCTGGCGGCAGGTTGCCGAGTTACCAGTGCCCAATGAGCAGTGGTTTAGGCTCTTTTGTGACCAGAGGCTGTTCATGTTGTGGATAAAGGTTCGGGTGCCTTTCAGAGGGACAGACAGCTCTGTGCTTTTCCTGTTTGGGTACCCTCCACGTTGCATGGGGTGAGGTAGTTGATGAGGAATTGCGTCCCATGATATGCAGTTGAATTCTACCAAACAGGACTGTGCCATATTTTATTCAGAGTGTCGATGAACCTATTAAAAGGAAATTGGTAGCAAATCTTTGCAACAGTCATTCAGCAATTGAAACAAAGCAGACGCTTTAAAATAATTCCCAGATGGTTGAAGTTTGAAGTGCTGCTATGGCCAACTATTATTTGGAATGATGGCTTGGAAAAACATAGATCTTCGACCCATCCAGTCTGTTCTTTCCATAGTCTGCGTTGGGGGTGAGAGGAGGGGGAGTTTCTTGCAGTTTAGTTTACTTTAGACCTGTGTCCTTCAATTCCGTGCAGAAAAGTCCAAATTATTTTTTAAGTTGATGCCTCCCCTCCGTTTGTTTGCCTGGCAATGAAAACTACTTCAGCCCTGCGAGGCACTGAGAACCCAGAGCCTTCAATGTTGGGATTGCCTGTTTCACTCTTAAGCACACGCAATCTTTTTGAAAGTAGGTTGTCCAAAATTGTATAGAAACTCCAAATACTTTCTTGGGACTTAGTCGGGGCCCTGGATGCGAGTCCTAGTAACTGAGCAGAATGAAGGAACAGAAATGACATCTACTTCTTTTCCTTTATCACCGTTGCCAAATCACATTCTTTCATTCCGTGCACCATTTGTTTCCTGTTTTAATATAAATTGCCTTGTATTAATAGGCATCAAAATCATTTCATGCTGCCCTCATTTTGTATTTGTCCAACTTTTGTGAAGAATTCTACATACTGGAAAATTAATTAGTCAAGCAGAATTTTAAAAATGTCATTGAAATGTGGGTGACCCTGGCAAGGCAGTATTGCCTGTCCTTACTTTAAAAAGAAAGACTTGCATTTATATAATGCCTTTCATGACCTCGGGCCTTCCAAAGTGCTTTACAGCCAGTGAAGTACCTTTGGAGTGTAGTCACTGTTGTAATGTGGGAAACGCATGCATCTGAGAGCAGACCTCAGTTTAAGGTCGCATCCGAAAGATGGCACCTCCGACAGTGCAGCGATCCCTCAGCGCCGCACTGGAGGGCCAGCCTCGATTTTTGTGCTGGTTCTGGAATGGGCTTGAGCCCACAACCTTCTAACTGAGGCGTGAGTGCTACCCACTGAGCCCCAGCTGACTCAAGAACACGAGCCAACCAACGCTACATGTAGGCCAGACTGAGCAGGGGCGCCAGGATGCCTTCCCTGAAGGACATTAGTGAGTTAGTTGGTGTTTTAGGAAGATTCTTGGTCGCTTTCTTGGTCCTTTCCTGGTGCCAGCCCAGTTTTATTGAATGCAGTTTCACCACTGGTGATCTCCGAAACATATAAAATTCTGACGGGATTGGACAAGTTAGATACAGGAAGAATGTTCACGATGTTCAGAACCAGGGGTCACAGTCTAAGGATAAGGGGTGAGCCATTTAGGACCGAGATGAGGAGAAACTTCTTCACTGAGAATTGTGGAATTCTCTACCACAGAAAGTTGTTGAGGCCAGTTCGTTCGATATCTTCAAAAGGGAGTTAGATATGGCCCTTATGGCTAAAGGGATCAAGGGGTATGGAGAGAAAGCAGGAATGGTGTACTAACGTTGCATGATCAGCCATATTGAATGGTGGTGCAGGCTCGAAGGGCCTACTTCTGCACCTATTTTCTATGTTTCTATGTTTCATGCTTCCTCTGTGGAGTCATCTGCAGTAAGTCATTCTTTGCTGGCACACGATGGCTAAATTGGCCATTTGATACTGTTACACTAATCTCCGACTATCACTACCTTAGATTTGAACACTCTATTAATGAGGTAAGAATGTAAAACAAAATGACGTTTGTTTGATACAAGAGCAGGAAATGCATAGCATCTAAAAGGCAATGGTTGCCAATTTGGGTGTCTCCCTTATCAGAATTCTGGTTTTGATCATTGCGTTAATAAATAAGAGTATACAAACTGTTTCGATAAAGGGTTACATTCAACAGATTTGGGCATTCGCAGTCGTTTCTCGTCCTTTTTTTTTACAATTTCTGACTTCTACTGGTCTTCAGCTTTCTTTCCATCTCAAGTATTTTTTTGATTTGTATTTCGAGGTGGTCAGAAATTTAAATTCATCACAGACACTCTGCGGAGCTTTGAGAGCAGAAATTTGTAGCAATGTTGTCAGTCCTCAGTGAGAATGAAGTATGGGCTCCCAGATGTGCAGTGCTATACTGATCTTCGAACACACTCCTCAGGCAGCCGAAGGCTGTGCTGGTGCACTGGGGGCAGTGTGGAACCTTGTCGTCGATATCTGCCCTTGCTGATAATAGGCTCCCCAGGTATGGAAAGTGGTCCATGTTGTCCAGGGTTCTTGATGACTGGGAGGGGCTAGGCTGTTTGGCGAGGTCAGGTTGGTGGAGGAACTTTGTCTTATGGGTGTTTAGTGTATAGTCCATGCTTTCGTACACCTTGGTGATGACTTGGAATTCATCCTCTGTGCGCAGACGCAAGCATCATCCGCGTATTTGTAGTTCGACGACAGAGGATGGGGACGGTCTTGGATCTGGCTTGGAGGTGACGAAGGTTGAACAGGTTCCCACTGATTCTATACTTTAGTTCCATTCCAGCGGGGAGCTTGTTGAGTGTAAGGTGGAGCATTGCAGCGAGGAAGATCGAGAAGAGGGTTAGCGCAATGATGCAGCCCTGCTTGACCCTGGTTCGGACGTTGATTAGGTCTGTGGTGGATCCGTTGGTCAGGATCACGGCTTGCATGTCATCGTGGAGCAGGCGGAGAATGGCGACAAAATGGAGGAGGACACGCCATAGTCCCTCGTGGTTAACAGTGTCAAAGGCCTTTGTAAGGTCAAAGAAGGCCATGTACAAGGGTTGGTATTGTTTCTTGCATTTCTCTTGCAGTTGTCGTGCCGTAAAGATCATGTCTTTTGTACCCCATGGTGGATGAAATCCACACTGTCTGATTCCGGGAGGAGCTCCTCCGCCACGGAGAAGACGGTTGAGGATTCTAGCGATGGCTTTCCCAGTGGCTGACAACAGGGAGATTGTTCTGTAATTGCCGCATCATGGCTGTCGGCCAGCTGCTGAATCTCCTGTGCTTTCTCCACCCACCATGTATTCTTTCGGTCCTCAAATCTGGCACCAAGGTCGACAGGGCTGTAGTGATGCCCGCTCTCCTATATGGCTGAGTCGTGGACCAAATGCAGTAGAGACCTCAAATCGCTAGAGAAATACCACAACGAATCCTCCGCAAGATCCTGCAAATCCCCTGGGAGGACAGACGCACCAATGTTAGTGTCCTTGATCAGGCCACCATCCCCAGCATCGAAGCACTGACCACACTCGACCAGCTCTATTGGGCGGGCCACATTGTCCGCATGCCGGACACGACTCGCAAAACAAGCGCTCTACTCTGAACTCCTACACGCAAACGAGCCCCAGGTGGGCAGAGGAAACGTTTCAAGGACACCCTCAAAGCCTCCTTGATAAAGTGCAACATCCCCACTGACACCTGGGACTCCCTGGCCAAAGACCGCCCGAAGTGGAGGAAGAGCATTCGGGAGGGCGCTGAGCACCTCGAGTCTCGTCGCCAACAGCATGCAGAAAACAAGCGCAGGCAGCGGAAGGAGCATGTGGCAAACCAGACTCCCCACCCACCCTTTTCTTCAACGTCTGTCTGTCCCACCTGTGACAGAGACCGTAATTCCTGTACCGTCACCTGAGAACTCACTTTTGGAGTGGAAGCAAGCCTTCCACGATTTCGATGGACTGCCTATGATGATGTTACACTGTGAGACGATTCTATTCTTCATGTCCTGTAACTTGTATAGATCAATCTTTGGATAATCCAGAGAGTGTGGGAGGAATATCCTTAGTCATCACAGCTGCAGTGATTTCACCTGTAATCGTTTTAGGTTTGACAAAACAGGTGACTATTCATGTGACTCATCTGGTTACACGATTGCCTCTGAGTCAGAATGTCACAGATTCTAGAGCCTCATTCCAGGACTTGAGCACCTACTCTAGTCAAACTCTTCTGTTCACTACCGAAGCAAGGCTGCATTATCTTTCGGATGAGATGTTAAATCATGGTTCCCCCCCATTCTGTCTGCTGGTGGACTTTGAAAGCACTTTTTAAACAAGAACATGGAGTTCTTCTGTCTGAACCAATATTATTTAAAAAGAAAAAGATAAAGATGAGTATTAACTTGACTCGTGGTAAAGATTTGCATTTCTACAGTGCTTTTCACAACCACCTGACGCCCCAAAGCACTTCACAGCCAATGAAGTACTTTTGAAATGTAGTCACTGTAGTAATGTAGGAAACGCAGCAGCCAATTTGCGCACAGCAAGCTCCCACAAACAGCAATGTGATAATGACCAGTTAATCTGTTTCATTGATGTTGATTGAGGGATAAATATTGCGAGGACACTGAAAAGAACTCCCCTGCTCTTCTTTGAAATAGTGCCATGGGATCTTTTATGTCCACCTGAGAGTAGACGGGGCCTCGGTTTAACGTCTCATCAGAAAGACAGCACCTCTGACAGTGCAGCGCTCCCTCAGCCTAAATTTCTGTGCTCAAGTCTGTGGAGGGTGACTGGAACCCACAGACCTTCTGGTTCAGGTGAGAGGGGGCTGCCCGCTGAGCCACCGCTGACAAACGAACAAACCTCATCAAACTAATTAATGCGTTATTCATCTCATTGCTGTTTGTGGGAGCTTGCTGTGTGCAAAATGGTGGTCACATCATTGCACTCCCGAGACGTTCTTTGTATTTGAAGTGCTTTGGAACATTTTCGAAGGGTGCACGCGCCATCTTTTGATACACTTCTGACACAGGTAGCACTGAACAGGTGAACCCCATTTTACATTGGATTTGAATTTAAATTTGTCATTGGTTGACATTAGTAAATCTTTTATTACTTTTGAATGTTGTTTTACTTTCTTGCTATTGATAAAAATCCACCATAAGGAAACATGCGTTTCTTTTGTTCAAACCCCTTATTATTTGAGCACTGGCACCAGTAACTTGGTCCGACAGCAGTGAAATTGTGAAAGCATTGCTTGCAAGAGCCCAGCAGTATACAACATCGCCCTCTGCAGGCAATTCTTCCAGCTCTCTGAAAAGCTCTTTGTTGACCCTAACTTGTAAATTAAAATAATGGTGTAACATAGCATCCTTCACAGCAATGATATAGTTTCTGTACAACAAATGTTATACCACAGAAACAATTCTGGTTTTAATAGAAAATGCCTCCTTTTGAGGGAGAAATTATTTTATTTTGAGCATTTGTCTTTCACAATTATTTTTTTCCAAAAGCTGTATGACTGCAGAAACACATTTTTCCCTTCAGGGAATTTTAAGGGGATGAAACTGGCCGTGATGAAACTGTTTATGATTTAATATCTGTATAACTGGTAATGCATCTTCGATGGGGTGGTGGGAGGAAGGAAGCGGGGGGGGGGAGGGAGAAAGTTCAAAGGTGTGGATAAACAGAAAGGCTTGGGGATTTGATTATTTAATTCCTTGAATTGAAGTGCCCTGGGGTGTTTTACATAAGAACATAAGAAATAGGAGCAGGAGTCGGCCAAATGGCCCCTCGAACCTGCTCTGCCATTTAATACGATCATAGCTGATCTGATAATTTCCCTGCCCGCTCCCCATAACCCATTTATCCCTTATCAGTTAAAAAACTGTCTATCTCTGTCTTAAATTTATTCAATGTCCCAGCTTCCAATGTCTCTAAGGCAGCGAGTTCCACAGATTTACAACCCTCAGAGAAGAAATTCCTCCTCATCTCAGTATTAAATGGGCGGCCCCTTATTCTAAGATTATGCCCCCTAGTTCTAGTCTCCCCTGTCAGTGGAAACATGCTCTCTGCATCCACCTTGTCAAACCCTCTCATAACCTTATATGTTTCGATAAGATCACCTCTCATTCTTCTGAATTCCAATGAGTAGAGACCTACTCAACCTTTCCTCATAAGTCAACCCCCTCATCTCCGGAATCAACCCAGTGAACCTTTTCTGAACTGCCTCCAAAGCAAGTATATCCTTTCGTAAATATGGAAACCAAAACTGCACGCAGTATTCCAGGTGTGGCCTCACCAATACCCTGTATAACTGTAGCAAGACTTCTCTGCTTTTATACTCCATCTACTTTGCAATAAAGGCCAAGATTCCATTGGCCTTCCTGATTACTTGCTGTACCTGCATACTAACCTTTTGTGTTTCATGCACAAGTACCCTCAGGTCCTGCTGTACTGCAACACTTCGCAATCTTTCTCTATTTAAATGATAACTTGCTCTTTGATTTTTTTTCTGCCAAAGTGCATGACCTCACACTTTCTAATGTTATACTCCATCTGCCAAATTTTTGCCCACTCACTTAGCTAGTCTATGTCCTGTCCTGTCTATGTCAAAGGTGCTGTATAAGTACACATTGTTGAACATGTAAGTGCAAGTAGGTAATGCCTTGAAAGGAAAATAGCATTTTAAGTTTTAGAAATAGGGGCACAGAATAAAAGAGCGAAGAAGTAATTGTTGGTACAAGACGATATTTGACAACAGATCGAGTCCCGTGTGTAGTTAATGTTTTCTCTCATTTGTATTGGGTGCATGCCCCTTTAATGGGATGCATAGCTCAATTAAATTTTCGTGCATGCAAGGCTTTTGCATTTAAACACCTGTAACCCCACAACTCCAGACCATTGTGTGGCTGCGCAGTTTAACGAGAACATTGATGCATTTTTGGGCAATTCATTAGTGGAAGGGCTACAGAAAGACTACAGCTTAGATTCACCAGGATGATGGATGGCATGGATGGAAAACTGTCGTGTGAACAGAGAATTGAGACACGAGGACTATTTCCACTGGCTAAATGGAGATTTAATGGAGGTTTATAAAATTATGGAGTGTTCTGATTGTATCAGCCGTGGTTCAGTGGGCAGCACACTTGCCTCTGAGTCAGACGGTTGTGGGTTCAAGACCCACTCCAGGGACTTGAGCACATAAATCTAGGCTGACACTCCCAGTGCAGTGCTGAGGGAGTGCAGCACTGTCGGAGGTGCCGTCTTTCGGATGAGACAATAAACTTTCTGCTCTCCGGTGAATGTAAAAGATCTCCTGGCACTATTTCGAAGAAGAGCACGAGAGTTAGCCCTGGTGTCCTGGCCAATATTTATCCCTCAATCAAGATAACAAATTCTCTGTTCATTATCATATTGCTGTTTATGGGAGCTTGCTGTGCGCAATTTGGCTGCTGCGTTTCCCATTTTACAACAGTGGCTGCACTCCAAAAGTACTTCATTGGCTGTAAAGCGCTTTGAGATGTCCGGTGGTTCTAAACGGCGTTATATAAATGCAAAACTTTCTTTCTTAAATGGAGATAGTTTTTCCACTCATTTGGGACTCGATGAGGGATCATCAATTTAAAGTTGTCTGTGAGGACAGAGTTGAGGAGAAATTTCTTTACATGGGGAGGTGTTGGAGCATGGATGTTTTGGAGCCGAGACAGTTGTATCTTTGCACAGGCACAATGACCAAATGGCCACCTCCTCTACTGCACACTTAAATGAAAATGCATGAATTTATAAAAGTTCTTTTATATTTGTCAAATAAATGGTATTTTGGTGTTTGAAATGAGACCTAGTTCCTGCAACTTCGGATGTTTCTTTTTGAAACTAAAATCTATCAATCTTGTAGCTCGATGGGCAAATGCATTGTGCAGTAGAAAGACCTGGATAGTTCCAATATCGCTCCCTGATCTGCTTTAAGGTCCCTGATCCAAGCTGTGACCATGGTAAGGGCATTCGGTATATGTTTCTTATATCTACATATAAAAGCTACAACCATTTTGTTAAGGTCCATATCATCTTTGCAGTAAGTGCTGGTCAGATCGGTCTGCTTCTTGTGCAGAGCACCATTCGACAAAAAATAAATTGCATTCATATAGAGCTAGCTTTTTAAACCTCAACATTCCAGAGCACTTTACAGTGAATGAAGTATAGTCACTATTGTAATATAGGAAAATGTGGCAGTCAATATGCACACAGTAAAGCCCCACAAACAGCATTGAGATAAATGAGTAGATCATTATTTTGATTTAGTACTGTTGATTGACAGAAAAGTTGGCTAGCACACTGAGAATTCCTCTGTTCTTCGAATAGTACCATGGGATCCTTAACATCCACCGTAGAAGGCAGATGATCTTGGTTTAGCATCTTATCTGCAAGACGGTGTCTACATAAGAACATAAGAAATAGGAGCAGGATTAGGCTATTGGGTCCGTCAAACCTGCTCCGCCATTCAATAAGATCATAGCTGATCTGATCTTGGCCTCAACGCCACTTCCCTGCCTGCTCCCCATAACCCCTGACTCCCTTTGACAGTACATCGCTCCATCAGTACTGCAGTGTAGTGTCAGCCTAGGTTATACGCTCATGTCTCTGGAGTGGGTCATGAATTCACAACTTTATGGGCCCAAGTTTCCGATATCCGCTAGAACAGCGCACCTCCGAGAGGCTCGCCTAATTTGCGTAATGAAAAGCGCGCCAAAAACTTACCTCGTGATTCTCCGAGTTCAGCAGGCCTGTTCAGCACTCAGCGCGATGCAGAACAACAGTAGGGGGACGGAGCTACAGCCCTGGGCCAAAAAGAGTGCTGGTAGCTGCGCGCATGCGCAGTAGCTCCTGGTCCCCAGATTCTGTGTGCGTGTGCTGCTGGCTGTGTGGGAGGGGCCCGATGCGCACAGGCCCTAGCCCTGGCCGAATGGGCTCCTGTAGCGGGCAGAGTGCCGATTTCTATCCTGCAGCACACAGCCCCTAGCCCTGGACGGGCTCCCGAACGGGTAGGTGAGGTAGGAACTTTTTATTTTTTATTAATTGATTATTGAATGATTTATTTTTTATTTATTGATTTATTTATCATTTATTATTGATGGTTCTTTATTTTTAAAAGTGAAGTGTTTAATGCCTTCAAAAATCCTCTAGCTTCCCTCTAACTTCCCTCCCCCCCACTATCTCTGGCTTACCTGCACCTAATTCTAAAGTGTACGCAAGGTTTTTCTGAGCGTACAACAGTCGACACTTACTCCGTTCTAAGTTCGTTTGGAGTAACTTTTCGGTGCCTAAACTTGCAAAACAGGCGTAAGCGGCTGTTAACGCCCCCTTTTGGAAAAAAAACCTGAACTAAAACAAAACTAAACTAGAACTGGAGCAAACTAAATGCCGAGAATTGCAATTTCTAAGATACACCAAACTAAATTAGTTGCTCCAAAAAAATAGTAGCAACTCCACCCGAAACTTGGGCCCCAGATAAAAGAGTGCTATCCGCTGATCCAAGGCTAATAGTGTTTGAGAATGACCGCCTTAAGCGTGGAGCAAGAATAAATGGAGGTGATACGTTAACATTACTTGCTGGCCTTGGAGGTTTTTCTCGACTGTCTGGATCGAGGTTTTGGGCTGTATTGGTGTTTTGAATGTTCATTGCTGTTGCTAACTTCCTGTACCTGATGTTTTCAATATGTGTACATAAGAACACAAGAAATTAGAGCAGGAGTAGGCCATTTGGCCCCTCGAGCCTGCTCTGCCATTCAATAAAGATCATGGCTGATCTGATCATGGACTCGGCTCCACTTCCCTACCCACTCCCCATAAACCTTCATTCCTTTATCGCTCAAAAATCTGTATTTCCTCAAATATATTCAATGACCCAGCCTCCACCGCTCTCTGGGGCAGAGAATTCCACCGATTTACAACCCTCAGAGAAGAAATTCCTCCTCATCTCGGTTTTAAATGGGCGGCCCTTTATTCTGAGACTCTGTCTCCTAGTTTTAGGGCCTGTTTCATCTATGATAAACAAATGTCGGAGAACTCTGGCTGTATGAGTTCCTCGAAAGACCTTGTACTTTCTGTCTTTCAGTGTCGTGCTACTCGTAGCATGGCTTGTTCGTGCTTCATTACTCAAGCCGCTGAACTTGCCCCACCAGGTTCCTGATCTTGACCACACAACTGCTGGAAGATATTGGCTGTCGGGTATCCCTCACATTGAGGGAAAATTGTCCCCAGGCCTTTGCTGCAGCCCATCGCACAGCTGGATGGGCTGCTAGTTTTGTGTTCAAGGTTCTATATGACAACCTTTAGTGCATGGTTCAGGAAGATTACAGTCGTGTACAATTGTTCATCATCATAGGCGGTCCCTCGAAACGAGGATGACTTGCTTCCACGCCAAAAAAGGATGAGTTCACAGGTGTTTCAATGAAGGACCCGAACTACATCCTGAAGGGTGGAAAATGTCTACGCGTGAATTTTTTTAACGTGTGGAGGCCGTTGCACACCAGCCACCACACGGGTTTGACAGAGCTAGGTCTTGGTCCAGTGACAAAGATTACCCAAGACGACTGGGAACCAGCTCTGCTGCCACAATTGTTCACCCTCAAATTGAAAGGGGAACTGGGATGTCCCCCACCCCTCATGGATTACATTTATAATTCTATTGCCTCGGCTGCCGTTTCATTATCATGAGATTCCTGAAAGGATCTACTTAACTTAAATGAAATTGTATTAATAAGTTGAGTGCTATCTGTGTTTTCTGCAAATGAGAAGAACAAACGGCCAGAATTTTCCAATCAGGTTTCAACCGTTGACTCCTTATCCACTTCTGCAGGTTACTGTAGGTTTTGGCTTTTCGATCATGAGATGTAATTCTGTGAATGGCAATTTGTGCGCTGGAATTGTGGATTGCACACTTTATATTAAAAGAAAAATAAATCTGGCCAAAGTGTTTAAATACATATTAACTATGCATGAAATGGCTGCGGCAGTGTTTCTTTTGCTGGGCTGTGGGTGAGGTTGGCAGGACCCACGTGTTGCTCATGGCTGGACACCTAGAAAAGATGTGGTGGGCTTCTGCCTTGAACTGCTGCAGTTGTTGTGATAGTACTCAATGGCGATGGGAAGTTTTGGTTTTTATACACAGAATTACATCGCATGTAAAGCACAGAAACAGGCCAGTCAGCCCAACCAGTCTCCGCTTTTGTGCTCCCTACCAGCCTCCCCCCAATCCTACCCCATCAACATATCCTTCTATTGCTTTCTCCCTCAAGTGTTTATCCAGCTTCCCCTTAAATGCATCTGCTATTCGCCTCAACCACTCCGTGGTGACGAGATCCACATTCAAACAACTCTGAGTGAAGACATTCCTCTTGAATTCCTTATTGGATTTGTTAATGATTTATTTTCTATTTATGGCTCCTAGTTTTGGACTCCTCACAAGTGGAAACGTCATTCACGTCTTCCCTGTTGAACCCCTTCAGAATTTTAAAGAACTCTACCAGGTGACCTCTGCGACATAGTTGTAACTTTTATTGTTAAGGTGTTGGACTGCACTTATGATGAATTTATGACCTGAATCAATAACTCACATCAGACCCAAATTTTTCCATTTACCGCACCAGCCATCGGTACAGCTCCTGAGACTGAAGTGTCAAATCACTGCTGGTTTTGTGCTAAATTAAAGTACACAATTTCATTGCGCAGATGGCACTTCGAGATGGCAGACAGATTAAATTCAGGTTTTAGAGGTGAAACAACAATATGCTAACTAACCAGCCAAGTCTTGAGCACTTGAGCAATAATGAACATAAGGAATCTGGTGCTGACGTTTACCTTTTTTGAAAGCTTGGACTTTTTGAAAGTGATTCTAATATTGGGGTTTATTTAAATACTGGAATGGCTGTAACTTTCTCACAAACTACAATATTGGTAGTTCATGAAGTCATCCATTGCTCTCAACATCACAGGCAGTCCCTCGGAATCGAGGAAGACTTGCTTCCATTCTAAAAATGAGTCCTTAGGTGGCTGAACAGTCCAATATGACAATCACAGCCCCTGTCACAGGTGGGACAGATAGTCTTTGAGGGAAAGGGTGGGTGGGACTGGTTTGCCGCACGCTCTTTCCGCTGCCTGCACTTGATTTCTGCCTGCTCTAAGCAATGAGACTCAAGGTGGTCAGTACCCTCCTGGATGCACTTCCTCCACTTAGGGTGGTCTTTGGCCAGGGACTCCCAGGTCCATTGCTCTATAGTGGTCTTGAAAGCTGGTTTAACACACAGTTTTTCTTTGCGTGTTTTCTCTTGATGTACATTCATGAAAGTGCAGCAACTCTTGCACATTTCACCTATTCATTCCACTTGCTTCATCCCCCTCTTCCTCCCCCACCCCCGATGTGTTATCACTTTGTTTTCACCTGCCAAAGAGGTAGTTGGGAATAGTTCTGTTTGAACATGGTCCTTTCTGGAAACAGCAGCGGTCATTACGAGATACATATGAGAACCCACATTTGCCCTTCTTATTAACCCAAAGTGAAGGACCTGCACTGTGCAGTTTTGGCTTGACGTCTTGCAACTGGTATTCAATTGAGTGAGCAATATGATTAAATATTCCGTTCACTGCTGCAGTGATTTGACATGTTAAGTGCCAAATCTGTTGTGCCTGGATTCCTTTCTACTTCACCGTTTAGTTATTTCAACACCATATACTTGTGCCTCCATTTGTTCTGCGAGTGTGTGGTGACTTGCATTTATCCGTATTGAATTTCATTTGCTATGTATTTGCCCAATTGCAGATGTTACTTCACTCCTTTTTTATAAGAAAGAAAAGACTTGCATTTATATAATGCATTTCACAACCTCAGGATGTCCCAAAGCGCTTTGCAGCCCATGAAATACTTTTGGAATGTAGTCACTGTTATAATGTAGGAAACGCAGCAGCCAATTTGCGCACAGCAAGCTCCCACAAACAGCAATGCGATAATGACCGGATAAGGTGTTTTTTGTCATGTTGGTTGAGGACACCGGGGATAACTCTCCTGCTCTTCAACATAGTGCCATGGGATCTTTTACAACCACCCGAGAGATCAGACGGGGCCTCGGTTTAACATCTCATCCGAGAGACAGCACCTGAGGCCCCGTCTGCCCTTTCAAGTGGATGTAAAAGATCCGATGGTACTAATTTGAAGAAGAGCAAGGGAGTTCTCCACGGTGTCCTGGTCAATTTGCGCACTAACTGCAATGTGATAATGACCAGGTAATTTGTTTTTAGTAATGTTGGTTGATAAATATTAGCCAACACCATTGCAAGAATTCCCCATCTCCGAAATAGTGTCATAGGATTGTTTACCTCCACCTGAGGGGGCAAGCGGAGCCTCAGTTTAATGTTTCGTCCAAAAGATGACACCGCCGACAGTGCAGTGCTCCCTCAGTACTGCACTGGAGGTTTACTAGATTCCTGGCTGCTTTATGCGCCTTGGCAGCTTCCCCGAGTTTGACATTTGCGATCTTGACCAGGTTGCATTGGCTTTCTGCATCTACATCTTGAATGTAATCAAGAAACTGGAGGGATGCACCACTGATTTATGTAGTACTGCTCACCTCCCAACCCTGACATTACTTGCTGAACCAGTGTTTAACTGGAGTCTCGGGAACAGAAGTTTATCAGTTTACAACAATTTAATCAAGAGTTATCAACAAATATTGCTGCCATCTTCACTCGTGTCTTGCCATGGAAGAGATGGTTATTGTATGTTATGTTGCATTTGAAGGGATAAAATGGTATTAAATTTTGGGGGAAATGGTGTTTTTAAAAAAAAGTTTCAAGTTGCATTATGTAAAATAAATTTTGAAATCTCTCAATTCACACTCAATTGGCTCTTGTAATGCTGTCAGAAATAAACGTAACGCAGCCAGTGGCTGGTCTTCAATATAGTAAGGGAAGGTGAAGTGCTTCTTCCATCAGATGATCTTTCTTCTCCGTTTATGCAAGCTGCCAGAACCCTTGTTCATTGGACTGTTTTTAACTCTGGTTAGACAGGAAGTGCACACTCCCTTAGCAGAGAGGTCAGTAACCAGGGGGCACAGATTGAAAGTAAATATTGGTAGAAGGATTAGAGGGGAGCTGAAGAGAACTTTTTTCACCCAGAGGGTGGTGGGGGTCTGGAACTCACTGCCTGAAAGGGAAGGAGAGGCAGAAACTCTCATCGCATTTAAAAAGTACTTGAATGTGCACTTGAATGCCGTAACCGACAGGGCTACGGACTGAGAGCTGGAAAGTGGGATTAGCTCTTTATCAGCCGGCACAGACACGATGGGCCAAATGGCCTCCTGTGCCCTAAATTTGTATAATTCTACTTGAGATTTAAACAGTATCACAGCCTTGTTTTAGGAACTAACTCAAGGTTCCATTTCTTTTGCCCATATATAATTTTGCCTAACAGTATAATAGATTTGTCTGCATCTGAAAATATCAGGCCAGGTAAATGGTGTGGCTGTCGACTCTTTGGCCAGTTGATGGCTTTGCATTGGATAAGCTAAACCCGTGCCTCTTTACAGATGTTGACAGACTTGCTGTGTACTATAAAGGAGTTTTATTTCAGAGGATTACATGGGATAAAAGGCATGGAAACAGGCCATTTGGCCCAACCAGTCCAGGGAAGCTGGCCTCCACGTTCAACGGATCATCCTCTGGTATTTCAGCCACCTCCAGCATGATCCCACCACCAAACACATCTTCCCCCTCCCCTTTCAGCATTCCGAATGGGCTACTCGCTCCGTGACACCCTGGTCCAGTCCTCCATCGCACCTAGCACCTCCTCCCCCTTCCCACGGCACCTTCCCCTGCAAACGCAGGAGATGTAACACCTGCCCTTTTACCTCCTCCCTTCCCACTGTCCAGACCTCCAAACACTCCTTCCAGACGAAACTGCGATTTACTTGTACAGGCAACTCTCGATTATCTGGGCCCATCGGGGATTGGGCTATGCCGGGTAAACGATTTCTCCGTTCGAGCGAGTTGACATTACAGTTAATGCTTATAGTACTGTAGGTGTGCTCTAACCAATAGCTGTAGCGTATCTTCTAATCCTTGAATTCTAGTCCTCCAGATCTAAAGACCATTCGGCTTGTTGATTGCTTCCTGTGACTGTTCATGGCATTTTAATGAATTATGAGAGACAGTGGACCTGCATGCGAGCAGCAGCGGGAGCTGAGGCAAGGCAGAGCGCTTAAAAGCAAGGCTCAACAGGCAACATTCGAAAGGAACATCAGAGTTTCAAAGTGACGTCTCACACACGGAATTTTAAATGCGGTTACAATGGTTTCCCATTGCATCCGTGTGCGGATAATCGAGAGTTGCCTGTACTTGCAATTTAGTATACTGTATTCGCTGCTCACGATGCAGTGGTCTCTACATTGGGGAGACCAAACGCAAATTGGGTGACTGCTTTGCGGAACACCTCCGTTCGGTCCGTAAGCGTGACCCCGAGCTTCGGGTCGCCTGTCACTTTAATTCCCCACCCCCACTCCCACTCATAGGCCCCAAGTTTCCACATGATTTGCTCCTGATTTTTAGGAGCAACTGGTATAGAAATCGGAATTCTCGTCATTTAGTTTGCTCCAGTTCTAGTCAGTTAGAACAGTTTCACTTTGGAACAGAATTTTCTTTTCAAAAGGGGGCGGGTCCGGCCACTTACGCCTGATTTCAAAGTTTTGTGAGTGAAAACTTACTCCAAACTAACTTAGAATGGAGTAAGTGAAGATATTTGTACGCTTGAAAAAACCTTGTCTACACTTTAGAAAATCAGGCGTAGGTTACAAATTTAGGGAATGGCGGGGGGGGGGGGGCGGTGTTTAAAGGGAAGTTTACAAACATTAAACACTTCAGTTTTACAAATAAAGAGCCATCATCAATAATAAATGATAAATACATCAATAAATCAATCAAAAAAAATTAATAAGAAATAATTTTTTTTTTAAATCAATAAAACATTTTCTACTTACCGACTGCAGCACTGGGAGCCCTCCAACAGCGTGCTGGGATACCCCCCTCAGTGTGTCTCTGTCAGTGTCTCTATCTCTCTGTCTGTCTGTGTGTCTCTCATTCTCTGTCTGTCAGTGTCTGTGTTTCTGACAGTGAGGGAAGGGGGAGAAGGGGAGAAAGGAGGTGGGGGGGATGGGAGGAGGGAAGGAGATTGGGGGGAAAGGAGAAGAGGGAGGGAGGCTGAACGGGCCGGGCCCAAGACTTTGGGCAGGGTTCGTCTCCAGCACCAGATTTACAGGTAGGTGGCGTTGGGTCGGGTCGGGGGGGGGTGGTGGGAGGGAGATCGGTTCGGTTCGGGTCGGGGGGAGGGAGGTCAGGTCGGATCCAGTCCGGAGGCGGGGGGTGGAGCGGGTGTCGGGTCCGGTCCGGGGGGGGGGGGGGGGGGGGGAGGGGAGGGGAGGGGAGAGAGCGGGTGTCGGGTCCAGTCCGGAGGCGGGAAGCGGGAGTCGGGTCCGGTCCGGAGGCGGGAAGCGGGTGTCGGGTCCGGTCCGGAGGCTGGAAGCGGGAGTCTGGTCGGGTCGGGAGGAAGTAGGAGCTGGCCGTGGGAGGAGCCTTATTCACGCAGCCCCAGTGAGGCCATTGGGCCAGGGCTAGGGGCTGCGTGCTTCGGGCACCTCCCACACAGTTTTGGGCGCCTGGAGCTACTGCACTTGCGTGCCCACTGTAGCGCGCATGTGCAGAGGTCCCGGCACTGTTTTCAGCGCAGGGACCTGGCCCCCCCCGCTCCTACAGCTCCTGCTGCGCTGCGCCGCGCCGAGGGCCAGAGGAACTGCAGGGAGGTGGAGAATACGGAGGGTTTTTTAGGCGCACTTTGTGGCGCGAAAAACGGACGTCCAGGTCTGGACTGCGCTGTTCTAGGTGCGGCTCAAAACTTGGGCCCTGACTTCTCCGTCCTCGGCCTCCTGCACTGTTCCAACGAAGCTCAACGCAAGCTCAAGGAACAGCACCTCATCTTTCGTTTAGGCACTTTGCAGCCTTCGCGTTCAACAATTTCAAACCATCATCTCTGCCAATATTTTTTCCACATAGCAGCTGTTGATGATTTACACCCTGCCTAGACACATCTTTTGTTTATTTACTTGTCCCATGGCCATCTCCTTTTGCTTTGCACTATCATTTCTTTTGTCATTTAATCTCTCCTGCCTCCCACCTTGTCACAGACCTTCCACTTTGTTCTTTCCTCCCCTCCCCCTTTTCCCGGCCCCTACACTTGCTTAAAATCTGTTACATCTCTAACTTTGTCCAATTCTGACGGACGGTCATCGACCCGAAACATTAACTCTGTTTTCTCTCTCCACAGATGCTGCCTGACCCATTGAGTATTTCCAGCACTTTTAGTTTTTATTTCAGATTTCCAGCATCCGCAGGATTTTGCTTTTGTCTCATTATTTTTAGTCAGCACGATTCAATTTTAATTTATAAAATCTTAATTTTGCAGTTAGTAATGCAGTCTGCTCTGCGGTGCAGCCCTGTTTAGATTTCTGGCCCGGTTATAACAGTATTGCAATCCACATTTTAGATGTCCATATTTTTTTCTAGTAGTTTATCTTCACTATAATATTGTTTACTGTGCCAAAGGCCTTTTTTTAACCTGTGTCTCGATCTCTGCCTCGCTCTCAAAAATACCAAGTTTTGAAAATGTGCTGCTGATACATGCTTAACGTTAGTTAGCAGATGTGTGGTTAAATCTGCTTTTGCTAACTTGCTTTTGAATGGGTTTTGTTTATTTAGGAGTGGATATAGAGGCAGCTCGGAAAGAAGAAGAACGAATAATGCTCCGTGATGCCAGGCAGTGGTTAAATAGTGGGCAAATAAGTGACAACCGACATCCAAAATCCGGGGGAACAGCTCTTCACGTAGCCGCAGCTAAAGGCTACTCCGAGGTTTTAAAGTACGTACGTAAAACTACTTCCCTACTTATTTATCGCTAAATAATGGATTGAAATTGCAGGATGCACCAGGGTAACTTGAGTGTATCAAAATTGGAATCTGTTAAAATGGCTTCCACCTACTGATGTCTGTGCTTTTATTCACTTCATTCCCCCATAGATACCTGACGGAGGCTGGACATTTCATGATGCTTGCAAGCTATAAACGGGAGCACGAATTTAGTTATGTGTTGTTTGACCGCATTAGGTAGTCTCATTGTTGGCTCGGGACAGTTAAAATGTTGAGAATGAAAGTACATGGCCTGAGCTAAAATCTGTAAACGGAAGAGGGTTGTGAAATTCACCTGTTGGTGATTAGTTGACTGAAGTGAGCTTGTGAACACCAAAGTTTGTGCTTGTCTTGAAGGGTGTAAAATATGATCGAGAATCTATTAAAATAGTATAGTTGAGACAAAGCCTTTTTCCTGGGTTAGCATACATCTGGCTCAATTGAATTTATTTTTAAATGTACATTCAAGTTCCAAAAATAAATATTGTTAGTTAGAGATGTGACATTTATGGGAGTGTTTTTTTTTGGTAGAAGTTTTTCAAAAAGTTTTTTAAATCCACAGGCTTCTAATCCAGGCAGGTTATGATGTAAACATTAAAGATTACGATGGCTGGACTCCACTTCACGCTGCAGCACACTGGGGTAAAGAGGAAACGTGCCGAATCCTGGTAGAAAGCTTCTGTGATATGGAGATGATCAACAAAGTGGTTTGTTACCAGTTACTTTTTTGATAGCGGTAACAAGTTATTTTTTTTGAAAGTCACGAGAATAAAGTGAGGGAGATGGTTAAATGATACAAGTTTTGCAAACAGGGATTTAAGATTAAAGTAATCTGCTTGAAGTCACAGCAGCACAAAAGGTGGCGGGGAAGGGAACCAGCCGTCCCTACCCAGTCTGGCCGGCGCACAATTCCAGTCCCGTGATACATGGCGGACTCGTAATATCCTCTAATCCGTCTTTTGGATGCGACATTAAACATGTCTGCTCTCAGGTGGATGTAAAAGATCCCATGGCCACTATTTCGAAGAAGAGCAGGGGGTGTTATCTCCGGTGTCCTGACCAATATTTATCCCTCAATCAACATAACAAAAACAAATGATCTGATTATTATCACATTGCTGTTTGTGGGAGTTTGCTGTGTGCAAATTGACTGCCGCATTTCCCACATTGCAACGGTAACTACACTCCAAAAGTACTTCATTGGCTGTACAATGTTTTGAGACGTCCGGTGGACGTTAAAGGCGCTATAGAAATGCAAGTCTTTCTTTCTGAAGCGGCCCATCAAGCCACTCCATTGTAAAAACAATCGCGTCAAGAAGTCGGCCCACACCACCTCCGACGATGGGCAAAAAATGCAACTATGCAGACTATTATGCCACACTGTCCAGAATCTTGGTATCTGATAACTTGGTTTGCAAGCATTTAAATTCTGCATTTAAATAGCAGTGAGGGAGTATCAATTGGTCTTTGGAATATTGGAATATATATCGTTTGGACTTGTGTCTTTTGTGAATATTTAATTATTTCCTATAGAAGAAGATGTGTTAATCTCGTGATTAACAAACCAAGCTTTGAAAAGCACTATCGTAAGGTATTGTGATTGATGCGTGTTGTGTAAATCTAGTTTTCCCACTCCCTTTTCTTAAAGATGTTGACTCCTTGCTACTGTGACATTCCACAGGTGTGAGTCAGCCTGTGGTAGCACACTCAATTGGCTCAGCTGTGAGCCATGGCAGAGAATGTTGGCAAGATATTGGGGGTGGGGGAGCGAAAGATGTCATCAGAGGTGGAGCTGAGCAGGTTCTCGGCAGATATCTGCACGTGGACATTGCCAGCAGGGCTTGTTGCCAGCACTTGAAACCATTGATCTTTTTTTTTTTAGCCGAGCTTAGCTCGGACACTGAGGTCCATTGTAGTGCACCTATCGCAGCCCTGGCTGAATGAGGTAACTCGGCACATAGGTTTAACACCGAGCACATATGGCTCAGCTGCTCACCGCGTAAACTTGGTGTCAACATTGTGAAGCTGTGGCGCAGCAAACTGGACCAGTTCCTGTATAGGATGGGGCAGCCATTGAGGAAACCATGTAGCGACACACACGCACGCTTTACAGTGTGTTGGCACCAGTGTTAGCACTCATTCTTTTGGTAATGTTCTCATTTATCATTGTGTTTAATATTTTAGTTACACGAGCCAACATTATAAACATTTTTTTTTCTATTTTGGAGCTTGGTTGCTGAGCCGTACTAGACGTTATTTTATTGATTGTGACCCTCCAGGTCCATTTCCTTGACACACCGTTTATAAATTCTGCAACACAAAAGGCTGAAAGCAAGAATAACATTCCATTTCGCCGAATCTCAGTCTTGACATTTACACTCTGACGAGTGTTGCATCAAACGATTGGGACGTTGAAGTTGGAGTGTAAATAGAGCTTGATGGGCTTCCAATAATGTAGATATGGGATTCGAGCATAAGAACATAAGAAATAAGAGCAGGAGTTGGCCATTTGGCCACTCGAGCCCGCTCCGCCATTCAATAACATCATGGCTGATCTGATCTTGGCCTCAACTCCACTTCCCTGCCCGGTCGCCTTAACCCTTGACTCCCTTCGAACAATTGGGGCTCCATATTTCTTTTTGCACAATCTTGCAATGCCACCATGTATGAATAAATGGTTTGTTTATCACATGTACCTGCCTCACCATCGGCCCCCTCGGTTGCCAAGAAAGTGGATTTGCAAAGGGTGTGGGGTGCGTTGCAATGGCTTCTGAAACTGTCTGTCTTGCCAAGTTGGTGTCTTATTAACAATAACTCATTTTCTATTTGGCTCGTTTATATTTGGCAGAGAGTTTTTTTTCTTTTCCTGTAAACCTCTTCTGACATGCTTGAATTTTGTCCACAGGGCCAGACAGCTTTTGATGTAGCAGATGAAGATATTCTTGGGTACTTAGAAGAGTTGCAGAAAAAGCAGAATATGGTAAGTTTCTGGAACTTATTATAGTTCATCAATGTTTTATTGACTGTCTCTTGGCAGAGGGAAAGAGAAGGCAAAATTCTGCAAGAAAACTTGAGTAATGTTTTATTATGGTTGGACCATCTGTGCTAGTGTACAAAACTTCCTGTCGAGCTAAACAATAGGGAGGATAAGAAGCCCTCTGGTCTTAACATTAAAACTGGCTTGCCACATCCAGGCTGTGCACACTCATAGAGCTCCCAAGTATTCATCATTGAGACCAGAATTGGCACATTAAAGGAAACTGGGCCTCTCGCAGCCCTGGAAGACCCATTGATAGCTCCTTTTCAGTCTTTTGTTATCTTTTCAGTACATGAAGCAATAGCGAATGGGTTTTCTCAGTTTTTAAAAAATATCTTTTTCACAACTGTTATTACGTACAACTAAATATTCGTGTTTTTAAATTATCTAAGTAGAATCAGTTTGAAATTCAGGACAAAGCAGCCCACTTGATTGGCACCCCATCCACCACCTTCAACACTCACTCCCTCCACCACCGGCGCACCGTGGCTGCCGTGTGTACCATCTACAAGATGCACAGCAGCAACTCGCCAAGGCTTCTTTGGCAGCACCTCCCAAACCCGCGACCTCTACCACCTAGAAGGACAAGGGCAGCAGGCGCATGGGAACACCACCACCTTCATGTTCCCCTCTAAGTCACACACCATCCTGACCATCAGTTCCTTCGTTGTCGCTGGGTCAAAATCCTGGAACTCCCTCCGTAACAGCACTGTGGAGGACCTTCGCCACACAGACTGCAACAGTTCAAGAAGGAGGCTCACCACCACCTTCTCAAGGGCAATTGGGGACGGGCAATAAATGCTGGCCTTGCCAGCGGCGCCCACATCCCATGAACGAATTTTTTTTTTTTTTAAAGTGTGAAATCTCACCGTAAAAAAAAAACTATGTCTGCTACCGTGCGTGCACGCACACACATCTGCATGTGGACAGATGGCTTGCTTTCATTATGTTCATATTTTGCCTGTTGCTATCTCTTGGTGACACCACTCACAAGCATGGAGTCGGCTTTCACATGTAAACCTGTGGTACCCAACTTTACCTCTCCGTCGCTATCACCGAGGCCAACTTGTTTCAGAGGGAGGAAAGCGAAAATGTTTCCTCCAGCCGAATATCACCAAAACTATTCTTTTTCCGTTTCTGCTAATATTTCTTGCCTTTGGCTCCAACTCTGTGTATCAGTGCCACCAGCTGTGTGTACCAGGTTCTTCACAGTCTTGTCATTCTACTTGACCCTAACTTTACTGCTGTACCTGACATCTGGTCAGTCATCAAAACTGTATTTTTTTCATCTCCAGGCCATTGCCTGCTTGTGCCCCACACATTTTGCCCTTGCCTGCTAAGATCCTTCATCCATCTCTCCACTGCAGAAATTGACCTCTTGTGTACTCTCTCTGCCAGTGTCCTCTCTCCTTTACAGACTTTAGCTGGTCCAGAGCTTTGCAGCCGCAATTCATTCACACGCTCTCTTGTCCCCCGCCCCATCTTGCCCCTTTGGCCACCACACCTGCCGTGCCAAGTTCCACTGGCTCTCTGCCCCCAGGATATCGATTGCGAGGTCCTCGTTGTTAGATCGCTCCATGGACTTGCTGCACCTTATCCAAGTAATCATCTCCATCTGTACGTTCCAACCTAATGTTCTTCAACTCTGGATTAATGCTCTTTTGGCCCTGCCAAAGGAAAATATTTCTTTTTATCATTATATAATTTTACTTTACAGCAAATGTGAACTAAAATTGGTTTGGGATAATCCATCTTTTGATATGTACTTTTGTCCGTCTGGGGAGAGGCCAATACATAAAACTGTCCTAATCCATTTTTGTTTCTAAAGAATCAGAGAGCAGAAGCAGGTTGTTTGCTGTGTGAATTCGTCGGGATGCAGAAGCTCACTGTTGGCCACTTCAGTTCCATAAAGAGCAAATTGGCGTTTGATCTGTCATGTCCTAACTACTGTCCATCAGACAGTTGCTTGCATGCAGCAATGTCTGTATCCTTCAGACATATATTCATTACATCTTCAGTGGCGGAGTCATTGAGATCTTTACTGTCACGTGACGTTGCCATGAAAAGCTGAATTCCAGGTCCAGACTCGGTCCTATTCAAAACATCCTGTGCTCCTTGAGGTGTAAATTGAACTCTCTCAGCAATGAGTGTATACACCATGGAGACCTGGTCAATTTAACTTAGTTGCACCATTAGAAGCAATAAAGTGTTTTCCTCCAGAATGTAATTCAAACATTCGAAGTGAAAAATCTTTGCCAATTCTTTATCACAAAGTTAGGTCCTAGAGACCAGAGAACAGATTGCTTTTTTTCTCAATTTCAGCTATTGCTGCTTCTGAAATCAAAATATAATGACATTTATCATAGTAGGAAACAGCTCGTTGAGGACAGAATTTAAATTATTTTCTGTTTTGCATTGTATGGCCTGTGATTTCTCCAATGCGCAAATAAATGGTTCAAGCGATCCGATTCTAGCTTGTATCTGTAAACGTGCAACCTTCCAAATTTGTATCATTTCTATTTAAATTGTATTACAAGCTCATCTTAAAGTGGGTTGGGGTAACAAGCCCTTCAGCCTATTTTATCTCATTTCTAGAATGTCAGCTTTATCATCTTCCTGTTTCAGCATCCAGCTATTCTTTTTAAATTAATGCACTGTTGGCGGTATGGAACCTCCCTCCCCAGCCATCCGTTCCACCTGTTGAGCCAAAGAAATACTTCTGTTCCTAATTCTGCCCATAACTTGGCTAGTTTACTCGCACTGAATGGGAATACAATTATTCAAAGTTCTAGTTTGATAATTTATCACTATTTATAAAAAAAAAATTACATCTTAACTCTTGTTGAATTTTTTGTTCCGCCCCCCAAAAGCTTTTTAGTGAGAAGCAAGCAAATAAATCCCCATTGATCGAGTCCACTGGAACAATGGAGAACAACCAACAGTTAAAACCGATCAAAACGTAAGTTAAAGTGCGATTCACAATATGAGTTCGTAGCGATTGATAAGCTGCATCATTTGGGAACACACACTTATTTTGCCTGTTCCTGTTCGTGAATATGATTATTCATCGTCAACAAACATAAGAACATAAGAAATAGGAGCAGGAGTAGGCCATTTGGCCGATTGAGTCTGCTCCCCCATTTAATAAGATCATGGCTGATCTGGTCATGGACTCTGTTCCACTTCCCTGCCCGCTCCCCATAACCCTTTACTCCCTTTGCGCTCAAAAATCTGTGTGTCCACTTTAGATATATTTAATGACCCAGCCTTCACAACTCTCTGGGGCAGAGAATTCCACAGATTTACAACCCACTGAGATAAGAAATTCCTCATCATCTCAGTTTAAAATGGGCGGCCCCTTATTCGGAGACTATGTCCCCTAGTTTTAGTTTCCCCTATGAGTGGAAATATGCTCTCTGCATCCACCTTGTCGAGCCCCCCTCATTATTTTATAAGTTTCGATAAGATCACCTCTCATTCTTCGAAACTCCAATGAGTACAGACTCAACCTATCCTCATAAGTCAACCCCCTCATCTTCGGAATCAATCGAGTGAACCTTCCTTAAATACGGAGACCTGGAAATGGTGTAGGTGAAGATCGTGATGTTTGATTTTAAATCTTACTGAAATTCTTGTAACAGTAAAGAAACCCTGCTGAACGAACAGAAGATTCCAGCCCACATAGAGTCTCTGGAACAGGAGAAAGCAGACGAAGAGGAGGAGGGCAAGAAAGATGACTCCAGTTGTTCCAGTGAAGAGGAAGAGGAGGAGGATTCTGAGTCCGAAGCAGAGACAGGTAACCTCCAAGTAATTTTTAGATTCTGTTGCCCATAAATTCAACCATGGGAAGAATAATTGGACCATCTTAAAACCTCCAGTAATGTCCAATCGAAGATTACCCTTTTCTGAAGATTATTGGATATTGCTTTGTTTAAATTTGCGACGTTTGCACTTATTTAGATGAGGGATATGAATGCTGAAGAGCAGAACTTTCTCCATTTTAAGGGCTTGGTACCCCACGTCAGCATCAATCACTCCCAAGTTCCTCACAGCTTCCAGAGTCGTCATTCTCCCTACATCTATCCATGCAATGTCAAACTCATTAATTGTAATTAATGGTACTTTTAAAATTTATTAGTTCACGGGATGTGGATGTCGCTGACGAGGCCAGAGTTTGTTGCCCAAATTGCCCTCTAAGGTGGTGGTGAGCCGCCGCCTTGAACCGCTGCAGTCCATGATACTGACTGATCCATTTGTAGCGCTTTGGTACATTTGAGTGGGTTGCTTGGCCATTTCAGAGGGCAATTAAGAGGCAACCATAATGCTGTGGGCCTGGAGTCACACATATAGACCAGATCGGGTAAGGACGGCAGATTTCCTTCCCTAAAGGACATTAGTGGACCAGATGGGTTTTTACGACAATCCGGTAGTTTCATGGTCACCATTACTGATACTAGCTTTTTATTCCAGATTTATTTAAATTCCACCGCTGCCGTGGTCTCCGGATCTTTAGTTCCGACCTCTGGATTACGAGTCCAGTAACATAACCATGCTCGTGTCTCCCTATTAATGGTATTGAGGAGCAATTTTGTGCAACGAGTTCATGCCCACTAAAAACTGGATTGAGACGGCTAAAACTGTTTGATGTTGGATCCTTGCGGTCAACAGACAGGTTTTAAATTCTATCAGTCTGGCCTGCATTGAGTCTGACCCACTGCAACATGCAGTTCCCTAATATTTTAATTTTTCCCCTAAAATTTAATTTTTTTAAATGTTATTTCAGTTGGTGTGTTCTGCATTAAGTAAATTAAACAGTGATTTTAGATTTGTTCTTTCTATAAAGCTTTTCTCTTTTAAGAATAGGATGCAAAAGGATCAACGCAACAGAGTTACAAATGGAATACTACGGCCATCTTGGGTGGTTTCTAGATTACTTCTATGGGTTTGTTTAGTCATTTCTCCATTAATACGTTTACTTTTCTTCCAGAGAAAAGCAAACCGACAGCAGCTGTAAATATTGTAAACCGTATCAATAGTGGAGCGATACAGTCTGCAGCAGTGGCCCCATCAACCGTGCCCACCAACCAAGTTACACCAACGTCACCAGTGAAAAAGGTATGGGACAACCAATTCAGACTTGAAATGAGCAGCAGTGGGTGGCCTTGTAACTCTAGGAGCAGAGCTTTGGACACTCAAGTCAGAGTGTTTTGGAACTCTATTTTATCTGAGGATTCCAAAGTTCTTTCTGGGCAGGTTTACTTAATTATTAGCTGGGTTACATAAGAACATAAGAAATAGGAGCTGACGTCGGCCATAAAGCCCCTCGAGCCTGCTCCGTCATTCAATAGTATCATGGCTGATCTGATCATGGACTCAGCCCCACTTCCCCGCCCGCTCCCCACAACCCCTTATTCCCTTATCGTTTAAGAAGCTGTCTATTTGTCTTAAATTTATTTAATGTCCCGGCTTCCACAGCTCTCTGAGGCAGCGAATTCCACAGATTCACAACCCTCAGAAGAAATTTCTCCTCATCTCAGTTTTAAATGGGCGGCCCCTTATTCTAAGATCGTGCCCCCTAGTTCTAGTTTTCCCCATCAGTGGAAACATCCTCTCTGCACCCACCTTGTCAAGCCCCCTCATAATCTTGTACGTTTCGATAAGACGACCTCTCATTCTTCTGAATTCCAATGAGTAGAGGCCCGACTTACTCAACCTTTCTTAAGTCAACTCGGTCATCCCTGGGATCAACCGAGTGAACCTTCTCTGAACTGCCTCCACTGCAAAGTACAGCAAACTGCACCTTACTGCTGAGGGAAAGGACAAACACTGTTCCACATCCTGTCCTAAATCATCAGAGGAATCGAGGAAGACTTGCTTTCACTCTAAAAATGAATCCTTGGGTGGCTGAACAGTTCAATGCGAGAACCACAGTCTCTGTCACAGGTGGGACAGATAATCGTTGAGGGAAAGGGTGGGTGGGACTGGTTTGTCGCACGCTCCTTCTGCTGCCTGCGCCTGATTTCTGCATGCTCTCGGCAATAAGACTCGAGGAGCTCAGCGCCCTCCCAGATGCACTTCCTCCACTTAGGGCGGCCTTTGGCCAGAGACTCCCAGGTGTTGGTGGGGATGTTGTGCTTTGTCAGGGAGGCTTTGATAGCTTAAATAGCTAGATAGTCCTAAATAGTTCAGTGTGCAATGTGTTTGCAGCTGTCGAATTATGTAGTCATTTTGATGGCAGTATTTCAACTCTTTTTGATCTTTGCATCCTACCTTCCTGTCTAAAGAGGGGTACAGCATTGGATAGGAAAAGTAAAGATTAAAGACAAGAAACCTAAAAGGATCTGAACATTTTGCTTGCAGTTGGTACACCCAACAACAAATACTAGCAAAGAGTAAATGAAATTAATAGATTGTTATCCAAATGGAAATCCGAGACTGTTATCCAAGACTTGACATCACCACTGTCCTGGCATAGTCCATCGGTTCTTTGGAGTGAATAGATAACATACAAATTAGAAGCCAGGAGTAGGCCATTCGGCTGTTCAAGCCTGCTCCGCCATTCAATGAGATCATGGTTGATCTTCTATCTCAACTGCACTATCCCCATATCCCTTGATTCCCTTAATATCCAAAAATCTATTGATCTCTTGAAGATTGAGCCTCCACAGCCCTCTGCGAATTTCAAAGATTCACCACCCTCTGAGTGAAGAAGTTTCTCCTCATTTCAATCCTAAATAGCTGACCCCTTAGGTGTGCTACAAGGTGCTAATATATGCACACACAGAACCCCCACTACTTCAGGTCAGAGAGAAGGGCAGCAGAAGGGACGGAATTTTGTACATGCAAGATAGACATTTAAATGCAGTTAATACAAGATTCTTGCTCAATTGCTTGTCCATATGCACAAATATACCACACTAGTACAGTAACTGAGCTGGATGCAAATTTTGAGGTCAGCTTGAAGCACAGAAGTGCCAACGCACGATCGATTTTAGATTCAAGGAGTGCTTCATGAATGCATTTAAATTGCTCCCATGTAGCAGGTGCTGCATATTGGTTCAGTCGTTACTGGAGCTTGATTAGAATGAATCTTTGTGGATCTTGACGATCTGAAGCCTAATGCAGAGAAATGCACTCTGCTGCCAATTAGCCACATGGCCCATGGGAATGGGTTTACCCAAGGTTTTGCTGCCAAAACAAACAAAAAGCTCTGCTCTGGGAAGTGACCTTGGTCCAACAAGTATAGAAAGCCACAGCTCTAATCAGCAAAATGTTGTTTTCTCGCGAGCAGGTGGCAGGTAAAGCTTACAGAGTGAGTCAGAGCATGAACTTCACTTATCTGCATGCAAACGCAGACAAAATAACTGAAAGCTTGAGAGTTTTCCCAAGTGAGACGTCTAAAGGAGACAACTTTCAGTACGAAGTATTGAGAGAGAATTTATTTCTAAGTACACTAGGTGCATCATTCTAGTTTCGTCATGAAGACCTGTCACGTCGGGCCTCCCCTCACTTCACCCACCTGCTCCGCTGTCATCAGCAATAGCAGGCAGCTCCCTACCGAGTTTCATGGATTGGCACCTGTGCTCATAGTGGATGTCCATTTGATTCTGTCTGAACCAGAAGACTTGGTGACACTGGTTATTGTAGAAAGTCTGATGAAAAAGTTGGAGATATGTCATAATTGTAATGTAACCTAACACATGCTCTAGCAAAACTAGGCTCTACTTTCTACTTAACGTTTCAGGCAGAGATGGTTTTTGGGAGAGAGACTGCTAAAAGTGAAACAATGTGAGCAGAAGTTTTGCTTTGTCCAGAATATTGACTCGTAATTGCAGCAGTTCTTTTGATCCTTTCATAGTCATGAAAGTTGTGCTTTAACAGCTATAGGTTGTGGAGCTGTTCCAGTTATCTTTTATACAGGGTTAACAGGCTGACACTGTCTGTAATGCTGGAGGCCGTGGATAGCTGGCATGGAATACACCTTCCTATACGTGGCTTTGGACGATGCAAAGTCAAAGAATGAGGGGAATTTTGTGTCCCCCATCAAACAGAACTGTGTCTATCACAGGGCAAATGTAAGCTTTGTAAAATACTCAAGTCGATGATCGTAATGGTGGGCTCTTGTGTATCGCCTGCGGATTTGTCCTGTTGTGAACTGGCCCAGTGGCAAGGAGATTATACCGAGAGCTGTCTAAAATTGATCAGTTATCGTGTACAGTTTTGGCTCCGATTAGGGTTTTAAAGAATTGGGCTTTTCCCAGGAAACACAGATTGGCTGTGGTGTTCCAAATATTTTGCTGTTCTCAAAGGTGTTGAGTGGAAGGCAGAGCTTTTATCGGGCAATTCAGATCGATGTTGCACATGCTTTGCTGCTGTTTGAGGAATAAGGAGTTCTGGTGCCATGATCAATATTTCTGGCCAAAAAACAGATCAAGTGGTGGTTATTTTTCAGATCGTGCAGTACTCAAAATGGATGCTGTGTTTGCTTGTCGTCTATTGAATGTAAAGCTATTCAGGATAGTTGAACGACATGCTGTATAAATGCAAGCCCTACTAAATCCATTGATGGATACAGAGAAGGAAGGCCATTCAGCCCATCTTATCTAAGCCATCCAGTAAGTTGCCACAGTTTCCCTCGCTTTCCCTATCTGTAAGCCGGTTCATTATATTAAGTACTCCATGTGAAGAAGAATCTCTTGCATCAGCCCTGCATTTGCTTTTTGGCTATTTTGAACCAATGTCTTATTCCTGCGGATTAGTTTGGTGTACAGGTTGACCGTCCAAAATCCGGAATTCCGAAATTCAGAATGTTCCGGAATCTGGACAACAGGCCAATCCGTGGCGGGGTCATCCGGAAACCGGGAAATGTTCTGAAATCCGGACTCCCCCCGCATCGGTCGCCCGACCTCCAGCTGCCTGACCCCGCCCCGCCCGACCTCTCCCACTCCCTGACCACCCATTCCTTCTGCTCCCCTACCGACCTCGGACCAGGCAAAAACGTTCCAAAATCCGGAAATACCCAAAATCCAGAACGGCCTCGGCCCAGAGGTTTCTGGATTTCGGACGTCACACCTGTATCCAGATTTATTTTTTCTGTACAGTTTTCGGTCTCGCACACAAACGTTACCACTCTGTTGTCTCCTTTCAATTATGAACAGCCCAAGTTTCTCCAGTCTTTCTTCATTGCTCAGTCCCTCTGTTTCTACCAATCAGCTTTGTCGCTCTCCTTTGACCTGCCCATGAAAGAACTTCTTGAGAGAGGGAACACCCCCGTCACCCCGAAAATAAAGTGCCTACCTCAAGATTGTATTGTTGAAAATACTTGAAAAAGACCCTTAAAATTTCCGAAGAATTCACAAAAGATTAATGGGAAAGTCACTTGAAGGCTTAAATATACCGTGAACTCGGGAAGGTCACGAATTGTACATTGTTGCAAGGCTGGTTATAAATTCGAAACCGGGATCTTTCTGGGAGAGTAGGAGAGGTGAGGTGAGAAAGGGGCTTTTCGCATTGAAGCTAATGATTCGTAGTACGGATTTGTGTTGCTCTTCAATGGAAACTATTCGTGGTAGATTATTCTCCCACTTGCACATGGATGTGGAACGGTTTGAGGGTGTGCATTTACTTGAAGCAACACACGTTGAATGTTGAGCTCCTGTCTGGCTGTAAAGCCAAGGCGTGAAACCTTCTCGGACAGAGCTGCTCACCGCATTTGGAGCCGGTGGTTTCTCACACTGTCTGGAAACTTTTAAGAACTGCCGATGAAATGTTTGAAGAAAGTGGATGTTCCAGCTGTGCTCCAGTAACAGTAAAACATTAACTGCTGTGCAAGTGGAGCCCCTATACCTGCGTCAAAGCTTGGTTACTGCTGCAGCAGGGTGCCAGTCAGACTGAGGTCAGCCTGTGCTCTTGACCAAAGTCTCCTGATTGTGTATCTTGGTCAGCGGATACTTATCTTTGGCCATCAGCTGCATCATGTCTGCAGCACCAAATTAAGTTTGTTCCGTAATTATGTTTGCTGTCTTATTTTGAACGACGCTTGATTGCTCAATGTACAATTGTTGAGCAACGAACAAGCTCAAAAGATTTAGTCTTGTCTACTGTGAATTTTAATAGATCCTGCTCCTAACGAGTCTTAAACACAAACCTATCTATTTAAGAGGTGATTTAGGTCTGATTTATTCAAGGTTTGTTGAGACTGCACAGTTTTATAATAGCAGAGGGGTCAACAACCAGGGGGCATAGATTTAAAGTAATTGGTCGGAGGTTAGAGAGGGGATTTGAGGGGAATTTCTTTCACCCAGAGGGTGGTGGGGGTCTGGAACTCACTGCTTGAAAGGGTGGTAGAGGCAGAAACCCTCACCACATTTAAAAAGTACTTGGGTGTGCACTTGAAATGCCATAACCTCCAGGGCTATGGACCAAGAGCTGGAGAGTGGGATTAGACTGGGTAGCTCTTTGTCAGCCGGCATGGACCGAATGGCCTCCTTCCGTGCTGTAAATTTCTCTGATTGTAATACTGTCGGATGAGGAAGTCTTGTCCTTTTTTTGAGTGTTTCCTGATGGTCGATGATTTGAATCACGCTGTTGGCGTGCGACTGAATTCACACTTTCTCCTTGCAGTTTTCTCATTGCACTTTCTGTTTTAATTGGCTTCAGTATGAACCCATTGCTCCCCTCATGCCTGTGGTGGAGCCATTCGGTCCGACATCTTGGTGCCACAGCTTGCGTAAAACTGGCATTGTTCTTGTGCCTCAAAAGGGTGAAAAAGTTATGGTGAGCTGTGTTTTGTGTGCAGAAGTTTGTGTTTTGTGTTCAGTTACCTATTTACCACAAGTACCCGGTTTCATTGTGCATGTTGTGATGACACTCATTTTCACGTGTTTTTAAACAAATAGTTCTGACACCTGAACATTTGAATAAAAATCCAGAATTTGTGTGGTTTGCTTGGTTGCCTTGTTTTAATCTGCCATCAAAATGCATGAGCAACTATTGGACAAGTATAGAGGAATTCGTGACATCGTAGTTTAACAGTAGTCGTTTCCTGTGTTTCTCGCTCCACCCCTCCACACCCTTGGGGACTGAAGGCATTGCGCACAGACTAAAATACTCCATGATGTAACTTACTTGAATGGTGTGGTGTTAACCCTTTGCCCTTACGGTCAAAGATGATATGACGACTTTCAAGACGTCTTAGCAATTTTTTGATTTGGGAGCAGATTGGAAATCAACTGTTTTGTTGTTGAAATGTAGTCAAGCTGAATTCCTCCATTTATAAATTATCCAGTTAACCTTACCGAAATGAAAGGAAACCCCACAGACAAATGTATTTGAAATTAAGCCAGAGCGAGAGAATGTTTGTGTGGAAGTGCAACTTGATGTAGATCTTAATGTTGCCCTAAGAGTTATAGAACAGTCCAACAAGTGCTGTTGTAAAACCACAGAACTAGTCAGAATAAATGACTTCTGACAAATTAGCAGTAGATAGGTTTCTCCATTGCCTTCTTTTGGGCAGATGGCTAGACATTAGTGTGAAGAGCAAACCTGTAGCTTGTGTGAATTACTTTTGTCGTCCTCGAGAATGCAGTGTCCTATATTTTTATCGTATTGCGGTTGAAAATTAAAATGTTGTCGTCATTAGACCTCAAAGAAGTTAAGCTGTTTAATCAGATCCCAGCCAATCTTCCAATCGTCTAGTTGTAGTGGTTGATGGTTTGTGTTTCTGTGTCATCTTGACTCAGTACTAAAAGTTTGGATTCTTTGTGTCTCGGTGAAGTGAATTGACCATATCCTAAATCTGTTTGCTTGTTGGATGATGTGCTGTAAAGAAATCAGGAAAATCTTTACATCAGCATCAAAAGCTGAAATGTAAGTGGGCTAAATGTTGTATCTAGAATCTTATGAAGTTCAGAGAGGTTCTGTTTTTAAAGCTCTACTACAAAATAGCCAAGGATTTCTGACTACACAGCTGTAATTTGAAATGGTCATCTTTTGTCGGAATTGGAAAGATTGCGCTGGAGTGATTAGGACTGAAAAATATCTTTGTGGACGTGTTTGTATGATCTGGATCGATCTTTATTTCCTCTGTGTGGGGAAAAAGTAAAGTGCCATATCAATAATACCTAGGTTACGGTACAGATGTTAATGAATTGATGCATTATAACTTGAAAATGTAGTACTTTTTAATGAAGTTGTCATGATAGTTCAGGTTCAGGGTCACAGTGGGAGTACCAAAAGAACGAATGGTTGTTCTGTCGACACCTGACCTTTACATGTGGTCTGTCCTGGGACAGGAGCTTCATAAACACTCAAACACAGTATAGTTTTCAAATCTTCATTTACAGTTTGCCACCCCGTTCATTAAGTCTTCAAAAGAGGAAGAAAAGAAGAAGAAAGACGAGGAAGAGAAGAAAGATGCATCTCCAGCATCTTGGAGGTTGGGGCTTCGGAAGACTGGAAGTTATGGTGCATTGGCTGAAATTAGTGCTTCTAAAGAGGCACAGAAAGAGCGAGATGTTACAGGAGTGATGCGTTCGGCCTCAAGCCCTCGACTCTCATCCACTCTAGATAACAAAGAGAAGGTAACAACAACTTGTATTTATATAGCGCCTTTAAGGTAGTGAAACGTCCCAAGGCGCTTCACAAGAGCATTATGCGATAAAAGTTTGACACTGAGCCGCATAAGTAGAAATTAGTGCAAGTGAGCAAAACCTTGGTCAAAGTGACACGTTTTAAGGAGCTTGAAGGAAGAAAGAGAGATAGAGAGATAGAGAGGTTTAGACATGAAAATCCAGAGCTTGGGGCCCAGGCAACAGAAGGCACTGCCACCAATGGTTGAGTGATTATAATCAGGGATGCTCAGGAAGGCATAATTAGAGGAGCGCAGACATCTTGGGGGAAGTTGTGGGGCTGGAGGAGATTAGAGATAGGGAGGGGCGAGGCCATGGAGGGATTTGAAAATAAGGATGAGAATTTTGAAATCGAGGCATTGCTTAACCGGAAGCCAATATGGGTCAGCGAGCACAGGGGGTGATGGGTGAGCGGTAGTACTTAAGACACGGGCAGCCGAGTTTTTGGATCACTAGTAAATGCATGTATTGTCCAATTAATGTTGGAGCCTACTTAAATTCAGTGCCAAATTGCCTGACAAAAACTGGATCTAAAGTGATTGACATGTTTGCTCCTTTTCCCCATTCTTCCCTGCCCCCCCCCCCCGCAAAAAAAAAAATTGGTTTGAAACCTGGTGCAATGCTAACTAAAGTCTTGTTTGTTTTAAGAGCTTACAATATTTGGAAGGTAGATTGAAGACTGACATGCCATTGAAGTGCAGTAATTGGCTTTCTATGCCACCAAGAAAGAACATCAAGGGTCCCTGTTCACATTGGTTCTCTTCTGGGTGTAGACAAACTGTGGCAACTTCTCTGTCCAGGAGAGGCCTCAGTCTCAAATGGGTTGGTCTAAACAACAGAAGAAATAGTAAGCTTTGCTGTCAGGAGCACCAAAGGTGTGCATGACTTCTTGTCAACCTCTTGGATGGAGAGTCTGCACAAGCAGCAACCCAGTAACTAACCCAGGTGCAGGCTTAGCTGGGCAGTATGGACTCTGCATGGCAATGGACAGAGCAGGCAACACGAGGTGCCCTATTGCTGAATGGCTCTTCAAGGTAGTGTCCCGAATTGGCTAAGGATTGCACCTTTCTGCCTGAGTTTCTGGGATTAGAGCCTTCAATGTAGAACTTTTGTGATCATGTTAAATTCGAAATGTAGCTCTCTGGTATAATAATGTAGAAGGAGGACTATTCCGGTCTATGATGTGAATAATGGTCAGATGGACATTAAGAAACAGTACCTGGTCTTTTGCTCTGAGAGCTGGCTGCACCTGTCAGCCAGAAATTCTTGTCAGCACACTTGATTTAAAATTGTAGCTTGCTTGTTATTTGTGAACCCAATTAGTGGGTCTCCAATCTTGATGAGTAAACTCTGCAAGTAAACAATTTTCCATTTCCTTCCTCATTAGTAATGTGTTTTTTTGCATGGTGCAATTGTTAATTAGCATAATGCAAGATTTGGCGGACAGGCATCGACATTCTACCTACCTGGCGCAGCACATGGGGAGAATCATCTGCACCAATGCTAAATCTCCTTCGCAGGAACATTATTCTGGGAGAGTCACCGGGAGCCAGGGGAATTGAAGAGAGCTGATTTGGTGTGAACAAAACGTCATCAATGAAATAAAAGCAGAACACACTGGAAATACTGGGGTCAAGCAGCTTCCGTGGAGAGAGAAACAGAGTTAATGTTTCAGCTCGATGACATTTCTCTCCCTGCAGATGCTGCCTGACCCAAGTGCTTTCTGCATTTTCTGTTCCCATTACAGGTTTCCAGCATTCGCTGTATTCTGCTTTTGTTTTAAAATGAGTGACAAAATGTTTTGATATTTTGTTAAAATGCGGCAGGGATGTAGCAAGATTGTTTAACACACTTCAGCCGAATTTGTTACATCTGCTTCCCCCCCCCCCCTCAACAGGAAAAGGATCAGAAAGGAGCGAGGCTCGCGTACGTTGCACCAACGATCCCATCCAGAAGACTGGCCAGTGCATCTGACATTGACGAGCGAGAAATCAGGTGAAATCCTGCTCCAATTTATTTTATTATTCATTTAAAGTCTCTTTTCCCCCCCCCACCCCCGCCCCCCCTGCCAATCCTCATGCATACTCAACTGAGATGATTGTTTCACAGAGATTCTGCGAGTAACTTTGTGCGTAGTGGTTCTTACACAAGGCGACGCTGGGAAGATGATCTGAAGAGGAAAGAATTGAACCACACCTCCTCCACTGAGGGTTCTACGTCACAAAACGCTGCTGTCACCAGTGTAGTGCCTAGTTATCAAAGAAGGTAATTGGAATCTCTCAAGGCGTTTGTGTTGCAATTTGGTTGCGGAAGCAAATTAGAATTAAATCCACTCCAGCCCACCCCAAACAAATGCCAGTGGTTCCTATTCAGGTCCCTGTTTGAAAGTCCATTTACCTTGAGGTGATGTGTTATGAAATATCTGAACTGCCGACACACTAGCAAAATCTAGTGCTGAGTCACCAAATCTATATAGATTATTGCAGTCCTTTGTCCTTGTTCATTTTGTTATCCCCATGCGTTCAAATATTCGCATCATACAACAAAGGGAGGGACTTATTGGATAAACTTATCAGATGTTATGCCTCTAACCCTGATTTAGGAGGAGAAAGGTTTACTTTAGTAAGAGTAATTAATGAGAAAAAGCTATGTAGCTCATCAAATGCCATCCCTGCAGTACTTTTAAGTGTTTCATAATTATCTATTTCTATGATAACAAAGGAGGTGTTGAGGATAAAGACCCGTGAAGCCCCGCTGCTATTGCCCTGATTTCCACGTACTTACTTGCTGCCAACGTATGCTGGTGAAATATGGACACCCAGGTTTATTGATGCACCCTGGTGGCAGGCAAGGTACCTCAGCACAGGCGAGGACCTGCAAAGCCAAGTCTGTGTGCGTGCTGTTCCCAGTTGAAATTTACTTTGTCCTTCCTCTTCCCTGCCCCCCACCCCCCCCCCCCACCCAAACATAAAAAGGAGAATGACATCCATACCTCAAAGACTGATCTGTTTCTTGTGCCGCAATTTCCACTGTACACCAAGACGGTGGGTCCTTGATGTTTAATTGTTCCAGTTGGTGCAATTTTACTGGCGCTGGTCTGCAAAACAAGATACAGCCACAGAAAGGCAAGTCATTATATGACATGAGAAGGACCTGTCAAAATCTTCCAATAGGTATATGTGTCTTATTCTTGGAGATGGCCAATGGTTTGTGGAGGGTGCTCGTCTTCAAAGAATGGAGAGTGCTCCAATGTAAAGGTGAGAAACCTACCTCATCACTTTGGGCTGCTGTTGTGTTCTTGCATGCGTCAAAAAAGAGGAGTGGGTAATATCCTCCAGCAGATCATTACCGCTGTCATTTATTTATCAGGCTCTGCAAGATTGAGCATTGACGAATATCAGGCGATTCCCAAGTGTTAAACATCGAAACATAGAAAATAGGTGCAGGAGTAGGCCATTCGGCCCTTTGAGCCAGCACCACCATTCAATATGATCATAGCTGATGATTCACCTCAGTACCCCTTTCCTGCTTTTTCTCCATACCCCTTGATCCCTTTAGCCGTAAGGGCCCCATCTAACTGCTGAACAATTTGGTGCTTTAGCTATGAATAAGCTGTGACATTTTTGCACAGGCTATGCTTTTATTAGTGATATTATCTTCAGGCACTAGACATGAAGTTTGTAATAAGTACTATGAAGTGGCAGATGTTATTGTATAGTTTGAAAGGCTTATCGAAGTGTTGTTGATGAAATTAATCTCATCTGCATCATCTTTGCAGCAGTATACCTTGATCTCTTCCTTGAATTCAACAACTTTAACCAATCTTCAAACAGCATTGGGGTTTCTTTCTCAAGTAGGCATGTTGAGAACCATTGATATATGCCATTTTTGTGTGTCCTATGGAGTGACGTCATAGAATTTGACAGCACAGAAGGAATCCATTGCGCCTGTGTCGGCGCTCGAGGAGTTATTCCCTTAGTCACGTTCGCGGTAGAATGCACTTCAAGAGGAAGTCGTGAGCCGGTCAGACCGCACCTCGAGAGCTTCGTCCAGTTCTGGTCATTGATTCACAAGGAAGACATTAAAGCCCTGGAGGCATGTGCAGGAAAGGGAGACATGAGGCTGAGCCTCAGTGTCGAAGGTCTAATTCGCGAGGGAAGGCTGTAAAAATGTGGGCCTTTCAGGCCGGGAATCAGGTGTTCGAGAGATGATCTTAGAAGTATGTAGGATTGTTATGGGTAAAGGTAAACTTGTAATATTCAAGTTAAATAGCGAGAATGGGACATGGTGTTAAGAGACTCAAACTGATAACCGATAAATTTAGGACTGACATCAGGACATTCTTTTTTTAGACAATTATTTAACATATGGAATAGATTTCCAAGAATCATAGTGGATTGCAAACCCTGGAATCTTTTAAGAAATAATCGGATGCTGAAATGGGAGACTACAAAGTTCCTTCTGGATGGCTTTCCTCATCCACAACACTATCCTGTGGCATTGAAAATACACAGAGTTGTTAAAGGGGCAAAAAGTTTAATTTTTCTTCTAAAATTTAAAGTTTTTTTTAAGAATATTACACCGTTTAAAAAAAAAAAAAAAAAAAAATTAATGGAAGGCTTCCAACTTGGAACCAGGGTCAAGAGAGAAGGCTGAAGTTTAACATGAAAATAATGAGTTCATTGGCAAGAGGGAGAGCCCTGTGTGAGCCACGCAAGGACTGAAGCATTTGCACTGACGGGAAAAGGCTGTTGGGGTTGACAATTTTCAAGAATCGGCCTGCTTTCTTGGCATGTCTCAATCCTTTCTCTGCAGAAATTCATCTAATTGTCCCCGGACCAAGTTGAAATTGTCCTCTCCCAATGATGAATTCACCATGCCTTAGTAGTCGTTTATAAACGTTTTTTTTTGTACCCGACTTGCCAAATTTCCTTTATGCATTTTTTTGGTACCTGAGCAAAATGCTGAAAGCAGTCATGTACAGTGCAGCCCTTCTCCAAAATAGGTGATTACAGGGTCTCTCTGCAAGTTGTAAATAGGATGGTTTTATACTTTCCATTTGTGAAGGAAGCATGAGAAATCTCAACATCGATAAAACGGCTTCACAGTAGAGCTAAGTTGATAATTTTTTCCAAGTGATGCTATATGTAAGCACTTCAACCTGTATTATGAACTGTTGTAACTTGCTCTTACTCTAAGTGGTAATCTCCTGCTTCTTGCTAGATAAAATGCATGTGTTGTCTTGAGCTGTCTGTGAACATGTGTTATAATTGAAAGAATACAAACCACTAATACTGTTAGCACACCCCTGCACCCCTAAAAACTTGTTAGAAGTTGACTTGACTTTGAGAAGTCCTGGCACACGATATGAACACATGAGCAATAAATTAACAATTACTGGTGGCGTTTTTTATTGGGTAAATTAAGTACAAATAATGTGCATGCCACTTTCATGATATTAGAAACATAGAAATTTACAGCGCAGAAGGAGGCCATTTCGGCCCATCATGTCCGTCCCAGCAGGCAAAGAGCCACACAGCCCTCGGTCAGCAGCCCTGAAGGTTACATATAAACCTATGAACAATGGCGGAAAGGTATAGAGCACCCAGCCCAACCAATCCGCCCCACACAACTGCGACATCTCTTGCACCGAAACATTCGACGCTCAACCCCAACCGGATCCCTCGGAGAGGCAAAAACCAGATAAATGGGACAACTTCTGCCACGTAGCACACTAAAAACGAAGACCCTGCTCATTACTAACTTCTGGAAGTGCAGTCAGTGACCAGTTGACCTACACATCTTAAAAAAATTCACATCACACGTTTGCAGTTTAGTAACATCAGAATTTTGCAGCTTATTCAAAGTATGTTTGGAAAACATTGCCCAGTAGAGGTATCACGTCATTGATTCTTATTGACGTGGATTTGCATGAAATAGTCAAAATACAAAAAACACATCCCAATAAATGTTATCGGTTAGAGGCTTTGTATTTAGACCTAAAACTGAGGTTTGTTTGTTGCTGTCCAGTTGCACTGAATGTTGCAAACAACTTGCTATAGTTTTTGTCATTCATTTAATGTCAGTGCTTGCATATTCAAAAAGTTTTATTTTGCATTTTATATTTGTGCATGATAGCATGTGTTTCTATTGCTTTTATTACATTTTTTTTCTAATTGTTTTGATGTGCTCTCTTGCTTGGTATGCATGCAGTAATTCGTATCTGCTAGCAATAGGCAGAAGTAGCAGTGGCAGAGATCTCCCCGCCAGCTCCTCCTCAGCCATCAGCTTGGATCCTACTAATTCTAAGTCTAGGCAACCAACTTCAACTCAGTATTCATCTTACAACATCTACAAAAGGTATAACATTGATCTGTGTGAAAAGGCAGTCACCGTAGTTTGGCAAGAATGCTTCTCTTTGTGTGCTTCAAGCTCACACTGATGTGCGTGTGTTTGTGGTTGTGTTCTCACTGTTGTGCTGTGTCTCCCCTACATTTTAATTGAGGTACTGACCTTTTAATCAGGACAAGACGCAAGTACAGCATCAGTTTGCAGTCTGCTAACCTTGCCAGTAGTGTTGGTATATACGAGCTCCAATGTCTTTTTAAGTTCTGCAGGCGTTTTGTTTGGAGACAGAAAATGCTGAAAATACATAGCAGCTTAGGCACCATATGAACACCGAAAAGATAAGGTTAGTGTTTTGGGTACAGATCCTCCTTCAGTTCTGTTGAAGGGACTGTACCCAAACCAGTAACTTGTGTTTTTTCCACCCTTCTAACACTGAATTTTCTGCAATTTAATTTCAGATTTCCAATATTTGTAGTTTTTTTTAAAAATCTAGCTTTTTAAATTTAATTGGACATTTTTTGTGGCCATCAATGATTTGTGTATTTAAAAAATATATTGTTTTGGTAATTGTGGTTTATGGGAAGGGGGAATTTATGTTAGGGCTTACATGACCTTTTTGTACAAAGGTCCTCCATGAGTCAGATGTGATCTGTTTGGGTTCCTTTGCATTTCCATTGCAACTTCACAAAAGATGCATCTTGATCATTGCAGTGGTCAGAATGCTGACAGTAGCGAATCTCTATAACCTCAGGCCCCATGAGATAACTGCTGGCACAGCTACTGACCCAGTGCATGGCATTCTTGCCAGATAGTAACTTTCAAAAGGGAACTGGATAAATACTTGAAGGGAAAAATTCTGCAGGACTATGGGGAAAAAGTGGGACTAATTGGATAAATGTACCAAAGAGCCGGCACAGGCAGGATGGGCCAAATGGCTTCCTTCCTTCTGTGCTGCATCATTCTATGATTCTACGAAAATAGGTATGGGTCATTCTAATATGTGCATCATGGCATATTGAATTTGGCCCATTTTCTCTAGGTATTGCATGGAGCTGATACAATTGGGTAGCTTTTAGTGTTCCTGGATTTTTGGGAAATCCTGGGAACCACACGTAAAGGAAAATCAGTCAGGGAGTTGGCCGGCTGCAAGGGAGCCTGATTTTCCATCCATTTCAATGAATGGTTGGAATATTGAGAAGACTCTCGAGAGTTATTCAATTCTCCCCGCTCAATATTCCTGTTTCCGTTGCGCCCCGGTTGTCCAGTATGCCCAGGAACAGGAGAATCTGGCCCAGTATTATTCCATGTGTAGACGACCCTTGTCGGTGAGTCTTTGCGTGTCGCACAGCCAATGCAGGTCCTGGTTTGATTGCTCTACACTACAATTTTTGCACTGCATGTGTTGTGGAAGCATTAAAAACATTGAACTATCGTGAGTATAAATTACATATCTGTTGACAATCCATTAAATCAATCGAGTTTAGTGATGTCTTGTCACTCGTTTGACATCCTTTTAAACATTAGATTGGTGGCACACCTCCTGGTCTCCAGCTGAGTGTCATATTGAGAACTTTCAAATGTCCATTGGAGCCTTACCAAACAAAGCACCGTTTTCTGATCTTTTTGCAATTCAACCTGGTTGGAATGGTTATATTCTGTCTTTGCATTATCATTGACTGCATTAATCTATTTTTTAAAGATTTTTTTTGAACAAAATTGATTTGTCCAAATCCATTTATCTTGCCTGCAAAGATGGAATTCAAACTTCAATCTAAAACTACTTTATTGTACTTCCACCAAACTTCAGTAACTTCCTGTAATCTGACACGTTCTTCTGTAAAATGGGCACACTGGAGGGAAAAAAAAAGTATGCTTCCAATTACTTTTATTTTCAGTCTTGGGGCTGAAAGAGCTTTCGAACAAATCTTGCCGAATCTAGATGTTGCAGAAAGGTTAACCTTTTATTACGCTGGAAAAGCAAGAATGTGGATAATTGTTTTAAGGATAACATTTTAATAACCAAAATCACCATTTGGGAACAAACCCGAATAGTGCAAGTGTAAAGCTTTGGCTGGTGAATTTCTCTACAAGTTTTCCATCAATGTATTTGACTCTGAGTCGTTTCCATAACCACGTGTGCCAGTCCTGTTTCCACACACTAACCATTGTTCATCTGGTCAAACTATTTCCCTCGTGTTGTGGAATATTGAGCTTCAGTATACTGTTCGGAGCCAGAAAACTAGATGCAATAAAAAAAAACCATTGCCAAACTTCGAGGATATTTTTAAACTGAGCAATCTGCAATAATGACCAGAATTTTTTTTCTCTGTTTAAAACTGCTCTTCACAAACACGGTCATGCTTGGAAAAAGTTTTGATGACAATTTGCACAAAACATCTCCATTTGAATCGGTGCCCAAAGAAAAATAAAATGTTCCCGCTGAGGCAAACTAAAACACAGTTGTGCAAATTTCCACGTAAAACTTGGGATAGGCCAAGTTATTGCCTTCATTTTGCATACAGAATTTTAATTGGTATTGCATGAAATTTGGTGTTTGACAAAAGGGCATTTTCTGTCAAACAAGACGATGATGTGTTTTGGGAATCTGTTGAACATTACTGATAAATGGAGCTGCTGAAAAACACACTATATTTTGCTACATGAAGTGTAAGTGTGTGTGTGTGTGTGTATATTTATATATAATCAGCACCTTTCAGAGAATGAGACCAAGGATCATTTGGTTAGGTGTGGTGTGCCATTTTAGGTTTGACGTGTGTTATTTTTGAATACCTGTACACATTAATTTGCTCCATTGCTAAGAAAACTGACACCGAGTATTCTCCTAAACCATCCTCGAAGAGAAGAAAGACCTTTGCATTTATATTGTTTCTCAATTTAATTTTTTTTTAAGGTTCACAAGCTAGGGTTTCTGCTTGTCCAAAGCGAAGTGATTCCTATAACATCAATTTTTTTTTAAAAAGAAGAAAACATGAAATTTGATATTGAGGAATTGTCACCGTATTTTTGTATGCTGGAACTCGGAAAGAAATTGAGTATGGAATTGTACTGAAAATCGATATTTAGAAATGTGGTGATGTCGTTTGACGAACTTTTCTCCCCACTTTGCTTTCCCTTCAGTAGTTCTTTTGGTAGAAGGAAAGACGATCTGATCAGCCCTGTTCCAAGTGCCATTTCAACCAACACCATAGCAACTGTTACCTCATCCAATAGCCTGCAGCCCATTACCAGGACATCTGCATCCACTTCATCTGGCAGGTAAAGAGAATGGACTGCAGAGATTCTCTTTTGGAAGCTTTTGAATTTTTTGTTGTTGTTTATGTTGTGCGTTTTCGTTTCTTTGTATGCCTTGAGGATACTCGATTTATAGTTAGTGAAAACAGTTGAAATTTTGGCAATGAAGGAGGCCTTTTGGCCCATTGGCTAGTGCCATTACTAGCTGCACATCAGAGCCATCTACTCCAAGCTTTCTCGCTCACTTCCCGTACCCTAATTCACCCTTTAATGTTGTTGTGGATGTGGCTTCAATATCCACTTACCGTAAAGCCTTTCATACTCCATTCACTCTTTGCTGAAGAAATGTCTTCTAACCTCTGCCCCTTTTAGGCTTTTATTGTTGCGACCCTTATTAGTTCAGTGGAAGAATCTGTTATTGTTTACTCAAACCCATTGAAAACGTTGTTATTAAGTCACCCGTTAACACTTTCTGCTACTGGGCGAAGAGTTCTAGTTTTTCCAAGCCTCTCAGTATAACTCAATCCTCCCATCCATGGTACCATCCTTGTACATCTTTTCCATGGCGTCAGTATCCAATATTTATACTGCTTTGTAGCTAAATAAGCAGTTAGTATTTAAATATCTTGGGGCAGAAATTCAGTTCCCAAAAAGACCTCTTACCGTCAGAAAGCGGCAGCCAGGCGATGGAGTTGAACGGCCACCGACTTTCTGGTCCAATGGTTGCCGCCAGCGAAATTTAGCTCTGCTGTTTCTGCCGGTTCCCACTTCGCCCCGCTGCTGCCGACTGTCCTAAGTGCATCATTAAAGAGCGCGCCCACTAATCTCCCGCATCTCCATCGCACCTGCGGAATTTAGCTCCAAAAATCATTAACTCGCCTTGCGGTGCCCCTGACAGCATTTTCTGTTGGTGCACCTTGCTTTCAGTCTGTGAGCCATGGCAGCGCGGCAGCCCCTCAAGGGGGAGAGGGTGTACTGCCACAGCCGCCATGTATTTTTTTGTCAGCCGACTGCCAGGTCGGGCCAACAATTATGTCCCCGGGTTCAGCCAGGCGGCCAGTAAGCAGCTTGTACCCCCTCTTGGGTGCCAGACCGCTGGCCTGGCCGAATCACTCCCTGGTGGCCCAGTGGACCGAAGTTTCAAAATGCCGAAGGCTCTCTCCCCTTTAAGTGGAGAGTGTGGTGACACCTGCGCGTCATGTCTGCTCCGCTGCTGACTGACAGCGGTGGGGATTCTGTCCCGCCTCCACTTCCACCCCTCTCGAGTACTTACCGCCCCCATTATGACCGACTTCCGGTCCGCTTAAAATAAAATTACAAAGAGCTGAATTCACCGAAAGAGGCGACCTCCTCCGACGCAGTAGAAAAAACACTTCAGGAGCGTAAGGTGCGACCCGTTTCGGGCGCAGGTAAATTTCGGCCCCCTTGAGTCTTAAACAAATATTGCTAGCACAATCAGAGGAGCATACAAACTAAATGGAAACAATAGGGTGAAAATGTACAAGAGCCTTTTGAGTAAGAATAACGGGGGGGTACAGTTTGTGGAGTCGTGGCCGAGGTTCTTGGAGCAACCATCCCAATTAGAAGTGTGAGGTTGATCTGGGCTTGGCGCATTTATTGAGTAGCTGTTGCAATGATGACCACGTGGCACTGGCAGAGCAGATGATTTATCCTAGTTGATCCAGAAGGCTCCCCTCTTGTGTGCACCGTCCTCCATATCTGCAGGCACAAACCAGTCTGAAGGGAGCCTGGGGAAGACCCAAGCGACCAGACATGGGCGAGCGGAAAGGTCGACCCGCAACAGTCACCCGTGTATAATGCGAGAATGCCAAACTCGTCACTGTGCCCAACATGGCCACACAGACTCCACCCCTTTCTGATGAATGAATGTTTAAGTGCTGTGGCCAGGCAACAATGTAGTTGCACACTTTTTCCCATTCTGCTTTTCCAGCCATACCAATCGTGCCTTGGTGAAGCCATAGATGTTCTGCATTATGGATTATATGGGATATGATATTACACATGACTTCTATTCCTCTTCATAAATACCATAACACAACTTCCTGAAGAGGCGGATGGGTTGTCGGGAATGGGAAGGTGAGGAGTGACACCCTTTAAAATAGAGCAGTAATTCAATGCCGCCGCAAACAACTACATAAGGGCTCAACCACATTAACAAAGCCTTTAAAAGTGTGCAAACAAGTAGTATTTTGGACCATGCCAGTAAGCCCAACACATTCCAAGTACGTTCCTGCAAATACTCAAGAAAATAGTGTTGCGGTAAAATGCTGGAGATACACAACAGGTCCATCAGCGTCTAGAAAGATGAAAGGCAGGCTAACATTTCAGATGCAGACCCTTCATTGGTTCCAGTGAGGAGCCTGGACCTGAAATGGGAACCTCCATCGTCTCGTTTCTACTGCTACTGGATCTGGCGTGTGCGACCAGCACTTTCTGTTGCTATTTGCACTCTCCAGCTTTGGTAGGTCTCTTCGTCCATCTCTCCACCCCCACCCCGCCCTTTTAATCTGGAAAATAACCTCATGTGTGAACAACTTGGAAATAAATCATAGCAGTACCGTGATAAATTTTCCCATCCTCAACAAACCAAAAGAATATAAATTGCTTCTAGGACAGTACAAAGTTTCTGGTCAGCTGATATCTGAGCAGAATTCACAAGTTGCACGTTGAACTGGAGAAACAACAATAGCACAGCAGGCTCGACGGGTCAAATGGCCTACTCCCGCTCCTGTTTATATTCTTGTGTCCTTACAGAAATTATGACCATTCAGGCGTCGGCCCTAAATTGTTGGCTTTTTTTTGGTAAGATTTAAAGTCGGTCCTCAAGTCATACAAAGTTTGTTTCTCAGTTGATTTTGGTTGGTTTAATTTCATGTTTGTTGAACTTTGCTTATTTTCTTGTTTGTGTTGCTGCTTGATGTGCTGTAGTACCTCAAATCGGTTCTCGACGGGGGACAGTACTGAAAGAGAGAAAGAAAATGTTCCTTCAGCGGTTGCTACAACTGGCACTGTGTCCTCAACAGCAGAGGTCAGGGAGAGACGCAGGTGTGTAGTTTTCCTGGTAACGTTGATGCAGCTTTAGGGGGTTGGCTGCAATGGTTAGAACCTTGTTAACACAATGGATTGAGTTTTATATAGATGCAGCATGCACTTCAGACAAGTCGGTTTAACGATTCCACTGCTGTGCCATGATCCCTGAATGCATTAGGACTTTAGCACTTTAATCCATTTCTTTTTCCACTTTTACTCCATTTGCCATTAGTTTTTTCCACCACCTTCTCTCTTTACTTGGTGAGTGTTGGAGTAAGCTCCGTACAGCTGGTACGTGAGGATGGATTAAAAGATGTTAATTATTGTAGGTTTATCACAAACTGGAGCATAATATAGAGTAACTTAAGTCAGCCATTAAAGCTATGGGAGCAGATAGTAGGTGTGACTTTGCAATAGTTACATTATGTTCAAGTACTGAGTTTTATTCTTCAAAAAGAAGGATAGGAAATATGTGATTTTAATGCAGTGTAGAGAGTAGCACATTGAGAGTCCCACGTGGATAATTTTCCTATTTTAAGTTTCCTGTGGATAATTTATTGCTATTTTTAGTATACCCTAAAATAAGCTCAGAGGATCAGGGCAAACAGTAAAAAAAGACAGACTTGTATTGATATAGCGCCTTCCACAACCTTAGGATGTCCCAAAACGCTTTACAGCTAATGAAGTACTTTCGAAGTGTAGTCACTGTTGTAATGTAGGAAACGCAGCAGCCATTTTGCACACAGCAACCTTCCACAAACAGCAATGTGATGTATGACCAGATAATCTGTTGTAGGAATAACATATTGTCTGGTCATGTATCTCATTCCTGTTCTGATGATGACCATAGGCAGCAAAGTCTCTGCTGATGGAATACAGCAGATGGTCTAAAAGGTAGTTTGCTTCCATTTTTACAGAGGAAGGTGCAAATGGGACTGTCGGTGTACCTAAGGAGAATGTGCAAGAGCCACGACTGGAGATAAATCTTCTAAGAAACTGTATCAAAATATTAGTAGCACTAAAAGTATAGAAAAGGCCCAAATGGTATCCATCCCAGAATATTCGAGGACGTTGGCAGGAAATAACAGGCACCAACCATAAATTTCTAAATAATAGTTAGAAACTTAAATTGTGTCAAAGCTTTATAGGTGGCAAATGCTGCAACCCAGTACAGTTAAGGGGATAAGCCAGGAAATTATAGACCAGCTCGTCCTAACTCATCTGTGGGTGAACTTCTGGACCCCATAATGTGGGATGAAATGAGCAAATACTTAGAACGGCATAGGCAATAGATAAAGGGCATGTTGTGCTTGACCAATTTAATTGCATTTTTTGTGGAGTTTGCAAGGTTTAATAATATGGTGAAGGTTGTATATCTGGATTTTCAGAAGTCATTTGATAAGATGCCACATAAGAGACTTGTAATGTAATTTAAGGCACCTGCTGTTAAAGGGAATGCATCTGCAAAGACCGAGATAGCTGAGGGACAGAGAAAAGAGCGGATGTGTTTTGGATTGGTAGTTGTGGGTAACGATATGCCCTGGGAACCGGTGCAGGGACCGCTTTTCTTTTCCATTTGTCTGATGTGGACATCGACACACGAGGACCGATGCGAAACTGTGAAGAAGAATGCAGGAGGACATGGAGAGGTTAGCAGAGTGGGCAGATAAGTGACGGTCACTGTTCAATGCAGAGAAATGTGCAAGTTATACACATTGGGTAAACTGCAGGGAAAGGTCAGAGTATCCTAAATGCTAAGATTTTTTTTAAATGAGTGGAGCAGCAGAGGACATTTGGATCTGTAACGGTAGCGAAGGTCCTGAGCGGATAGATGTTGCAGCACTTTTCCCAAGAATCATGGTGCAACCCAGTTCCAGCGTTACTTGGCAAATTTAGTATTGCAAGTTTGAAGAAGCTGAACTTGGTGACCTTGAGACTGTCTTGGTATTTCTGTGCAAGCTTCTGTTAACTGTCGATCATTGTAACTGTAAATGAGTCTTGGCAGACAAAGTCATTTGAGAAGTTAATTGAATGGCCAAGCATTGCACTGTCCTGCGATGCAGCAAGCTGCTTGGCATTTGTACTTCTAATTTATGTCTCTTCACTTTTGAGAAATGGGCAGATTGGTAAAGTCAGTGCATTGGACTCAACCAATCAAATTCTCTCTCGTCCCAATTTTTTGCTTCTCTACAAATTTCAACTCCTCCTTTCTTTCTAATTTACCGCTACCCTCACATGTTTTTTTTCCTTTTTTCTTTCCCTCTGTCTGTTTCCCCCCCCCCCCGTTCTGTTTTTTATTGTTCTCTCTCTCGCTCTTCTCCATTATTAAAAATCTAGACTGTGCTTGAACATTAACCAGTAATTTCATGTTTTGAATTTTCACCGAAACTTTAACTTTCTCTCATCAGACTATTGGTTCCTTTCGAGATTAGGTGAGCTGAAGACTTGCATGCTTTGTGGCCATGAACTCTGGCTTTGTGACTGTAATGAGTTGGATTTCATTGGAATGTAACCAATGCTTACAAATGGCTTTAATTATCTTGATGCCTGATATGAGGCGAAAATAATGGGCATGATACAGACTTTCCTTTTCATTAACTTTCCTTTTACGATCGCTAACTCTGAGCATTGCACTAAATTTGTATAATTTGTAACTGTGTGGGGCTACCATAAAAATGACACCAGCTCTAAATTAGCACCTGCTTCAACACGATCATCTGTTGGTGTAAAATGTTTGGTGAATTGGGCACTTAGAGTTTGAAGTGGCATCTGAATGTGTGTTCTGTTTTGTTTTTACATCAAGCACCTCTAAATTGTGGGTTGGTTTTAGAAGATCTGACATGGAAATGTTGCAATATCTGAAAAGTATTGCAGTAAGGAGAAAGAAACAGTTGCAGGAGTGACTTAATTTGGTCATAGTCATTTTCGGGTTAGCTTTTCATGTGACTACATTGTGCCATGCTATACTGAACCATATTCGACATGAAGATCCAGGTTCGATCCCTGATAACTCATCTCAGCTGCAGCATTATTGGGATATCACAATTTTACTGCAAGTTCCCTGGGTTCAAGGAGGGGGCAAGATTGTCCAGGGCTGCCGTGCTTTACAAGTGTTTCATTGTTGGCGCTGATGGTGGAAACAAGTTGCGGTGATGAACCAAGAATATCACTTGGAAGTATATTGCACATGAATGCCAATTCCCTGTTAAAGCAGGTGCCGATCTTGCCTTATAATACGGCTGTATGGCCGCTGGTAATCCATGAAACTGTGCCCCAGCTTGAGTTGCTATTGGGTGAGGGTGGGGCAGAATCGGGACAGAAGGGGAGCACAGCCACCAGCTAAATTTCTTCACACCAGCTGCAAGCTCTAATTCTCAACAGATGACAAGGGAGTATGCCATAGAGAAAATGGGCACTGGAACTGAATGGTGAGTTTAAAACCGTTCTTTTGAATGTGAAAGGTTCACAAGCTTCAATTTCTATTTGAATGAATCGCACATTAAAACAATGCACTTAATGCTTAAAATTGAAGAGTAATTTGTACTAATGTGAAGAAATTGTAATGCACCATGGTACAGGTTGAACCTCCCTTATCCAGAACTCCCTTATCCGGAACCACCCCTCGTCCAGAACCATTCCCGGCCACCGGGTGGCGCATGCGCAGAACTCCGACATGAACAAATTGAAGTCCTTCCTCGCTGCCAACTCCCGCAATCGTCCCCCCCACCCCCACGATCTCCCTGCTACACTCTCAGCCCCAAGCAAGCCAGCCCCGATATCCCCTTGCTCAGTACCTGTACCATCCAATTTAATGTGACCACCCCTCGTCCGGTAAATTCCCTTATCCAGAACAGGCCAGGTCCCGAGGGTTCCGGATAAGGGAGCTTCAACCTGTACTGTCATCCTTAATGTAGGCACATAGGGAGGAGGGGAAGAGTTTTATACAATCCTGTGGTTTTGGTGATATCACAATTCATTAGCTTTTCAAATCGGATTGATTGTTCCTGGTCTGATGAATATTGCAACCCAGAGTTGCTGAACTGGATTCACATGGTCATGTACTCTTGCGAGTGTGATATTCTCCAGCTAGATCATTATAGACCAACAGTAACTTTTATTTATATGCTGCATTTAATGTAGTAAATGTTCCAAGGTGCTTTACAGAGGGAAGAAAATAATGGCAAGCAGTTGCAGGTTTTGAGGTGGCTTTTGAAAATGGGAGAGGGGGAGGATGAGAAGGTGCAACGAGACCTGGGTGTCATGGTACATCAGTCATTGAAAGTTGGCATGCAGGTACATCAGGCGGTGAAGAAGGAGCAGGGAGGTCTTAATGCAGTTGTACAGGGCCTTGGTGAGGCCTCACATAGAAAACATAGAAAATAGGTGCAGGAGTAGGCCATTCGGCCTTTCGAGCCTGCACCGCTATTCAATGAGTTCATGGCTGAACATGCAACTTCAGTACCCCATTCCTGCTTTCTCGCCATACCCCTTGATCCCCCTAGTAGTAAGGACTACATCTAACTACTTTTTGAATATATTTAGTGAATTGACCTCAACAACTTTCTGTGGTAGAGAATTCCACAGGTTCACCACTCTCTGGGTGAAGAAGTTTCTCCTCATCTCGGTCCTAAATGGCTTACCCCTTATCCTTAGACTGTGACCCCTGGTTCTGGACTTCCCCAACATTGGGAACATTCTTCCTGCATCTAACCTGTCTAAACCCGTCAGAATTGTAAACGTTTCTATGAGATCCCCTCTCAAGAATATGAAATCACCTGGAATATTGTATTCAGTTTTGGTCTCCTAATGTGAGGAAGGACGTTCTTGCTATTGAGTGAGTGCAGCGAAGGTTCACCAGACTGATTCCCGGGGTGGCAGGACTGACATATCAAGAAAGACTGGATCGACTGGGCCTGTATTCACTGGAGTTTAGAAGGATGAGAGGGGATCTCATAGAAACATATAAAATTCTGACAAGACTGGACAGGTTAGATGCAGGAAGAATGTTCCCAATGTTGGGGAAGTCCAGAACCAGTTGACATAATCTAAGGATAAGGGGTAAGCCATTTAGAACTGAGATGAGGAGACACTTCTTCACTCAGAGTTGTTAACCTGTGGAATTCCCTACCGCAGAGAGTTGTTGATACCAGTTCGTTAGATGTGGCCCTTATGGCTAAAGGGATCAAGGGGTATGGAGAGACAGCAGGAAAGGGGTACTGAGGTGAATGATCAGCCATGGTCTTATTGAATGGTGTTGCAGGCTCAAAGGGCTGAATGGCCTACTCCTGCACCTATTTTCTATGTTTCGATGATTAGGGATAGTGTTTGAAGTGTGGAGTCCAAATAGTGGATTTTAAATATTTTGGTTCAGAGGTGTCGTAAAATGCACTTGGATAAATTGAATTCATATTACATTCGGCTAATCATGTTACACATCATATTTGTGATGATATTGTTGTCCGTAAACTTTTCCAAGTCCCTTTCTCAGATAAGGTTTGACAAGCTATATGCATGTTTATCCTGAAGTTACTTGAAAGAATCTAACCATTACGTGAAGACATCGCTTATAAATATTGTAATTGTACATACATCGTTATTTCACTTATTGGAGGGTTGAGTCAACATGGCATCGATAGTGTGAGATTGGTTTTGACAGTGCTTCTTGCTTTTATGTTGTAAAATATTTCCAGCATCCTTTAAGAGAATGCAGCTATATTTCCATAAATCTAGCTTGGTTATTATTAGCTCTTGGGATGCGGGAAACACTGGCAAGACTTGATTAATTTTACCATCTCCGGTTGCCCTGAGAAGCTGGTGGGCGTTCACCATTGGGAGTTTTGCTAGTGCTGTTGGGGAGAGTTTAAACTAGCTTGACAGGAGGATGGGAACCTGAGAACAAATTCAATAGGGAAGGAAGTAAAGCTGAAATTGGATAGCCAGAATTTAGAAAGCGATTCTGTAAGACACAGGAAACAAGGGTTAGTAAGTAGTAATTAAGGAGGTTTTCCTGTGCTAAATAGTATATACTATAATGCAAGGAGTATGGCGAATAAGGCGGATGAGCTAAGAGCACAGGTAGACACTTAGCAGTATGACATTATAGCCACTACAGAGACATGGCTGAAAGAAGGCCAGGTTTGGCAGATCAATGTTCCTGGTTACAGGATTTTTAGACAAGACAGGGAGGGGGGGGTCGCGGTATTGATTAAAGAAACTATTACAGCTGTGAGGAGGGATGATATGTTAGAGGGATCATTAAATGAGGCTATATGGGTTGAATTGAAAAATAAAAAAGGGGCGATCACACTGCTGGGCGTGTATTATAGACCCTCAAACAGTGGGAGGGAGATAGAGGAGCATATATGTTGGCAAATTACTGTGAAGTCCAAAAACCATTTTAACTATCCTAATATTGAGACAAATATAGTGTGATGGGTATAGAGGATACGGAATTCTTAAATTGCATTCAAGAGAACTTTTTTAGTCAGTATGTAACGCCAACATGAGAGGGGGCGGTTTTGCATTTAGTTTTGGGGAATGAAGCTGGGCAGGTGGAAGGGGTATTTGTGGGAGAGCACTTGGGTGCCAGTGACCATAATTCAGTTAGATTCAAGTTAGTTATGCATAAGGGCAAGGATAGACGGAATAAAAGTCCCAAATTCGGGAAAAGCTAACTTTGCTAAGTCGAGGAGTGATTTGGCCACAGTGGACTGGAAACATCTACTTGTGGGTAAATCAGTGTCGGAACATTCAAGGAGGAGATCCGGAATGCTCATGCCAAACATGTGCCCTTAAAGAAAAAGGGTGGGAATAACAATTCTCTCGAGCCCCCTGGATGTCTAGGGACTTGCAAGGGACGATAAATTAAAAAAAAAAGACCAGCTTATGTCATATATCGACAGCTAAATACTGTAGAATCTTTGGAGGAATATAGAAAGTTAAGAGGTAAAATTAAAAAGGATATTAGGAATGCTAAGCGAGAGCATGAAAAATTCTTGGCAACTAAAATTAAGGAAAATATATTAAGAGCAAGAGGATAACTAAAGAAAGGGTGGGGCCTATTAGAAACCATGAGGGTAATCTGTGTGTGGAGGCAGAAGATGTTGGTATGGTTCTTAATGAATACTTTGCGTCTGTTTTCACAAAGGAAAGGGGCAATGCAGATACTGCTGTCAAGGAGGAGTGTGAAATTCTGGATGAAATAAATATAGTGAGAGAGAAGGTATTAAGGGGTTTAGCAGCTTTGAAAGCCTCGGCCCGGATGAAATGCATCCCAGGTTGTTGAGCGAAGTAAAAGAGGAGATAGCAGAGGCCTTGACCATCATTTTCCAGTCCTCTTTGGATTTGGGCATGGTGCCGGAGGACTGCTAATGTGGTACCCTTGTTTAAGAATGGATAGACCCAGTAATTACAGGCCTGTCAGCCTAACCTCAGTGGTGGGAAAATTATTGGATAAAATCTTGAAAGACCGGATAAATCGACATTTGCTAAGGCAAGGATTAATTAGGGACAGTCAGCACGGATTTGTTAAGGGAAGATTGTGTTTGACTAAGCTGATTGAATTCTTTGAGGAGGGTCGATGAGGGTAGTGCATACAACTTTAGCAAAGCTTTTGATAAGGTCCCACATGGTGTACTGGTCATCAAGGTGAGATCCAGGGCCAAGTGGCAAGTTGGATCCAAAATTGGATTTGAGGTAGGAAGCAAAGGGTAATGGTTGATGGATGTTTTTGTGACTGGAAGGATGTTTCCAGTGGGGTTCCGCAGGGATCAGTACTGGATCCCTTGCTTTTTGTGATATACGTCAATGATCTAGATTTGAACATAGGGAGCATGATTAAGAAGTTTGCAGATAACTCTAAAATTGGCTGTGTGGTTGATAATGAAGAGGAAAGTCATGGACTGCAGGAGGATATCAATCTACTGGTCAGGTGGACAGAACAATGGCAAATGGAATTTAATTTGGAGAAGTGTGAAGTAATGCACTTTGGGAGGGCTAATAAGGAAAGGGTATACACATTAAGCAGTATGCCATCTAGAAGTGTAGATGAACAAAGGGACCTTGGAGTCCACAGATCCCTGAAAGTAGCAGGCCAGGTGGATAAGGTGGTTAAGAAGGCATACGGAATGACCGAGGCCTAGAATACAAGAGCAGGGAGGCTGTGCTTAAATTGTATAATACTCTGGTTGGATCACAGCTGGAATACTGTGTGCAGTTCTGTTCACCGTATTATAGGAAGGACGAGGTTCACTAGAGAGGGTGCAGAGGAGATTCACTAGAAATGCTGTCTGGAAAGGAGAATCTTGGCTATGAGGACAGATTGGGTAGGCTGGGTTTGTTCTCCTTGGAACAGGAGGCTGAGAGGAGAACTCATTGATGTGTACAAAATTTTGAGGGGCCTGGATATAGTGGATAGCAAGGGCCTATTTCCCTTGTTGGAGGGGTCAGTTACGAAGGGGGCATAGTTTTAAGGTGGTTGTTGGAAGGATTTGAGGGGAGGCTTCTTCACGCAGAGGATTGTAGGGGGCTGGAACTCACTGCCTGGAAGAGTGGTGGATGCAGAAACCCTCACCACGTTTGGATGGGCACTTGAAGTGCCATAACCTGCAGGGTTACAGACCTAGAGCTGGTCAGTGGGAGTAGACTGGATAACCTCTTGTTGGCTGGCGCAGATATAATAAGTATTGCAGCGAATCGAATACGGCCAGGGTGATCTTCTGGACTAATTTCGATCGACTGGATGGGTTGGAGAGGAATTTTCCCAGATTTTTTTTCCCCCAATTGGTCTGGGTTTTTTATCTGGTTTTTGGCTCTCCCAGGAGATCGCATGGCTGCGGTTGGGATGAAGTGTGGAATGTTTCACTGCAAGGGGTGTCGTTTTTGTGTGGGGCGGACTGGTTGGGCTGGGTGCTCTTTACCTTTCCACCATTGTTCATAGGTTTTTATGGAACCTTCTTGGGATATGGGCGTTGCTGGCAAGGGTGGCATTTATTGCCCATCCCTAGTTGCCCTCGAGAAGGTGGTGGTCAGCTGCCTTCTTGCACCACGGCAGTCCATGGGATGCAGGGACTCCCACAGTGCTGTTAGGGAGGGAGTTCCAGGGTTTTGATCCAGCGATGATGAAGGAATGGTAAGAAATATCCAAATCAAGATGGCGCATGAGAATTGGAGGTTGATGGTGTTCCCATGCATGTGCTGCCATTGTCCTTCTAGTTGGTGGAGGTTGCAGGTTTAGGAGGTGCTATCAAAGAAGCCATGTGAGTTGCTGCAGTGCATCCTGTAGATGGTAGACAATGCAGCCACGGTGCGCTAGTGGTGGAGGGAGAATACCCAGTCTCTGACCTGCTCCAGTCGCCACGGAATTTATGTGGCTGGTAAAGTTGAGTTTCTGGTCAATGGTGACTGTCAGGATGTTAATGGTGGGAGATTCGATGATTGTAATGCCATTGAATGTCAAGATGCCGTGATTAGACTCTGCTTTGTTGGAGATAGTCATTGTTTGGCATTTGTGTGGTGCGAATGTCAGTTGCCACTTATCTACCCAAGCCTGAATGTTGTCCAGGTCTTGCTGTATGCGGGCATGGACTGCTTCATTAAGGAATTGCGAATGGAACTGAACACTGTGCAATCATCAGCAAATATCCCCACATCTGACCTTGTGATGGAGAGATGGTCATTGATGAAGTTGTTGAAGATGGTTGGGCCTGGGATGCTGTCCTGAGGAACTCCTGGGACTGAGATGATTGGTCTCCAACAACCAACTTCCGTTGTGCTAGGTCTGATTCCAACCATTAGCGACTTGTCGCCTGATCTCCATTGATTTCAGTTTTATTAGGACTCCTTAATGTCGTAGTCTGTGGAGTGCTACTTTTATGTCGAGGGCAGTCTCACTCACCTCGCCTCTGGAATTCAGCTCTTTTGTCCGTGTTTGGACCAAGGCTGTAATGAAGTCTGGAGCTGAGTGATCCCGGTGGAACCCAAACTGAGCAGGACCCTCAACCTTTGTGCTGCTAGTCCAGTGGCAGTACCATAGCCACTGTACTGTTGCAGTTCTAATTGTTGGGATAATGAAAATGCAGCATATTTTGTTCTCCATCTACTTTCTGTTCACTTTTGAATACAACTGTCGAATCAATTTGATCAAAAATTAGGATTGGCCTTCATTTAGCAATCACATACTCTAATTCAGCAGTGTGTTTATTGAACAATTTGATCATTAGCAAATGATTTGAGATTTATTGTTCATAGGAAATTTGCGCATTACAAAATTAAGGCATTGCATTCAGGAGGAAAAATCCTTACATTTACAACTTTTTTATTGCTTTTATTGTCAATTGTCAAAGTAGTTTTAATGCTTTTTTTTATGTCTAATTGCTTTAGCTGTGCAGTATGGGCAGAAAGTTGAGAGATATGCCATATTTGGTGCAATCATCCACGATAAGCTTATGGATGGCAAGGACCTTGTTCGGAACTTCTTTACCCAGAGAGTGGTGAGAATGTGGAACTCGCTTACCACAGGGAATGGTTGAAGTGAATAGTATCGATGCTTTTAAGGGGAGGTGTGACAAGCATATGAGGGAGAAGGGAATAGAGGGTTATGCTGATAGATTTAGATGAGGAAAGACGGAGGAGGCTCGAGTGGAGCAGAAATGCCGGAATGGACTGGTTGGGCCGAATGTTTCTGTGCCTTATGTAATCCTATGTAATTTGATGTGCAGATTCTGTGCAGTGTTCTGACAATTACTGCCAAATGTTGTATTTTCCCTGCTATCGGCTATTGCAATGCATGCCAAGTAGTGCAAGCTTTTCCTCAAGGCCTCACCTGTGGATTTGAATAAGGCCTTTAAGAATGCAGTGTAAATATGTGTTCTGCACTTGCACCATCTGCTAGCATTTGATGTGTAGTGTATGATTATGAGCATGCTAGCGGTATGTGTAATACAAAAGACTTCCAAGTGAACGCTTCTTCCAGAATGAACAGACTGGCCTTCTGAGGAGCTTAAGTGATTAAATCTAAATCTTGTGCCTGGCACTGAAACTTTTAATGTCATTTAGTTTGCATGCACAACAAGTATGTCCATTGTCGGAACGTGTTGAACTTGATGTGAAATTAATTGTTTTGTAATGGAAAAGTGAGCTGAACGCTTAAACTCATCACTTTGGAATTGGGGTATATCGCACATTCGTCTGAATCGTGTCTGTAGCAGACATCTATATGTTCTCCCATTTTTTAAAAAACTGTCGAGTGACGGGAGAAATTAAGTTGAAGGAGGATTGTTTATTCTGTTACGATGCATGAATAAATACAAATGGGATGTGGGTATATTTCAACAGTCATCATATTTAAGAAAAGTCTGAGATGAGAAGCCAATGGAACTTTACAGTAAATTGTGATGAAAATTGTACTGTTGTTTATACAAATACACTTGAATTGCAAGGTACTTGTCATTTCCTGACTCCACTAACATTTAATGTTCCAGGTCGTATTTAACTCCTGTCCGAGATGAAGAATCTGAATCACAAAGAAAAGCCAGGTCAAGGCAGGCGAGGCAGTCAAGAAGGTCAACACAGGCAAGTTTTAGTCTTTCCCTCCTTGATTCAGGAACACTGCATCAATCCCTTTTACCTTCATCTACCTATCCAATCTAATCTTGAATTTTAACATCATTTCTGCCTCAACAACAAACCCTGGTTGTGAATTCCAAAGCCCCTCAACTCTGTAAAGCTGTTTCTCCTTCCCTCTACCCTGAACCGCTGACATTTCATCTTGTAGCTATGGCTTCTTGACCCCCCTCAACAACAACAACTTGTATTTATATAGCACCGTGAATGTAAAATGTCCCAAGGCGCTTCACAGGAGTGTTATATAACAAAAATTTGACACCGATCCACATAAGGAGAAATTAGGGCAGATGACCAAAAGCTTGGTCAAAGAGGTAGGTTTTAAGGAGCATCTTAAAGGAGGTAGAGAGAGGGAGAGGTTTAGGGAGGAAATTCCAGAGCTTAGGGCCGAGACGGCTGAAGGCACGGCTGCCAATGGTTGAGGGATTATTAGGGATGCTCAAGAGGGCAGAATTAGAGAAGCACAGTTAGCGCGGGGGGGTGGGGGGGTGTTGTGGGACTGGAGGAGATTACAGATTTATGGAGCGATTTGAAAACCAGGATGAGAATTTTGAAATTGAGGCGTTGCTTAACCGGGAGCCAATGTAGGTCAGCGAGCGCAGGGGTGATGGGTGAACGGGACTTGGTGTGAGTTAGGACACGGGCAGCCGAGGTTTGGATGACCAAGTTTTACGTAGGGTAGAATGTGGGAAGCCAGCCGGGAGCGTGTTGGAATAGTTAAGTCTAGAGGTAACTACTGGTTCTGCTTCTATCTACCTTGTCCATTCCTTTCATCATTTGGAACATTTGTGTCATATTACCCAGTAATCTGCATTGGTCTAATGGGGAAAAAAGCCCCAATTTCTGGACTCTTTGTATTCCCTCATACCAGACAGCATCCTAGTGAATCCGCATTGTACCCCCTCTAAAGCCTCAATCTCTCCTGTACTGTGGAGCCAATATCGCACACAGGCCTCAATCTCTCCCCTACTGTGGAGCCAATGCTGCACACAGGCTCAATCTCTCCCCTACTGTGGAGCCAATATCGCACACAGGCCTCAATCTCTCCTCTACTGTGGAGCCAATATCGCACACAGGCCTCAATCTCTCCTCTACTGTGGAGCCAATACTGCACACAGGCCTCAATCTCTCCTCTACTGTGGAGCCAATATCGCACACAGGCCTCAATCTCTCCTCTACTGTGGAGCCAATACTGCACACAGGCCTCAATCTCTCCTCTACTGTGGAGCCAATACTGCACACAGGCCTCAATCTCTCCTCTACTGTGGAGCCAATATCGCACACAGGCCTCAATCTCTCCCCTACTGTGGAGCCAATATCGCACACAGGCCTCAATCTCTCCCCTACTGTGGAGCCAATACTGCACACAGGCCTCAATCTCTCCTCTACTGTGGAGCGAATATCGCACACAGGCCTCAATCTCTCCCCTACTGTGGAGCCAATACTGCACACAGGCCTCAATCTCTCCCCTACTGTGGAGCCAATACTGCACACAGGCCTCAATCTCTCCTCTACTGTGGAGCCAATATCGCACACAGGCCTCAATCTCTCCCCTACTGTGGAGCCAATATCGCACACAGGCCTCAATCTCTCCCCTACTGTGGAGCCAATACTGCACACAGGCCTCAATCTCTCCTCTACTGTGGAGCCAATATCGCACACAGGCCTCAATCTCTCCCCTACTATGGAGCCAATACTGCACACAGGCCTCAATCTCTCCCCTACTGTGGAGCCAATATCGCACACAGGCTCAATCTCTCCTCTACTGTGGAGCCAATATCGCACACAGGCTCAATCTCTCCTCTACTGTGGAGCCAATATCGCACACAGGCCTCAATCTCTCCCCTACTGTGGAGCCAATATCGCACACAGGCCTCAATCTCTCCCCTACTGTGGAGCCAATACTGCACACAGGCCTCAATCTCTCCTGTACTGTGGAGCCAATATCGCACACAGGCCTCAATCTCTCCCCTACTGTGGAGCCAATATCGCACACAGGCCTCAATCTCTCCCCTACTGTGGAGCCAATACTGCACACAGGCCTCAATCTCTCCTCTACTGTGGAGCCAATATCGCACACAGGCCTCAATCTCTCCCCTGCTGTGGAGCCAATACTGCACACAGGCCTCAATCTCTCCCCTACTGTGGAGCCAATATCGCACACAGGCTCAATCTCTCCTCTACTGTGGAGCCAATATCGCACACAGGCTCAATCTCTCCCCTACTGTGGAGCCAATATCGCACACAGGCTCAATCTCTCCTCTACTGTGGAGCCAATATCGCACACAGGCTCAATCTCTCCCCTACTGTGGAGCCAATATCGCACACAGGCTCAATCTCTCCTCTACTGTGGAGCCAATACTGCACACAGGCTCAATCTCTCCCCTACTGTGGAGCCAATGCTGCACACAGGCCTCAATCTCTCCTCTACTGTGGAGCCAATGCTGCACACAGGCCTCAATCTTTCCTCTACTGTGGAGCCAATACTGCACACAGGCCTCAATCTCTCCTGTACTGTGGAGCCAATATCGCACACAGGCCTCAATCTCTCCTCTACTGTGGAGCCAATACTGCACACAGGCCTCAATCTCTCCTGTACTGTGGAGCCAATACTGCACACAGGCCTCAATCTCTCCTCTACTGTGGAGCCAATACTGCACACAGGCCTCAATCTCTCCCCTACTGTGGAGCCAATACTGCACACAGCCCTCTCTCACTGCAGCCTTCTTAATATTTTCATAGATTCATCATTACATCTTTTGTGTTCTATACCTCTTGTGCTAAAAACCTAGAATTCCATTAACTTTTTTTTTAAACAGCCTTGTCAACCTGAGATGCTGCATTTAATGTTGTGAAGCTGTACCATCATATCTCTGCTTTTCCACAGCATTGAGCCTACTCCCACTCAGTTATCTTAAGTATTGAATCTTCAATAATTAAAACTAGAATCACAGGAATATACAGCACAGGAGGAGGCAATGCGGCCCGTCGTGCCTCTTTGAAAGAGCTATTTAATTAGTCTCACTCCCCCCTGCTCTTTTCCCATAGCTATGCAAATGTTTCCTTTTTAAGTAGGGATTCAATTTCCTTTTGCAAATTACGATTGAATCTGCTTCCACCATCCTTTCATGCAATGCATTTGAGATCGTAACGCACTACGTAAAATAAATTATCCCCATCTCCCCCCGCCCCACACCCCCTCCGGCATTATTACCAATTATTTAAAATTTGTGTCCGTGTGTTTTCTGATGCTCCTGCCATTGACAACAGTTTTCCTTTATTTACTCTCCCATAATTGTGAACACCTTTATTAAATCTCCCCTTAACCTTCTCTGCTTGAAGGCAAACAATCCCAGCTTCTCTAGTCTTTCCAGATAACTAACGCACCTCATCCTTGGTACTATACCAATAAATCTCTCCTGCGCCATCTCCCAAGAAGTTGAGTCCTTTCTGAAGTGTGGAGCCCAGAATTGGACACACCACTCCAGCTGACGCCTGACCAGTGATTTATGAAGGGAATGGACCTGCGGTGTAGGCCATTGTAATGGGTATAAGGGATGCACAGTGAGCTGAGTCTGAGCGTTGGAACAAAACTATCTTGCAGGGTGTAACACTAACAGACCTACAAGAAGCTGAGAAAACAATCGGGCGGAGTCGTGTGGACCGTCGAACTCGAGAACAAGAAGAAAAAGAAAAGGAGGAGAAAGAAAAGCAAGACCGAGAGAAGCAAGAGGACAAGAATCAGTCGGAAACTCGAGATGACGAGAGACCAAGGTTTAGTAGAAACACTGAAGAGGTATTTGGTCTTTTTGAAAAGAAAATTACATTATTTATTCAGTAATCGCAGATTATTTAGCACAATATTTTGAGAACATAGTGCTTGTTTTCTTCTATCATTTTAATTTAAGCATGCTAAACTCCCTTACCAAATAAAGCCTATTGACAGGTTTGTGGGAAGTAATGTGTTTAGTAAACCCGCAGATCTCATCATGCCATTGTAGATTGGCAGTGCTGCACACAGTCTCCTCCAGCCCAGTATGAAGTCATAGGGTAGCACCATTGTGCCAATCTCTTTGTCCTTGCTGAAAAGATGGCATTCTCTGTTTCCAAGTTGGGACAAGCCTTCAAGCAGAGGCTAGTTCGTTCCATTCTTTTCATCGGTGTATTCTGTTTCTTCCAATCAGTGTTTTGCTCACTGACTCAGATTTTATCCTGGAAATCTGGGCAAACTGGCATCAGTTGAAACACTGCTGTCCTTAAAAAGCCACTCGTGTGAACAAAATGAAGGAAAATAAAAGCAAATGGGCAAATGTCGACAGGTTTACCAGCTCAGCGACGCGCAGTGCTCTGACACTTCATAATGGCCAACCACACTTGGTCTCGGTGGCCCTTTCAGAGAGAGCCCTGAAGCAAAAAGAGCTCGCTATTGAGGGGTCTCATTATTGAGGGGGCTGAGGCACAGGATTAATATTTATACACAACAATTTTAATGTATTTGCTTCATGGGTTCTTTGCTTAAGAATTCATAGCAACACATTGCTATTAAAAACTAGTTGGTTTATTTACAAAGGTTTAAAAATTACATGACACATTACCAGTTCATTCATCCAGGCTCACAACTGCATACCTCATCGTCGATAACCTAGACCCAATTAACTGGGGTTTTATTGAGTCTTGTGAACATCACGTGACTGGCTAAGCCACTCAATGCAACAGCGCAACAAACCTGTGAGCATACTCACAGGTACATACATTACAAGAGTGTACCCTCAGCTGGATTGCTGCAGTTCAGTGCATGTGCCAGCACTGACGATGTAATGCCTGCATTGAAAACAAACTAAATGTTTGCACAGTATGTCGGCATTAACTTCTGTCGAAAGCTTCTGAGTAGTGTTCAGCTGCCTTGCCCTGACCTGTGGCAGGGAGGCAGTGAGGATACCATGCTCGGTGTGATTAGCATCTCTCTGTTGGGCTAAGAGATGGTGAAAATTCTCATTACCAAGCATGACACTATTGCCTTGGTTTCTCTAAATGCAGCCATAAAGACCGACTGAAACCGCACGTTCCATAATTTTGGAGGATAAAATTCAGAACAAGTGAAGAGATCAATGACCTCTCCCCGAGCGGAGTATTAGCGATCTCCTTTTCTGATCACTCCTAGTGATGATGAACTCTCCAGTTGGTCCTGCTTGCAGAAGATGCGTGATATCGAGATTTGACTGCTGCACACGATGGGCCAAAAATTGCGGTTGGATGTCTCCGACCACTGAATTTTTTCAACTAAAATACCTGGTGATCCCAGAGGAACGTCGACTTGTGCTCAGAGACCCAGCTGAGTAGCCCAGCGCAGAGGCCCATATATTCCAGGAGCGTACATGTATCATGGGATCACGTGGGCCTGGACCACCAATCAAAATGTAGTATTCTCATAGTCTCATACTTTTTTTTAATTAATAGAAATTGCATTAAATTAAATGTTTAAGAACAAATTATGTTTTTGAAATTTAAAAATAAAATGTTTTAATAGTGTTGAAAATAAACTTACCTTCATAGACAGGGTTTTTAATATAAAAATAAGTAATAACATTTATTTTTTTACATCTATTAAAACTCTTATCCTGGTAAATGCAGGCTTTATTCCTGCTTTTACCAGGTGTAAGAGTTTGAAGGACATTCGTTGGGCAAGTAGCCCAAATCTCTGCCTGCGAAGGCCCTTCTCCCGGGGGTGCATTGGTTTTAGTGCCAGTTTTAGGTGCACGCGCAGAGTGTGCCTATAACAGGCACTTGTGGAGACTCTACGGATGTGTATGCACATCGTATGTGCCCAGAGAGACCGCGATCTTTGGCTCAATATCTTCGGCAGTTGAGATGGTTTTGCAGGGTCATCGTGCGCCTCGCCCATGGTGATGAAAGGATGCTAAATGGAAGAGATTGTTACCATGTCGGGTTTCATTCTTGAAATGTTGATCATTCTCCACACGCTACAAAGGCTGTGAACCCTCAGGCACTGTCGGGTGTAGGGAATTCCAAGTTACTTTCAATCTCAAAGCTATCTGTTGCAACAGTTTCTGGGCGTTTATTGGATGTCGGATTAGGAGAACATGTGCAGCTTACCTGAAGTGCCCACCTACAACCATTATGCTTCTGTGTGTGCTAAAGCCTATTGTTCCCCTGGAAACAATCAAGTGAGGACGTTGCCATGTATGGAAGTAGCAGATAAATGAAAATAACCCAACCAGGTGGATAATTCATCAGTAATATCCAGAAAAGAAATAATGTTTTAAAACTGCTTTAAGATGATATTGATACTGTCAGTGTAAACATTGTAAATGCTTTTTGTGCAAGTTATAAAGCGCTCAACCTTACTTTAAAATTTCCCAATTTTTGTTCTGAAGCCTTATCAACGCATCAGGCCAACTACCACAACTGCAGCAGTCTCTGCCCTCAATAGTTCATACGTTGCGTCCCAACTAAATCGACCCAACAGCCTTGTAGGCATTACGTCCGCTTACTCTGCATACTCCCGAAGCTCTGGGGAAACAGATAAAGGTAATGTTGCAATTCTTTGTGCATAGTCTACTGGCAAGAACCAAGCATAAATCTGTCACTGTGTACTTAGCATGCTCCATTTCAGTGTGCATCAAAATCAAATGCCCAAATTTTGTCCATTTTTTAAAAATATGTGTGCACACAAGCACGCACACACACAAGTCCTGTATGTTTGGGCAAAACATTCAATCCAAACAAATTGTGCACCTTTGCAAACATTTCTTCCTCTTAGAAAAGAACTTGCATTTACAGGGAACCTGATCACATCCTCAATGTCCGAAAGCACATTGCAACCAATACATTTTAAAATGCAGCCAGTCTTGTGTTGGCAATCTGGCAGCCAACTTGCATAGAGCAATTTTTAGTTGGTGTTGGATAAGGGTGGAATATTGACCAGTACAGTGGGTGAACTCACTACACCTGAACAGATAGTTTAACGTCTCATCCCAACCACCAACAACACTTCTGGTAACCCAGCACTCCCTCAGCCCTGCACTGAACTACTCTATTATTAAAGTGCTCCACTACTTGCTCAGCATGGACCAGAAACTAAACCTGGCTCTTTCCATGTTCGTCTGATTCACATCAGGAGGCTATTAGTAACATTAGTATACTTAAATATTCCAATCAGCATCGGAATGATTTTGCAAAAATAAACGGCTCCTTGCAGTCTTATTCTATAGAGACCAGATATGAAGTATGGTTGAAAAGTAAATTTTCGACGAATAGCAAAGTAGATTAAACAAGTCTCCGCTCTTGTATAAAGCTTGACACCATACTCCGCTTTTCTGTTTAATTCACAAGCTAAAACCTGTAGGAGTAGAACTGGTGTGGTGATTATGTCGCCTGAGTAAAGCTGGTGACTACTTCTGGTTTCCTTATTCGTCAGAGGGTGAAAGATGTTCTTTTCTTTATTTTGACCAGAAATGGACAGAAGGGAAGACGAGAGAGACGGAGAAGAGAAATTGGACGACAAGTCACAGAACAAACCATCAATAAGGGATCGACGGCGGCCGAGGGAGAAACGGAGATCTACAGGCGTTTCTTATTGGACGCAGGATGTGAGTGTGATGCCTTGACCAGATTGTTGAAACTGTGCACGCTTTATGCTGCTGAGATATTACCTGTTCTGTTAGAACTTGTACATTGATCCTTTTGTTGGCAAAAGCAGGAAACTCTTATCAATTCCTCCCATCTCCACAAACAGAGAATATACATCAGGAGCCAATTGGATCCGATGTTTCGCCAGCGGCTGAACTGCACTAAATAATCAAAGTATATCATCATGTGGGGTCCATTTGTCGGATAACTATCGTGCCCAGTGGGTACGCAACATGTTTTTTTGTTTGCTTTATACCATGGATATAATCGGAAACATAAAACAATTTCAACTCCGAAAGCTCAGTTATTGACTGACTAAAGTTCCTCAATGCCTCATGGAACTGGCAGGAGGCTGGGGTCTTCTGAAAGTCCACAGAGTCTCTCAGCTCCAGCAGCAAGAGTATCCATTTCTGTAATGCTTACTGCACAGAGTGAGATGTCTCAGGAGCGCTCTGCAAGGTAGTGGATGCAAGTCAATGCTGAACAGGAGGGAGAAAGGGAAGATGGTTATCGCAGCAAATCCTGCTTGCCCATGATCCCTGTTCTCTCTGACCGACAGTAACTCCTGATACTTCTGAACTCCACGCATCTCTAATTATTGTCTCTGTCTTAATAGCTTTTGCCCCTCCCTACATGCTGCACCTTCCCCACAAAACTCTCAGTTCTTCTGATTTTGGTCTTATAATTTTACTTCACCGCCTCCCCCCAATTTCTGGTTCTGGTCTGTTGTATGTTACTTTGTGCTTGTGTTTGGTGTTGCCCACTCTCTGTAATTCACTCCCCAAATCTCCCTCTTCTCCCCCGCCCCCCCGGTCTCCTGACCACCTTCCCCTCCTTTAAGACCCTCCTTAAAACTTAGTCCTTTGCCTGAGCCTTTGGTCTGGCCTGGTGATCACTCTTTGGCTCACTCTCTGTTTTCCCCATGCCCCTGTGAAGCACCCTGGGATATTTTGGTTTCGAACATAGGAACATGAGGAGGCCATTCAGTCCCTCAAGCCTGTTCTGCCATTCAGTGAGATCCTGGTTGATCTGCAACTTAACTCCATATACTCTCCTTTGGCCCATATCCCTTAATAGCTTTGGCTAACAGAAAGCTGTCAATCTCCAATTTAAAATTAACAATTGATCGAGCATCAATTGCCGCTTGTGGAAGTGAGTTCCAAACTTATACCACCCTTTGTGTGTAGAAGTGTTTCCTCATTTCACTCCTGGCTCTAATGTTTAGACGACGCCCCATAGTCCTAGAATCCCTAACCAGTGAAAATAATTTCTCTCTATCTACCCGATCTGTTCCCCTTAATACCGTGAAAAGTTTGATCAGATCACCCCTTAACCGTCTAAATTCTAGCGAATACAGCCCTAATTTGTGTAATCTCTCCTTGTAACTTAACCCTTGAAGTCCAGTTATCAAACGTACGCTGCACTCCCTCCAAGGCCAATATATCCTCCCTAAGGTGTGGTGCCCCGAACTGCTCACAGTGTTCCATGTGAGATCTAACCAGGGCTTTGTACAGCTGCAGCATAACCTCTACCCCTTGTTTTCTGGTCCTCTAAATATAAAGGCCAGCATTCCATTAGCCTTTTTGATTATTTTCTGTACCTCTTCATGACAGTTTAATGATCTATGTACCTGGACTGCCAAGTCTCTTTGGACCTCCACATTTTTTTAGCTTTTCACCTTTAATGCCAATATATAAATGCACGTTGTTGATAGATGATGCCTTCCTGAAATATGAATCACTTTTTCTCATGACCTTGCATTTCTCTGTTGAGGGGCCATTCCATTTTTCCCTGAAATTTTATTCAATTCAAGGCATTAATTAAAAATTCTGAGCAGACAGTGTTCAGGATACGTGATTTTTTTTTTTATTGCGTAGTGGCCAGAAGGGAATGGATATTGGGACAGTACTGAGCATTGTGACTGGAGTTAATCAGGCCTGGCAATCGTAAATGAACACCCCTTCCTGGTGCTGGTCATTGGTGACTTGACTGTAGGACCCTCCCCCTGCTGTAACTGCTTCAATGACTCCTTCAGCAAGAACCACAATCCATAATGGGAAGTAAGGGAGAGGAAATCAACCTTTACATAATCATATAAATAACTGAAAGAAAGATTTTGATTTATATCGCGCCTTTCACGATCACCAGACGTCTCAAAGTGCTTTGCAGCCAATGAAGTACTTTTGGAGTGTAGTCACTGTTGTAATGTAGGAAACGCAGCAGCCATTTTGCGCACAAGCAAGCTCCCACACAAAACAATGAGATAATGACAAGATAATCTGTTTTTTTTTGTTACTTTGAGGTATTAAATATTGGCCAGGACACCGGGGATAATTCCCCTGCTCCTCTTCAAAATAATGCCATGGGATCTTTTACGTCCACCTGAGAGAGCAGACGGGGCCTCGGTTTAACGTCTCATCCGAAAGATGGCACCTCCGATAGTGCAGCGCTCCCTCAGTACTGCACTGGAGTGTCGGCCTAGATTTTATTTTGTGCTCAAGTCTCTGGAGTGGGACTTGAACCCACAATCTTCTGAGTCAAACGCGAGAGTGCTAGCCACTGAGCTGCGGCTGACATTTGAGCCACAGCTGAGAAAAAAAGGTTTTGGGGAGGGAGATGGTAAAAATAAATGACACTGAATTTAAAGCAGATTCTACAAATCCACTGTGGGAGGTAGATTTTGAGGAGAACACAATAGGCAGGTAGTTGCATCTTGAGCACGTTTTAACTATATCTGTGGAGCCCTGTATCTTTCAGCGTCATTACGGTGTGCTATATTTTAAGCTTGTGTCAGTAATGTGAGAAGTTCTGCAAATAAGCTCTATTGCTATAATGGGGTGGGTCTGCTCTGGCGTTTTGGCAGCTTGTCTGATAGCCGTCACCAATCGCACTCCAGGTCTTTGCCTACCTGTGACCATTTGGAAAAGCAATATTTGGTCAGGCAGAGTCAGCATGGATTTATGAAGGGGAAGTCATGTTTGACAAATTTTCTGGAGTTCTTTGAGGATGTAATGAACAGGGTGGATAAAGGGGAACCAGTGGATGTGGTGTATTTGGACTTCCAGAAGGCATTTGACAAGGTGCCACACAAAAGGTTACTGCACAAGATAAAAGTTCATGGGGTTGGGGGTAATATATTAGCATGGATAGAAGATTGGCTGACAAACAGAAAACAGCGAGTCGGGATAAATGGTTCATTCTCTGGTTGGCAATCAGTAACGAGTGGGGTGCCACAGGGATCAATGCTGGGACCCCAACTATTTACAATCGATAACGACTTGCAAGAGGAGACTGAGTGTAACGTAGCCAAGTTTGCTGACGATACAAAGATGGGAGGAAGGGTTAATGTGTGAGGAGGACATAAAGAGGCTGCAGGAGAACATAGACAGGCTAACTGAGTGGGCAAGAATTTGACAGATGGAGTATAATGTTGGAAAGTGTGAGGTCATGCACTTTGGCAGAAAAAAAATCAGAGAGCAAGTTATTATTTAAATGGAGAAAGATTGAAAAGTGCTGCAGTACTGCAGGACCTGGGGGTACTTGTGCATGAAACACAAAAGGATAGTATGCAGGTACAGCAAGTGACCATGAAGGCCAATGGAATCTTGGCCTTTATTGCAAAGGGGTTGGAGTATAAAAGCAGGGAAGTCTTGTTACAGCTATATAAGGTATTGGTGAGGCCACACCTGGAATACTGCGTGCAGTTTTGGTTTCCATATTTAGTCAAGCCCCCTATTTATGAGGGGACTTAACAAGGTGGATGCAGAGAGGATGTTTACACTGGTGAGAGAGACGAGAACTAGAGGGCATGCTCTTAGAATAAGGGGCCGCCCATTTAGAACTGAGATGAGGAGAAATTTCTTCTGAGGTTGTGAATCTGTGAAATTTGCTGCCTCAGAGCGGTGGAAGCCGGGACATCAAATAAATGTAAGACAGAAATAGACAGTGTCAAACGCTAAGGGGTTATGGGGAGCGGGCAGGGAAGTGGAGCTGAGTCCATGATCAGATCAGCCATGATCTGAATGGTAGAGCAGGCTCGAGGGGCCTTATGGCCTACTCCTGATCCTATTTCTTATGTTCAAATGCCACAGGGTACCTACCAACCAGCAAGTGCCTAGGCATCTTGAATTTTCACACCGTTTTAATCCTAACATTTTACTCGATTGTTTTTAGAGTGATGAAAACGACCAAGAACAGCAGTCAGACACAGAAGATGGAATGAACAGAAAGAGTCAGGTAACTTTCTTTCTCCAACTAGCAGACCTTGAACTGTTTCTCTTGGAACGGGTGACAAGAAAATTTGCAATCAAAAGCTTTAAGCTCGTACATTCCTGTGAGTTAGCTTGTGTGTGTGTGTGTTTTCAATATAGGGCTGGGCTGTTTGTCGGCCAGAATCCTTCAAGACTAATTACATTTTCTTGCCAATGAAGGGAATTGTTTCAGTTGTAACCTTTGTGTTCTGTGTTTGTGGAAATGCTGATTTGCCAAATCATGCTTGTAAGCAGATTTACCCCAGTGGTTCCTGCTCTCCCCACAACAAATGTGCATGAAAAATGGTCACATTTGGACTTTGGTGCCAGTTGAGAAAACCACTTGCTGGTTGGGAAATTCTTGGACTCAAATTTTAATATATTTAGGAAGAATTTTGGTTGAGTTTTTAATGGACATCAACATGATGAAGTGCAAGACTCTGGATTTTATTTTATCGTAAGATCCAATGTTTGAATAATATCCTAACAAATCTTAAATCAAATTGGAGTGCAAGAAGAAAAACAGTTTGTTTATTGAAAATGAACTTTTCTTGCTGAAAATAAATCAGAGCAACTCCAGACTGTTCCTCAAGTATTGATGGTCGTTGTGTAATCGCCTGTGAAGTTGCCCACGAGTTGTTTAGACCAAGTGCAGTTTTCAGTTGAAGGGGGACCAGAGAGCAGAAGTCGATTGGACCAGATCTCGTACGCTGTTCAGTCACCATTTTAAAGTCATCGATTCAATCCTTATTTTTTGTGTAGTATTTGATTTTATTGCGCCAGTGCAGCCTTCCAAAAAGAATCATCCATTTAGATCCATTTCCAAGCCCTTTTACCCATATATTTATTAACAGAATAATTCTTCAATTATTAATCCACTTTCCTGATTCCATAACTGTTTGTAATGAGGCATTTTATATCCCAACAACCCTCGGCATAAAAGGCCTTCCTTCTCCCTACCACGCTGCTGTTTTTCTGGTAATTTGTGGCCTGTTGTTACCAACTCACTGACCTGTAGAAATAGTTTTTCTCAGTTTTTACCTCCTCAAAATGTGTCATAACTTTTAACACCTTTACTGAATTTCCTCTGAACATTTGCCCGAATGAAAAGACCCTCTCACCCTGATGTCTAATCAGTCTCTCCAATCCTCTCTTTATGGTCTTGACATTGTTGCTGAAGTAAAGTGTCCAGAAACTGGACACTATATTCTAACAAGTCTGCTTGTTTTTAACTCTATGCCTCTAAAACCTAAGATCCCATGTTTTTTTTTTATATAGCTTTATCACATTCTCTTTTAGAAGATTTATGGCTCTTTCTGCTGCACTACTTTTAAAGGTTTGCAATTCTGTGTATATTCTCTCTCATTCTTCTTAATATACGACCTCACATTTTTCAGCATAGTTTGTCCTGTTGAAATCTTTACAGTAAATCAGGCTCATAAGAACATAAGAAATAGGAGCAGGAGTCAGCCATTTGGCCCCTCGAGCCTGCTCCGCCATTTAATAAGATCAGGGCTGATCTGATCATGGACTCAGCTCCATTTCCCTGCCCGCTCCCCATAACCCTTCATTCACTTATCGCTCAAGAATCTGTCTATCTCCACCTTAAATATATTCAATGACCCAGCCTCCACAACTCTTTGGGGCAGAAAATTCCACAGATTTCTGAAAGAAGAAATTCCTCCTCATCTCAGTTTTAAATGGGCGGTCCCTTATTCTGAGACTATGTCCCCTAGTTTTAGTTTCCTTCTGAACTCCAATGTGTATAGGCTTAACCTATCTTCATAAGTCAACCCCCTCATCTCCGGAAGCAGCGATGACTCAGCCCTGCTTGACCCCAGTCCGGACGTGGATTGGGTCTGTGGTGGATCCGCTGGTCAGGATCACGGCTTGCATGTCGTCTTGGAGCAGGCGGAGGATGGTGAGAAATCCGAGGCATTGAAAGTGGGGGTGAGAGATTTGAGGAAATGCTTCCCTCATAAGTATCAGCTCCTGACTGAGGGCAGGAATTGGGATGGCCAGAGGTCCACTTAGTGGAAGGAGGAGAGGTCAGAGTGGCCACAGCCATTGTGCACACCACATGCTCGACATAGCTTCCGTGGTTATCCAAGATAATATATTACCCCCAACCCTGTGAACTTTTATCTTGTGCAGTAACCTTTTATGTGGCTCACTACTTCTGTGGATTGTACGAGGCAACATGTATGGTAGTGTAGTGATTATGTTCCTGAGCTCATAATCCAGAGAATGGAGTATAAAAGTAGGGAAGTCTTGCTGCAACTATTGGTGAGACCACACGAAGAGTACGGTGTACAGTTTTGGTCTCCTTATTTAAGAAGTGATATACTTGTATTGGAGGCAGTTCACAGAAGGTTCACTAGGTTCATTCCTGGGATGATGGGGTTGTCTTATGAGGAAAGGTTAAGCAGGTTGGGCCTGTACTCATTGGAGTTTCAAAGAATGAGAGGTGATAAGATTCTGAGGGGGCTTGACACGGTAGATACTGAGAGGATGTTTTCCCTCGTGGGGGAATCTCGAACTAGGGGGCATAGTTTCAGAATAAGAGGTCGCCCATTTAAGACGGAGATAAGAAGTAATTTCTTTTAAGAGTCATGAATCTTTGGAATTCTCTACCTCAGAGAGAAGTAGAAGCTGAGTCATTGAATGTATTCAAAGCTGAGATAGACAGATTCTTGAACTATAGGGGAGTTAAGGGTTATGGGGAACAGACAGGAAAGTGGAGTTGAGGCCAACATCAGATCAGCCATGATCTTATTGGATGGCAGAGCAGGCTTGAGGGGCTGTATGGCCGACTCCTGCTAATACCACTTGTGTTCTTAGAATGTGCTTTTGAATCCCATAATGGCAGTTCAAGAATTTGAATATAGTTTAAATATATATATATATATATATACATGTGTGTGATATATATATATATATATAAAGTTGGTATCAGTAAAAGTGACCTTGAAACTATTGAATTGTTACGAAAACCCAGCTGGTTTATTCATGTCCTTTAGGGAAGGAAACCTGCTGCATTAATGTGGTTGACTCTTAACTGTCCTTTGAAGTGTCCTACCAGGAGGTTCAGTTGTATCAAACCACTACAAAGATAACAGTGGCCCAGATTTTGTGGTGGGTAATGATGGTGAAACTGTGGGTGTTCGCAGTCATTACCCCCCCCCTCCCCCCGAAACTGACAGTAATTTTAGGATTTAGCCCATGCTAAACGCGGCAATCCTGAAGTTGCGGTCTGTCATTCACTGCGCTGTTTCTCTTATCAGTACACCCGTTATTTCCTGAAAGCACACTATTAAATTTGTCCGATGTATGTTGCATTTTACCAATCCATGTGGGCGGTCTTTAATCATCCATGTCTTCGGTCTATAAGTAACGCATGTTTTGGGCGGGTACTACTTTTATCATATTAAGGCATCCAGAAGCTTACCCACTAACGATGTTAGGTTGACTGGTCTATAATTACTCAGGTTATTCCTTTCTCTATATGAACAGAAGCATTACATTTATGACAATCTTCCAGTCCTAGGAAGATAAGAACAGGAGGTGGCCATTCAGCCCCTCAAGCCTGTTCTGCCATTCAGTGAGATCATGGCTGATCTGTGACTGAACTCCGTATCCCTTAATACCTTTGGTTAACAAAAAGCTCACAATCTCCGATTTAAAATTAATAATTGATCTAGCATCAATTGCCATTTGTGTGTAGAAGTGTTTCCTAACTGAATTCCTGAAAAGTCTGGCACTATTTTCAGACCGTGACCCCTAGTCCTAGAATCCCCAACCAGCAGAAATAGTTTCTCCCTATCTATCCTATTTGTTTCCACATGATTTGTGCCTGATTTTTAGGAGCAACTGGTGGAGAACGGACTATCTTGGAAATTGCAATTCTCCACATTTTATTTTCTGCAGTTCTAGTCAGGTAGAACAGTTCTACTTTGGAACAGAATTTTTTCTTCAAAATGGGGCGTGTCCGGCCACTGACGCCTTATTTGAAAGTTTCCACAGTGAAAACGTACCCCAAAGTAACTTAGAATGGAGCAAGTGAAGATTTTTGTAGAACTGAAAAAACCTGTTCTACACATTAAAAAATCAGGCGCAGGTTACAAATTAAGCGTCCAGAACGAGGTGGGGGGGGGGGGGGGGGGAGGGAAGGGAAGTCATTAAATTCTACAATAAATCCTTATTTATACTTCTACAAATATTATACAAATAAATCCAACCTGAATAAACATTTATAAGCAAAGAAAAGATTAAATAAACCATCTTCCTACCTGTGTGAAAGTGCTTCAGGCACGGAGAATTCTGCAGTCAGCCTGAGGCGCCCGTTCTTCCCGGGGCGGGGGGGGGGGGGGGGGGGCGGGGAGGAAGAGGCGCCCGTTCTTTCCCGCGGGGGGGGGGAGGAGGCGCCCATTCTTCCCGCGGGGGGGGAGAAGGAGGCGCCCGTTCTTCCCGCGGGGGTGGGGGGGGAAGGAGGTGCCCATTCTTCCCGCGGAGGGGGGGGGAGAGAAGGAGGCGCCCGTTCTTCCGGTGGGGGGGGAAGGAGGCGCCCGTTCTTCCCGCGGGGGGGGGGAAGGAGGCGCCCGTTCTTCCTGCGGGTGGGGGGGCGGGGGGGAGAAGGAGGCGCCCGTTCTTCCCACGGGGGGGGGGGGGGAAGGAGGCGCCCGTTCGCGTGGGGGAGGAGGAGGCGCCCGTTCTTCCCGCGGCGGGGGAGGAGGCGCCCATTCTTCCTGCGGGGGAGGGGGAAGGAGGCGCCCGTTCTTTTCCGCGGGGGGGGGAAAGGAGACTGAGAATGCTGCAAGTGCTGATGGCAATGTGCTTTTAGTAAAAAATGTTCAAAAAACAGCTACAAAGAACTACAAAGATGGCCGAGTGCCAATGTTTCCTTCACACTGCGCGAACGCTTCAACGCGCACGCGCAGCGTTGCCGGCAGGAAAAAAACTAATTTAAATAGTACCCGACCCCTCCCACTTACAAAATCGGCGCAAGTGTAGGCTCCGCGCCAAACAGACAAGGAACTGCAAAGCGCTCCAGAATCGCGCGCTTTTTTTCCGGCGCCGTTTTAGGCGTGAAAAATGGGCGCCCAGCTCGGAGGAGGTGCCCATTTTTTATCGTGTGGAAACTTGGGCCCAAAATCTTGAAAACTTCGATCAGATCACCCCTGAACCTTCTAAATTGTAGAAAATACAACCCTAATTTGTGTAAAATCTCCTTGTAACTTAACCCTTGAAGTCCATGTATCATTTTGGTGCAATTTCCATATCAAGCTTGTCTGAAAGCCTGAATATTAATTTTCATAATATGTAAGAATTTTGATATTTATCATTTGAAAACCTGTGGCAGTCAAGTATCCCTGCAGCCCAGCATGAGGAGCTGGGAGAAACAAAACCGAAGTGCTAGCGCCATCACTGGCAAGATGCTGTAATTACAGTGTGACCATTTTCCGTTGCAAATGTCGACGTTGGATTAATAATGGAACTGTTTTGACATGCATAAGATTAAGTATATTCAGTGGGGGTCGGGATTTTTAGCCCATCATAACACCTCCCCTCTGCTTTTGGTTAGATGTTTTTTTTCATAATTTGTACTGCATTGCAAATAATTGAGAGACGGTGCCTGTTCAAGCTATTTGTGTGTTTGCCTCGAATAGTGGCTGCACTTAAAAGTAATTCATTGTGCAAGATGGTAGGAGATAATGAGATGCAATATAAATGCACCCCTTTTTCCAAAGCTCCCATGAGCTTGTTATAACACGTCTCTCTATTGAAGTCATATTGAAGTCATTGTGTGGCGATCAGAACTGCCCAGCTTTTCACATGCAACCAGGCTTACTTCAAACTTGGTTGCTGGCAATGTAATCCTTTATGTTTTCTATAGAAATGTTTTTAATTGATGGATAACTGCTGTTTGGAGAAAAAAAATGCAGTCTTTTTTTTACACAAAAAGAACCAGTCCAGGTTTACTTGGTGGCCGGTGATCAAGTCACGTTGGTTCTGATGGGTCTTAAACAGAATTAGTTGAGAATCATTGCATTCGAAATTTTCTGCTGGAATTGTAATTGAAGAATCTGGCCTTCTCTATCTTCACTAGGTTTAATTTAAAACCTGTTTACCTTAAAACTCAAACTGTCACATTTGTGGTTATATATGGCCTGTTTTATAATCTGTTGTCTCTAAGCAACCTTATAGAAAATAAATATCTGGGGCTGCACTTGGTGGCGGATCTGTGCAGAGCTGCTCAGCAAAGGTGAAGTACTCGGCTGGTGTGGGGGTAGATGGTGGGTGGGTGAGTGCAGGGAAGGGCAGAACTCACCAGGTTGCTTTGGAGCACCATCAAGAAGTGGTAGATCAGCATTAAGCAAGGCTTTGGGAGTAAATCACCTGAGCACTCCTTCCCAGCCGAGGAAAGATCCCATCTGATGCATGCAAAATGATTGCCAATTTCTTGGTCTACCTTTGGTTTGTTATATTGTTGTAACATCACCTTACAGGAATATATGGAAGCTCTAAGGTAACACAATGGTTGGTGTTCAGTGTAAAGCACACTGGTAGGGTCGAGCGTTTCACAGTCCACTTTTTTTTTTGTAGAATATTATTTGGGAGAAAGTAGTTTGATATTTTTCATGCACTGCTGTAAATATTGGGATAGTTGGACTTCCCGGCTGTTGGACTAAGATTTGCAATTTTCTATCGTGCCTTTCACAATCTCGGGGTGTCCAAAAGCGCTTTACAGCCAATGAAGTACTTTTGAAGCATAGATAGTCACTGTTGTAATGTCTGATCAGTTGGAATAAATATTCTGTTTGGTCCGTTTTAGTTTTTCTGTTAGATTTACATTTCCAAACTATAGATTGATTTTGCTAATTCAGTAGATTACAAAACTTCATTTACAAAATGCAGAAGACCAAAGGGGGAAGAGAGAAGAATTATTTCCACACGGAGGGTTATTGGAACAAGAGGCAGTGATTGTGACATCATTTAAAAGGAAATTGGAATAATTATTTGAAAAGGAAAATAATATATAAACTTACGCTATTAGAAGGAGTCCATTCGGCCCATCGTGTCTGTGCCGGCCGAAAAAGAGCTATCCTGCTTAATCCGACTTTCCAGCTCTTGGTCCGTAACCTCATAGGTTACAGCACTTCAAGTGCATAGACAAGTACTTTTTAAATGCGATGAGGGTGCAGATAAAGGGCAGAGAGATGGAATTCGAGTAAATACCTTGAGTTAAAAGACCTGGCACAGACCGGTCGCCATATTATATAAAGGATATAGAGGCACTGGAGAGGGTGCAGAGAGGATTTACAAGGATGAAACCAGAAATGCGAGGGTATACATATCAGGAAAGGATGAACAGGCTGGGTCTCTCTTCTCGTGAAAAAAGAATGCTGAGGGGTGACCTAATAGAGGTCTTTAAAATGATGAACGGTTTTGATAAAATGGATGCAGAGAGTGTGTTTCCACTTGTGGGGAAGAGCAAAACTAGAGGCCATTGATCTAAGATAGTCACCAAGAAATCCAATCGGGAATTCAGGAGAAACTTCTTTACCCAGAGAGTGATGAGAATGTGGAACTTGCTGCCACAGGGAGTGGTTGAAGCGAATAGTATCGATACATTTAAGGGGAAGTTAGACCAGCATCTGCTGGAGAAGGGAATAGAGGGTTATGCTGATAGATTTAGATGAGGAAAGATGGGAGGAGGCTCGAGTGGAGCATAAACGCCGGCATGGACTGGTTGGGCCGAATGGCGTGTTTCTGTGCCATATATCCTGTGTAATCCTATGTAATGGATGGGCTGAACAGCCTCTTCCTGTGATTTCTATGATGTGTTCCTTGGGCAGTCCAGAAAGGATAGTTTTATTTTGATCCGTTGGGACAGCAACTGAGAATTAATCACTGCTGTTCCTGGCAGATGCTCAAGAATCTGAATTCTAAATCTGAGGGAAGTGACGTGGGTTTAAATAATGAGATTGGAAATAAACTCGAGGCCTGTGACACAATGGAAAGAATCCAGATCTAATCCCTTCCAGCCATAGAATGAATCTCACAATACGTCCAAACTTGACATTTCCAGCATAGATGGGCTTAGAGTAACTCACTGACCATGAAGGTAGATGAACCCGACTGGAATGGAGGACATTACTGGAGTGTGTAAAGCTTTGCAACTTTGAGTTCGATTGAAAAGTAACTTATTACTGGCAAGCTTGTTGTGGAATAAATACTGCCAGGAGTTAAATAATAAAAACAGCAGCTTGTATTATTTTGCAACTGTTTTAACGAGTATTTTGATAGAGAACTGCTTGTATATAACATTTGGCCTTTGCCCATCAGATTTGATGTGTAAATTGATCTTCTACGTATTGCGACGAAATGTCACATTATGACTACATAATTCTCAATGCAAACTCCATTCTTGCATTCTTCTCCGAAAATGGTAATAACAAAATAGAACTTTGGTTTTAAATAAAATATTGATTGCTACATGAAAATACTTGTTAAAATAATTTGTGCTCAATGGATGGTAAGTAACTTGAATTAGTTTCAGGACAAGGACGTGCTTATGGTTAGAACTATCTTTTTATGCCAGTGCTTTGTTTAACATGTAAGCCTTTACAACTTGGCACGTGCATAAAGTAATCATAGGAAATTCCAAACTTTTTAATGTTAAGAGTTCATCTGTTGTTTTTACTCTATTTTTATATCTTTGAAAGATTTTTAGCTCTTTGCTTTAGCTCCACAGGTCCGGGCTTTACTACCCAGTGTATGCCCTGGAGTTAATGATGCCTGCATTTGGGTCTCCCTTCCTTCTGTTTTTCATCAATCAGTTTAGATTATATTAGCATTTACACAACCAAGCTTCTCTCAGGACCCACACATGTTACTGAGTGGATTAACCATTTCTTGCCATATATAGAACAAATAAAATCCTGAATTAACAATTGCATATTAACTACCACCATCTTTTGTATGGTGGTAGCAAATCAAATGTCAATATCTCAGTCAGATGTCCAGGCCAAAGTATCCTAGGTAACAGCGTGGATATCTTGTGGGCTGCCTGCGAATTTCCTCTGAGGGCAGTGTTCAGTGATGTGCTCTAGGGTCTGATTAGGAGCTATCAAGTGATGGGGATGCTTTAATCTTCCACCGATGGAGAAGGTGGCAGCATCGACCGTGATCAGTTCTGAGGTGATTGATGGTTGTCCACTGTTTGTGAGGAAGGTTTGATCCTTCAGGTTGTACTGTGGGGCCCTCGATAAGGAATCCATTCCGTGTGTCACAGTTCTTCCAAGCATTTCGCTGTCGGTCATCAAGGCTGAGGAGAGGTCACTGCCTTATATTAACCTTCGAAGCATAAGAAAGAAAGACTTGGATTTATATAGCGCCTTTCACGACCACCGGATGTCTCGAAGTGCTTTACGAGTGTAGTCACTGTTGTAATGTGGGAAACGTGGCAGCCAATATACACACAGCAAGCTCCCACACACAGCAATGTGATAATGACCAGATAATCTGTCTTTTTGTTATGTTGATTGAGGGATAAATATTGGCCAGGACACCCAGGATAACTCCCCTGCTCTTCTTCGAAATAGTGCCATGGGATCTTTTACTTCCACCTGAGAGGGAAGATGGGACCTCTGTTTAATGTCTCATCTGAAAGACAGCACCTCCGACAGTGCAGCACTCCCTAAGCACTGCACTGGAGTGTCAACCTGGATTTATGTGCTCAAGTTCCTGGAGTGGGTCTTGAACCCACAACTTTCTGACTGAGAGGCGAGTGTGCTACCCACTGAGCCACAGATGACACTTTGAACATAGACATTGAGTATGCAAGTAATTCTTTGGATGAATTGACAAAATATAACGTTGCAGAGGCTGGCAAAGGTTAGTTATGTCGTAGTAATTCAGCGTTGACTCCTCATTATATACTTGCATTTGAGATCACTGAGATTGATGTAAATTGTTATTAATTTAGATTTTGACTCCTTACCTGAGAAGTTAACAGGATTGGAAAGCCAGTCTATTGATTACATTGAAATCTATAGGCTTGTAGTTAGCAGTGTTTTCAAAACTTGTGCAGCCAACTCCTTATGAGCGGACGTAGAACAACTGGCTGCCTCATCACCATCAGGGTGGTTCGTGTTGATCTGATAAGTCAAAGTGAGGAACTTCTGTCGATAGATGCTCTGCTTCTGGGTAAATTCATCTTGTATCTGATCTAGCTGCCTTAAATCACAACAACAACCACTTGCATTTATATAGCACCTTTAACGAAGTAAAACGTCCCAAGGTGCATCACGAGCGTTGTCAAACACGAGCCACTTGAGATATTGGGGCAGATGACCCAAAGCTTGGTCAAAGAGGTAGGTTTTAAGAAGCATCTTAAGGGAGGATAAAGAGGCGGAGAGTTTTAATGAGGTAATTCCAGAACTTGGGGCCTGAGCAGTTGGAGCAATTAAAATCGGGGATGCTGAAGAGGCTAGAATTGGAGGAGTGCAGATATTGAGAGTTGTAGGGCTGGCGGAGGTTACAAAGATGGGGAGGAGCGAGGCCAAGGGGGAATTTGAAAACAAGGATGAGAATTTTAAAATCGAGGCATAGCTTAACCTCTTGATCTTGGGAAAAATCTGTACGTCTAAGTGACACACTTGTATCTGCCTGCTATAACTCCCTACGTCCTTAATTTCTTAATCTTTCTCTCTGTCGGAGATGCACTTTCTGAATTAACACAAAATAATCTAAATAGTTCTGTGCAAAAGGGCACAACACAGGAGAGGAATTTGGGGGTATTAATAGATTATGGAAAGCATTAACCCAGTGTGCTGTAGCAGTAAGGAATGCTAGCCGGATGTTGGGATGAATAGTTGAGGTGCTGATGACTCTATCTGAGGCACATATACAGCCACACCACGAGTGCTGCGTACAATTCTAGTCACTGTACCACAGCAAGGATGTTGGAGATAGTGCAGAAAAGGGTAACCAAACTGATACCTATCTTAAGACAGCTGTGCGAGGATACGTGAGGATTGTTTAACTTAAGAGCAGGGATGGGAAATATTGAAGCACTCAGAATTCTTCAGGGGATAGATAAATCGAAATTTGCTCACATGTCTAAAATTGCCACGAACATTCGAACCAGGGACATGGGCTCAAGTGTCGAAGAGGTTGACAGCTGACTTTACACAGGGATGGTGACAATGTGGAATAGATTGAGGAGGGAGACGGATAGTGTGGGAAAATCTGAAGGAGAACTCGATAGATATTTGACCTTGTGGATCATGTTTTTTTTTCCCCTCATACTTTTTATACGTTTCTAATCCATTGGGATTTGAATTGTTGTGTACAGGATTTGAGTTTTACCATGTATGGCCATTCTGGGGGGCGGGGTGGGGGGGCGTTAAATGTCAGTCGGGATCTCTGCAGATGCTGGAATAATTGAGTGTTTGTCCAATGAGCGTGGGAATGTTTAAATTAAACGGGTGCATGGTTTTTAACATGTCCCTTCTGTTTGAATAAAAAGCAGTTTAAATCTCTGTTTGTGGCACGTGGGTGCAGTTTCTGCCCCAGAGAACCAGACACCGCTGGACTTAAGATTGAGGTTCAGTGGAGTGAATGAGCAGCAATGTCGTCGTCTTCATCATTATCATAGGCAGTCCCTCAGAATCGAGGAAGACTTGCTTCCACTCTAAAAGTGAGTCCTTTGGTGGCTGAACAGTCCAATACGAGAGCCACAGTCTCTGTCACAGGTGGGACAGATAGCCGTTTGATGGAGAATTCAAGCTCTGCAGCCCGGCTGCAGTTTTGAAAAAGCACAGACCACATTGCATTAAGTCATCAATCAACTTGACATTTTAGGACCTTTGGGTAGCGAGCCAATTAAAGGCTAACAGACTATCAAATGAGCCAATAAGGTCAAAAAAAGCGAGTTCTTTTCTGTCAATTGAACCAGGTATAAGTACAGCCATTTTGGCCATGTGGTCTCAGAAGGACAAAGGCCTGGCTTAAAGCCAAGAGCTTGTTGCTGCTGCCAGAATAAAGTTACATTAAAACTACAATCTGAGTTCGTATTTCATTGGGAATTAAGAGATCTAACACCGTTGAAGGATGGGGCAGGTTTGCCGCGCGTTCCTTCCACTGCGTGCGTTTGATTTCTGCATGCTCTCTGTGATGAGACTCGAGCTGCTCAGCGCCCTCCCGGATGCACTTCCTCCACTTAGGGCGGTCTGTGGCCAGGGACTCCCAGGTGTCGATGGGGGTGTTGCACTTTATCAGGGAGCTTTGAGGGTGTCCTTGTAACATTTCCTCTGCCCACCTTTGGCTTGTTTGCCGTGAAGGAGTTCCGAGTAGACCGCTTGCTTCGGGAGTCTCGTGTCTGGCATGCGGACGATGTGGTCTGCCCAGCGGAGCTGATCAAGTGTGGTCAGTGTTTCGATGCTGGGGATGTTGGCCTGGTTGAGGATGCTAACGGTGCGTCTGTCCTCCCAGGGGGATTTGTAGGATCTTGCCGAGACATCGTTGGTGGTATTTCTCCAGCGACTTGAGGTGTCTGCTGCACATGGTCCATGTCTCTGAGCCATACAGGAGGGCGGGGATTACTGCAGCCCGGTAGACCATGAGTTTGGTGGCAGATTTGAGGTCCTAGTCTTCAAACACTGTTTTCCTCAGGCGAAGGAAGGCTGCACTGGCATACTGGAGGTGGTGTTGAATCTCATTGTCAATGTCTGCTCTTGTTGATAAGAGGCTCCCGAGGTATGGGAAATGGTCCACGTTGTCCAGGGCCGCGCCGTGGATCTTGATGACTGTGGGGGCAGTGCTGTGTGGCGGGGACAGGTTGGTGGAGGACCTTTGTCTTACGGGTATTTAGCGCAAGGCCCATGCTTTCATACGCCTCAGTAAATACGTTGACAATGACTTGGAGTTCAGCCTCTGTATGTGCGTAGATGCAAGCGTCGTCCGCGTACTGTAGTTCGACGACGGAGGTTGGGGTGGTCTTGGACCTGGCCTGGAGACGGCGTAGGTTGAACAGCTTCTCACTGGTTCTGTAGTTTAGTTCCACTCCGGCGGTGAGCTTGTTGATGAGGTGGATCAATGTTTTACGTGGTTAATGAATGGTTAGCCGCTTGCATGAGAGACTATTTGCACATCCCTAACTTGGCGTAGCTGTTTTTTAAATTAAAAAAAAAGTCTTTTGTTATTTTCATTAATATTAAATCACATTGAATTCAGATGAGCTGTTAACTCCATGTCTTTACATTTTCAGGACAAAAATATATCCTAGTTACTCAATTTTATGTTTCATAGTTTAATAGATTTTTTTAGCATGAAAGATTAAAATGTTTTGGAAAACTTAGTAAAATGTAATCTTCTGTTCTTTTCCAGAATGACAGACTTTCAAGGTACGATTTTGTTCATTTTTACAGCATTTATACCATTCCTAGATAATGTACCTGCTACACAGTCGAAACTGCAAACTCTACAGGATATCTTTTTTTAAATTAGCGAGGAGACTTTGTGTTAACAAAGGATGTCTGATTTGCGTTGTGGGTGGGAATAGGAGGAGGAAGAATAAAAGGGTGTCATTAAGACTCAGTATAATTGGTGAAATCCGATGAGAGAGTGTTACAGCTTTGTGTGAGCGATGAGCTTATTTATGTGTGACATGTTTTAATGGGAAGATTACCAAAAGCTAGTAGGAAACCGCAGTTCTTTGGAGATACAGGTATTGCATTCGGATTTAGTGTTCAGTATTACCTGATCATGACACCATTAATAGCAACGGTAATTGAGTTAATGATGTCTACTTGTTTTACAGGTTTGACACGGGACTTTCCAGTACGACACACAATGAGGGTACTGAACAATCGGCCAGTCGAACTGGTTCATATCCTTACAGAGAAAGCAGGCATGCGCCTCTGAGCAGGGCAGAAAGGGAAGACGCGTTGGATTATAAAAAGGTGACCACTGACTTCTGTACATTTGTGCTTCGTTGTAAAACACACGTCTGTCTCTGACTGCCTTGTACAAAGATGCGAGGCAGCCTCGGATTCGAAGGCCACAGGTTAACACCCTCAAGTGAGGACATAAGCCAGGCTGATGCTTCGGTGCTGTGATACTGAGGGAGTGCTGTGTTGCCTGAGGTGCTGTTTTTCAGGTGAGACGTTAAACCAAGGGGTCCCGCCTGCCTGTTCGTGTGGACGTAAAAGCTCCCATGGCATCATTCGCAGCGGGTGTTCTCCTGGTGTCATGGTCAATATTATCCCTCAACCAACACCACCAAAACAAATGGATCTGGTCACTTAGCTCGTTGCTAATTGTGGGACCTGGCTGGGTACAAAATGGTTGCCATGTTTACCTGCATCACACTGACAACATTTCAAAAAATAATTAATTGGCATGAAGCACTCTGGAACGTTCTGGGGATGTGTAAAGTAATATATAAATGCAAGTTCTTCCTCGTTGGTGAATAAATGTTTTGTCAAGAACTGTGATTTATTGGAGGAGACAATGCTGCAGTTGATGAACAGGGGTATTTAAGTTGTGGCATTTGCATGTGGAACTCCAGGCATTGCAATGGCTGAAATATGTGGTGTTTTCACAGCTTTATGAGCAGTTCCTAGCAGAAAATGAGAAGCTGAAGGCGAATCTACATGACACAAACCTGGAGCTGACAGAGTTGAAAGTGCAGTTAGAGAAAACCACACAGGTCTGTGCAACTGTTAATTCTTTGATGCAAAAAGTTGTCGCACATGATGCACTATTTAGAAAAATAATACTGTGTTCTCTTACTAATGTGTGTTCGTTCTTACTGTCGCGTACGCTGTTGAACATGAGTCAATCCCAAAAAGGTTTTTTTAAAAGGAAAGTTGTGTAATGTCTAATCTAAGCTTTGATTAGTTAGCTCTGTAAGGACTATAGTCCCAATTTTCAGTACATTTTGAAATTGAAAATATCTAGCAGTCTGAAGAACAAATGTTCAGTTTCTTTTGCATCCATAGATTCAGTGGATCTTAGTCCGAAGTCATTGGTCTCTTCTCGTCATTGGTTAGCTTGTGTCTTGGAGAAATTTGTTTTGTCAGTGGCCCATTTATTTGTACAATACATTCTAGTTGCACAGCAGGTGATACTGAGCAGCAGAATTTATCAGGTGTTCCCAGTCACCAATGGTGATTCTTGGTTTGAATGGTTACCAACATGGAAAGTCATCAGCTGTCAGAATTAATCATAGGAGCATACCTTTAATTGCAGGCAGAAAATCTAAACTGAGATCGTGGCAGACACTGAGTGATGAGGGGTTTCCTGTGTGATAAAGCTAACTTCATGGAATCATTCTGCTTGCCACCAAAAATGAATGAGTATCTGTCGTCCCTGAGGCCAGACAAGTAATTGGTAATCTTTTGAAGTTACCACTGCCCCATCTGCGTTCAAACCGCTTCATTGTGTACGTGTGGTCTTACCAGTTGTGGTGATTGCCTCATGGTTAGAGTTACATACGTCTCCCCTCTCTTTCTCTCAGGCAGTCCTTCGGAGTCGAGGATGACTTTCTTCCACACTAAAAATGAGTTCTCGTGACTGATGAGTCAGATGCCGGACCGAGTCTCTGTCACAGGTGGGGCAGAAGGTGGTTGAAGAAACGGTGGATGGAGTGCTTGGGTTGCCGTGCGCTCCTTCCGCTGTTTACGCTTGGCTTCAGCTTGCTCCCGGCGTAGAGATTAGAATTGTGTTTGGTGCCTTCCCGGATGCTTTTCCTCCATTTTGTGCTGTCTTGGTCCAGGGATTACCAGGTGTCGGTGGGCAGGGCACCAGCTTGCGACTCAATATTTCAGCATTGATTCACGTGCTAACAACTACTTGGGATTCTATCTTCTATCTCTGCCTAATACGCTCTTGATGAAGGACACAGGCAGGTGATCTGCTCCTCGACCATTGTCTTGCTCCATTACTTGTAATGACAGCCGTCTGTCGTATGCCTCTGTCAAAAGCTAATCTGTGTTCATTGCCCCTCCCACTTGTGACTTCTCTGAAACTCGGAACTCCATGTGGAAAATCTTAGCAGGGGAGCTTCACTTATATAAAAATGAGCCTAGTGGGTGCATTGTTACCAATCCATGCAAAAAAGATGCATTTCAATCAAGCCTGTATTGTTACTCTCTGCCTTGCGTTCTCTGGATTGAGGCAACTTGATCTCTCCATGATTCAAATGTCCTCACTTAGCAATGTCCAACAGGGCGGCAGAAGGAAAATTCACTGAGGTGATGCCTCCTTCTGTCAAATATCAGTACAAGAGCCTGTACTCCATGATCTCCTTCCATTTATGTGCCAGGAACATGTAGTGGAGAAATGGGTCATGGAGTAGGAGAAATAGATCAAATAAATATTGTGCTGCTCCTCGTATTTAGAATACACACCGGAGGTGGTTACGATGCAATTCTGGGGAATGCGATCGGGAGATGTTCTTTATCCATCCTCCCACAACACCTTGACTTCGTTCCAGCATCCTGTCCCAACTACTGATCACCCTCTGTAGAGAATTACTCTTGGCATTTGTTCTAAATTTATTCTTCACAGGCCTGACTCTGTGCACATGTCTTGGCATATCTGAAAGTATTGTTCCCGGCTCTCTCTCTATCTTGGCTATAATTCATACTTCTAACAGAACCTGTTTAGTGGCTGAAGAATACGAGCCTGTTAAAGTTCTTCATAATTCATCCATATAACACCAGGAACTGGGGGGGCTCCCTTAACTGAACCATAGTCATGTACAACTTCAGCATAATTTTTGAACTCAACTGATGTACCAGTATATACATCAACTGGTTCTCGGGTTCTCGATTGGGTCCTTATTCTAGTGTTCCAGAATTCGTAGTACATAGTATTACATAGAGTTTATAGCACAGGAACAGGCCATTCGGCCCAACTGGTCCGTGCCGCTGTTTATGCTCCACACCAGCCTCCTCCACCCCCTCTTCATTTCGCCCCATCAACATATCCTTCTATTCCCTTCTCCCTCATGTGTTTATCTAGCCTCCCTTTTTAAATGCATCGATACTATTCGCTTCAACTCCTCCCTGTGGCAGCGAGTTCCACATTCTAACCACTCTCTGGGTAAAGAAGTTTCTCCTGAATTCCCTATTGGATTTATGTGATTATCTTATATTTATGGCCACTATTTCTGGTCTCGCCTGCAAGTGGAAACAACTTTTTAAAGTCGAGCCTATCAGACCCCTTTGTAATCTTAAACCTGGATCTGGTACCTTCACTTTTAAGCCAGTGTCTCTTAAATGAACCTTGATCCTGGAATACAGCTACACTAATGTTGCTAATCTTGGCCTGGAGAGTTAATAATTTGTCCTCACTTGTGTATCTGTGACGCATGCACTCCCATGTTCCGCCACCAGGGAGCGCATCCCCTGAAGTACCAAGGGATCCTAGCATCCCTTGGGAGCACTGTATATAAACCGGCCCTTAAGGCATGTTACTCACTCTGGAGTGCCTTAATAAAGACTGAGGTCACTGGTACTTTAACCTCCCTGTGTGCAGTCTCATCTGTGTTAGGAATGCAACAACTGGCGACAAGTACACTAATCCAACGCAAAGATGCAGCAAACTGGAGGCATCCTGGAGAAGTTCTCGGAGGGTGAGGACTGGGAAGCCTATGTCGAACGGCTAGACCAGTACTTTATAGCCAACGAGCTGGACGGAGAAGGAAGCACTGCTAAAAGGAGAGCGGTCCTCCTCACGGTCTACGGGGCATCTACCTACAGTCTCATGAAGAATCTTCTGGCTCCGGTGAAGCCCACCGATAAGTCGTATGAGGAGCTCTGTACACTGGTTCGGGAGCATCTTAAGCCAAGGGAGAGCGTGCTGATGGCGAGGTATCGGTTCTATTCGCCGAGCTAAGGCGACTTGTAGGACAATGAGTTTGATGGCTACCTGCAGCAAATGCTCAGACTTTTTTGTCCACGAGACCATCCTACGAAAACATTTGACTGTAGAGACACCGACCCTCAGTAAGGCCATTGCGATAGCACAGGCGTTCCATCAGTGATAACACCGAACAAATCTTTCAGCACACAAGTGCTCGCAATGTTCATAAATTAACTGGAACTGTGTTTGCGAGCAGAAATGTACAGGGCAGAAACAACGAGCTGCAAGCGCTGCAAAACCTGCTAACCACCATGTGGCAGAGGAAGATCGGTCCATGGTGGGTCAAAGCAATTTTGAGCCTCAGCAAGAGGAGGCAGATGCTGAGGTACACGGGGTGCACACATTTTTGACGAAATGTCCACCTATAATGCTAAACGTAAAATTGAATGGCTTACCCGTAGCCATGGAACTGGACACTGGCGCTAGCCAATCCATCATGAGTAAAAAGATGTTTGAGAGACTGGTGCAGCAAAGGCACTGAGACCAGCCCTGAGCCCCATCCACACGAAACTGAGAACGTACACCAAAGAGCTTATCACTGTCCTGGGCAGCGCCATGGTCAAGGTCACCTACGAGGGCACGGTGCACGAACTGCCACTCTGGATTGTCCCGGGCGATGGCCCCACACTGCTTGGAAGGTGCTGGCTGAGCAAAATCCACTGGAACTGGGATGACATCCGAGCGCTATCACATGTCGATGAGTCCTCATGTACCCAGGTTCTTAACAAATTTCCTTCCCTTTTTGAGCCAGGCATTGGAAACTTTTCCGGGGCGAAAGTGCGGATCCATTTGGTCCCAGAGGCATGACCCATTCACCACAAGGCGCGAGCAGTACCTCACATGATAAGGAAGAGAGTGGAAATCGAGCTGGACAGGCTGCAACGCGAGGGCATCATCTCCCCAGTGGAATTCAGCGAGTGGGCCAGCCCGATTGTTCCAGTACTCAAAAGTGATGGCATGGTCAGGATTTGTGGCGATTATAAAGTAACTATTAATTGTTTCTCGCTACAGGACCAATACTCGCTACCTAAAGCAGACGACCTATTTGCGACACTGGCAGGAGGCAAGACGTTCACCAAGCTCGACCTGACTTCGGCCTACATGACGCAGGAGCTGGAGGAGTCTTCGAAGGGCCTCACCTGCATCAACGCGCACAAGGGACTGTTCATCTACAACAGATGCCCGTTTGGAATTCGGTCGGCTGCAGCGATCTTCCAGAGAAACATGGAGAGCCTACTCAAGTCGGTACCACGCTTGGTGGTTTTTCAGGACGACATATTGGTCACTGGACGGGACACCGTCGAGCACCGACAAAACCCAGAGGAGGTCCTCCAGCGACTGGATCGCGTAGGGCTGCGGCTGAAGAGGTCGAAATGCGTCTTCATGGCAACAGAAGTGGAGTTTTTGGGGAGAAAGATCGCAGCGGACGGCATTCGGCCCACAGACGCCAAGACAGAGGCTATCAGGAACGCGCCCAGCCACGGAACATCACAGAGCTGTGGTCGTTCCTGGGACTCCTCAACTATTTTGGTAACTTCCTACAGGGGTTAAACACCCTACATGTGTTATTACGTAAAGGAGAGAACTGGGTATGGGGAAAAAAATAAGTAATTGCTTTTGAGAAAGCCAGAAACATTTTATGCTCCAACAAGCAGCTTGTATTGTATAACCCGTGTAAAAGACTCGTGCTAGCATGTGATGCGTCATCGTACGGAGTTGGGTGTGTATTACAACAAGTTAACGTTACGGGGAAGTTGCAACCTGTCGCCTGTACTTCCAGGAGCTTGTATAAGGCCGAGAGGGCTGACAGCATGACTGAGAAAGAGGCATGAGCGTGTGTGTTCGGGGTAAAGAAAATGTAGTAGTACCTGTTTGGCTTCAAATTTGAGTTGGAAACCGATCACAAGCCCCTCATATCCCTGTTCGCTGAAAACAAGGGGATAAATACTACTGCCTCAGCCCGTAGACAAAGATGGGCACTCGCGCTACCAGCATATAACTATACCATCCGCCACAGGCTAGACACCGAGAACTGTGCGGATGCTCTCAGTCGGCTACCATTGCCCACCACGGGAGTGGAAATGGCGCAGCCTGCAAACTTGTTGATGGTGGCGCAGACCGCAGACTTGTTGATGGTCATGGAAGCGTTTGTAAATGATAAATCACCTGTCACGGCCCGCCAGATTAGGACTTGGACCAGCCAAGATCCTCTGCTGTCCCTAGTAAAAAGAACTGTGTACTGCATGGGAGCTGAGCCAGCATCCCCGTTGAAATGTAAGAGCCAATCAAGCTGTTCCAGCGGCGAAAGAACAGATAGTAAAAGCTTTTACAGATATATAAAACGGAAAAGAGTGACTAAAGTAAATGTTGGTCCCTTAGAAGATGAGAAGGGGGATTTAATAATGGGAAATGTGGAAATGGCTGAGACCTTAAACAATTATTTTGTTTCGGTCTTCACAGTGGAAGACACAAAAACCATGCCAAAAATTGTTGGTCACGAGAATGTGGGAAGGGAGGACCTTGAGACAATTACTATCACTAGGGGGATAGTGCTGGACAGGCTAATGAGACTCAAGGTAGACAAGTCCCCTGGTCCTGGTCCAGGATATTAAAAGAGATGGCAGAAGTTATAGCAGATGCATTCGTTATAATCTACCAAAATTCTCTGGACTCTGGGGAGGTACCAGCGGATTGGAAAGCAGCTAATGTAACACCTCTGTTTAAAAAAGGGGGCAGACAAAAGGCAGGTAACTATAGGCCGGTTAGTTTAACATCTGTAGTGGGGAAAATGCTTGAAACTATCATTAAGGAAGAAATAGCGGGACATCTCGATAGGAATAGTGCAATCAAGCAGACGCAGCATGGATTCATGAAGCGGAAATCATGTTCAACTAATTTACTAGAATTCTTTGAGGATATAACGAGCATGGTGGATAGAGGTGTACCGATGGATGTGGTGTATTTAGATTTCCAAAAGGCATTCGATAAGGTGCCACACAAAAGGTTACTGCAGAAGATAAAGGTACGCGGAGTCAGAGGAAATGTATTAGCATGGCTAGAGAATTGGCTGGCGAACAGAAAGCAGAGAGCCGGGATAAATGGGTCCTTTTCGGGTTGGAAATCGGTGTGCCACAGGGATCGGTGCTGGGACCACAACTGTTTACAATATACATAGATGACCTGGAAGAGGGGACAGAGTGTAGTGTAACAAAATTTGCAGATGACACAAAGATTAGTGGGAAAGTGGGTTGTGTAGAGGACACAGGCTGCAAAGAGATTTAGATAGGTTAAGCGAATGGGCTAAGGTTTGGCAGATGGAATACAATGTCGGAAAGTGTGAGGTCATCCACCTTGGGGGGAGAAAAAACAGTAAAAGGGAATATTATTTGAATGGGGAGAAATTACAACATGCTGAGGTGCAGAGGGACCTGGGGGTCCTTGTGCATGAATCCCAAAAAGTTAGTTTGCAGGTGCAGCAGGTAATCAGGAAGGCGAATGGAATGTTGGCCTTCATTGCGAGAGGGATGGAGTACAAAAGCAGGGAGGTCCTTCTGCAACTGTATAGGATATTGGTGAGGCCGCACCTGGAGTACTGCATGCAGTTTTGGTCGCCTTACTTAAGGAAGGATATAATAGCTTTCGAGGGGGTACAGAGACGATTCACGAGGCTGATTCCGGAGATGAGGGGGTTACCTTATGATGATAGATTGAGTGGACTGGGTCTTTACTCATTGGAGTTCAGAAGGATGAGGGGTGATCTTATCGAAACATTTAAAATAATGAAAGGGATAGACATGATAGGGGCAGAGAGGTTGTTTCCACTGGTCGGGGACACTAGAACTATGGGGGCACAGCCTCAAAATACGGGGGAGCCAGTTTAAAACCGAGTTGAGAAGGAATTTCTTCTCCCAGAGGGTTGTGAATCTGTGGAATTCTCTGCCCAAGGAAGCAGTTGAGGCTATCTCATTGAATGTATTCAAGTCACAGATAGACAGATTTTTAACCAATAAGGGAATTAAGGGTTACGGGGAGAGGGCGGGTAAGTGGAGCTGAGTCCACGGCCAGATCAGCCATGATCTTATTGAATGGCGGCGCAGGCTCGAGGGGCTAGATGGCCTACTCCTGTTCCTAATTCTTATGTTCTTATGAGCTGTCCATTCGGGCAGACTGCCTGTTGTGGGGTAACCGCATAGTGCTACCCAAAAAGGGCAGGGAGACGTTCATCTCGGATCTCCACAGCACACACCCGGGTATAGTAATGATGAAAGCGATAGCCAGATCCCACATGTGGTGGTCCGGTATCGACTCTGACTTGGAGTCCTGTGTACGGCAATGCTGCATGTGTGCTCAGTTGAGCAACGCGCCCAGAGAGGTACCACTAAGTTTGTGGTCATGGCCCTCCAGACCATGGTCGAGGATCCATGTCGACAATGCGGGCCCGTTTCTCGGTAAAATGTTCCTGGTGGTGGTGGATGCTTTTTCAAAATGAATTGAATGTGAAATAATGTCGGGAAGCACCACCACCATTGAAAGCCTGAGGGCCATGTTTGCCACCCACGGCCTGCCTGACATACTGGTCAGTGACAACGGGCCATGTTTCACCAGTGACGAATTAAAAAAATTCATGACCCGCAATGGGATCAAACATGTCAGCTCGGCCCCGTTTAAACCAGCCTCCAATGGGCAGGCAGAGCGGGCAGTACAAACCATCAAACAGAGCCTTAAACAAGTCACAGAAGGCTCACTCCAAACCCGCCTGTCCCGAGTACTGCTCAGCTACCGCACGAGACCCCACTCGCTCACAGGGGTGCCCCCGGCTGAGCTACTCATGAAAAGGACACTTAAAAGGAGACTCTCGCTGGTTCACCCCAACCTGTATGATCAGATAGAGAGCAGGCGGCAGCAACAAAATGTAAACGATGGTCGCGCCACTGTGTCATGGGAAATTGATCTGAATGACCCTGTGTATGTGCTAAACTATGGACGTGGTCCCAAGTGGATCGCGGGCACGGTGATAGCTAAAGAAGGGAGTAGGGTGTTTGTAGTGAAACTAGACAATGGACAAATTTGCAGAAAGCACCTGGACCAAACGAGGCTGCGGTTCACAGACTGCTCTGAACAACCCACAGCAGACACCACCTTTTTCGAGCCCACAACACACACCCAAAGGATCAACGACACCACGCCGGACCAGGAAATCGAACCCATCATGTCCATCAGCCCAGTAAGGCCAGGCTCACCACGCAGTCCTGCAGGGCCAACAACATGCCAGCCCAGCGAGGGCACAGCCAACACACCAGAACAGACATTTGTACCGAGGCGGTCCACCAGGGAAAGAAAGGCTCCCGACCGCCTCACCTTGTAAATAGTTTTCACTTTGACTTTGGGAGGGAGTGATGTTGTGTATCTGTAAAGTATGCACTCCCATGTTCCGCCACCAGGGAACGCATCCCCTGAAGTCCGAAGGGATCCCAGCATCCCTTGGGAGCACTGCATATAAGCCGGCCCCTGAGGCCTGTTCCTCACTCTGGAGTGTCTTAATAAAGACTGAGGTCACTGTTACTTTAACCTCCCTGTGTGCAGTCTCATCTGTGTTAGGAACACAACACCACCCAAATTCAAATTCCATTTATCTTGGGACATCGTTCTGGTTCCTTCCTAAACCATGTGCGTCCAAAGTGCAACTTCAGTCTTGTTGTATGGTTGCACTTTGAGGCTTTGTTGCTGTCCAGCCAGAACCGAGTCATTTTATCTTCCAATGTCAATCCAGCCTTCAGGTAACCCAACACCAAATTGAGGTCGTTTAGATGGTCTGCGGAATATATTCAACTTGGGCCCGGAATTTACGGGCACGATGGCAGCCATCTTTGAAACTGACCGCAACTTCAGGATTTAGCGCATGCGCAGCCTAATGTACAAATCCTGAAGTTGCGGTCAGTCATTCCCCCCTCCCCCACACAGCCGCCAATCAGTGAAATCTCTCATCATTGAAACTGACGATCTTCGGCTCTTCCGCAGTCAGTACGCTGTTAAATTCCCCACTAAAAATAGACAAAGGGATTGCGTGTAACTGGGGTTTTAACAGCGTATTGCCTGCTAAACATTGGCTCCCCTGAAAAACTTATTTTAATTTTGTGCAGTGTCAAATGTGTCCATTTTTTTTAAACATTACAATTTTTAAGCAACTTTAAAAAAATGTTTTAACTTTGTTCATCTTTATTTCAGGTTTGCCTTTACCCCATCTGAGGTTTGGCTCGCTAACATTTTTAAAAAGTTACAATTTTAAGAACTTGCCCAATTCCTGGTTCGCTGTCTGATAATTCTGCATTTTGATTGGCTACTTGGACAACTTCTTGACGTCACAGCAGCTTTTTGCTGGGATTCCCAATGATCGTCCATTGATTGCAATTACGTGTTGGAAAAGCTGAACTTCTCGACACACAGATTGCGAGGTCCTTGTGCGAAGCTTACTTCGGGGCCAGCGGCAAAATGCCTTTGCTTTGCCGCTGACTGCAAATTGCAGGCCATGATTTCTATCTAGCAGCGGGCTAACTGCCTGGGTAGGCTTAAGGAGCATTCAATCCAAGTTATGGTTACTACCATTGCCAATAGAGGAATTGTATCCTTCCCACGCATTATTGTTTGGATCTGCAGATTTAAAAAGTTATGTGCTTCTGTTGAATTATTTTGAATGAAGACATAAAATCTAGGCCTTTGGATTCATTTGACGGGATGCAATGGTAACTAATGGAAATGAGTGATCATCGCCTGCCTTTGGTGGATCATCCGATGTCGTTAATGGAACCTTTTGTCCATATACCACTTGCCTTCCCGTCTCCTGTGATTTAGTGATACGGAGTCAGTTGGTTGTCATTTTGAGGCTTCATTCTGTGCTTTAAGAATAGCCAAGATGTCTTGATCTGTTTGGAAGGGGTAAATATAAACGATATTTCTGAAGAAGCACTGTGGGAAAGGGGAGATTGTGACTGATAACAAAAGTCTTAAAAGGTCAATGGATCACGGTGACTTTAAAAAAAAACACCATTTGATAAACCACACTTTAATCTGTGGTCTGTTGATCGTAACCTGATCTGAAGAATGAGGGAGATGCTGCTAAACACACTGCCTGACATTGTTTTTCAGAGGCAAGAAAGGATAGCTGATTGGTCGCTGCTCGAGATGGAGAAAAGGGTAAGCCTAAAATGACGATGCTCTTAAAGTGTAATCTAGTTTTGCAATGCAGTCCTTTTAGAGTAACACTGCTAATAAAACACTTGCTGAAAATGTTGACAAAGTTTAGTCATTCAGATATTTTGATCAACTTGGGGATTACTGTATTGGTTACAGTGACATTGTGGTGTCGAGATCAGAGTGCCTGGCTTTATATCCCATTTGGAAAAGGAGCTGTTGTCTCAAACACAAAGTAGTCAAGTGAGATACTTCAGCTGAAGTAGTGCTTTTTCTGTGCTTTAAAAGTAAGTTTAGCAATTGATCTTAATTGGATTGCAATGTTACAGTAATTGTATCAGCATTGCAGCCTTCAATAAAACTGCAATAGTTACTGTTGAAAGTTGAAAAGTAATGCCCCAAGAAAGGCGAGAGATATTTAATGTGTCGCTGTTTGCAACGGAATGTATTTCATGCTTTACAATAAAAGTTGACCTGTTTGAATCAATGGTTAAACTATAAGCACTGCAGGTGACTGAGGTTCTGTTACTCTGAAATATCATGCACTCATTTTTGCTGATGACGTGCAGTCTCAAGTGCAATCTCCCAGGTGTGTCCTCCCAGGGTCGGGCAGGTCCAGATCAGCGCTCAGGCTGGTTAAAAGCTTCAATAACAGCAACTTGCATTTATATAAGCCCCTGAATCATAGTAAAATATTGTAAGGCGCCAACTTGGACACCGAGCCACATGAGATATTGGGGCAGGTGACCAATAGCTTGGCCGAAGAGGTAGGTTGGATGGAATTTCTCAAAGGAGGAAAGAGAGGCAGAGAGGTTAGCAAGGGAGTGCCATAATTACTTGGCATAATTGGTTCAACAAATCCAGAACACACAGGGTGTCTTACTGTCACCAGAACAGCGCTCAAACCTCCACTGAAGTCAAAAAATGGTCGCTTCAATAAGCGGGTGACGGTGATCAATTATTTTTCTAACACAGCAGGTGATGACCTGGAACAAAAAGTGATCTGCCTCGGCTTTGCTTCCGTTTTTCAATGCAGGTATTGTGACAATTTGCCATTATTTGACAGGAAAGAAGAGGTTTGGAGAGGAAGATAGCTGAAATGGAAGAGGAGCTCAAGGTAAATTATTGTCCCCCCCCCCCCCAATCAATGTTCTTTTTATTAAGTTAATATGAACTTGCAAAAATCCACTTGGGCAAGAGGGTATCTTCAAAACGACACCGAATGTGGTCAGTTGTGCAACAATGCAAGTCGGATGAGATTTGTACGACGATGTCTAACACTGCAATTAACAGAAAAGAGTTGAAATGACTGCAGACAAAGTAATATTGATGGGTATAATGAGACCTGTGAATTTTTTTTCAGTGATTCATAAACAGCGGATTAACATTGGAAACACTATAAACGAGCTCAGAACTGTTTACCACAATGTAATGTAAATTTATGTAGAACGTCTCTGAAGAATTTTAATACCGTTTTAGATAATTAAATGATTTTTAAAAAATAATTTATAATTTCCTGTTTTGAAGCTAGCAACCATCCGCTGCAAGGTTTTTTTTTTATGTGCGTGATTTATAACGAGGGCTGTATCATAATGCATTTGATAAAATCTTTGACCCTGATTTTCCCCTTGGTTCAGTTACACATCTGGCACACGCGTTTCCCAGCAATCGAATTAACAACATTTGTGCGTTTTGAGTTAAAGATTTCTCTTCTGATGAGCTAAATCGGAAGAGGGATTCCTCTGTGCAGCAAGACAGTAAAATGATGTATAAACAGGGGTTTACGATTTTGTCGCACATGGTGCAGAGAGAGACTCAACCCTATTACGTTGAGACTGCAATATTTGTGGGCTACAGTGCTTAGACAAGTGACCCGATTTGATTTTGAACATTTGCCTTTACCAGGACAGGAGTCCATTTAAAATATTTGTCTTCATGCTCTGATGATGTCTGTTTGAATTTATTGCCCCTCATCCTCACCATCCTGCAAAACCATGGTACTTTAAACATGTCGCCTTGGTTTCAGAACTGTCGCCCTCTATTAGGTGAGGGAGTGATTTGCACTCGCATTCCTAATTAAAACTAAATCTGGCCCTGTCACCCGATGTGAGGCTCTAGCCTCAGAGAGCTGGAGAGAAGATGAGTGCTGATTTTTTCAGACTCTGATCTGTCACTCTCTCTCTCACTCTCTCTCTCACTCTCTCTCTCACTCTCACTCTCACTCTCACTCTCACTCTCTCTCTCACTCTCACTCTCACTCTCACTCTCTCTCTCTCTCTCACTCTCTCTCTCTCTCTCTCACTCACTCTCTCTCTCACTCTCTCTCTCACTCTCTCTCTCACTCTCTCTCTCACTCTCTCACTCTCTCTCTCTCTCTCTCTCTCTCTCTCACTCTCTCTTTCTATATATATATATATATAATATATCTCTATATCTGAGATTTTGTGATTTTTGGCTTTAATCAGCATGCATCTAGATGTTCTCTTTATTGACTTGCAGGACCCTTATTGATTGAGCAAGCTGTTTCCATTACTGATTTAAGTGCATGTCATATTTTAGATGGTTCAGCAATTAATTGTTTCTAGTTTTTAAGAGGAGGTACAGCCGTTGCTTTCATGCAGATGTCTCCCACGAGCTGCACGGGTCCAAGTCCTCTTTTAAAAAAAAAAAAAAAAAATTTCTAGTTAGAGGTCAAGTTTGGAGACATCAGAAACTTTTCCTTGAACTACTCTTAATTCTGGATTCGAAGTTTTCTGTTTTGAGGGCTTCATGCCTTAACCGAAGATGAGAATCACAACTAATAACTGTTTACATCCAAATTCAAAGCCATTTTCAGGCTTTAACTAGACTCATAGAAACATAGAAAATAGGTGTAGGATTCTTCGAGCCTGCACCACCATTCAATGAGTTCATGGCTGAAAATGCAACTTTAGTACCCCATTCCTGTTTTCTCGCTATACCCCTTGATCCCCCTAGTAGTAAGGACTACATCTAACTCCTTTTTGAATATATTTAGTGAATTGGCCTCAACAACTTTCTGTGGTAGAGAATTCCACAGATTCACCACTCTCTGGGTGAATAAATTTCTCCTCATCTCAGTCCTAAATGGCTTACCCCTTATCCTTGGACTGTAACCCCTGGTTCTGGACTTCCCCAACATTGGGAATATTCTTCCTGCATCTAATCTGTCTAAACCCGTCAGAATTTTAAACGTTTCTATGAGATCCCCTCTCATTCTTCTGAACTCCAGTGAATACAAGCACAGTTGATCCAGTCTTTCCTGATATGTCAGTTCCCCTCCCCCCCCATCCTGGGAATCAGTCTGGTGAACCTTCGCTGCACTCCCTCAATAGCAAGAATGTCCTTCCTCAAGTTAAGAGACCAAATCTGTACACAATACTCCAGGTGTGGCCTCACCAAGGCCCTGTACAACTGTAGTAACACCTCCCTGCCCCTGTACTCAAATCACCTCACTATGAAGGCCAACATGCCATTTGCTTTCTTAACCGCCTGCTGTACCTGCATACCAACCTTCAATGACTGATGTACCATGACACCCAGGTCTCGTTGCACCTCCCCTTTTCCTAATCTGTCACCATTCAGATAATAGTCTGTCTCTCTGTTTTTACCACCAAAGTGGATAACCTCACATTTATCCACATTATACTTCATCTGCCATGCATTTGCCCACTCATCTAACCTATCCAAGTCATTCTGTAGCCTCATAGCATCCTCTTCACAGCTCACACTGCCACCCAACTTAGTGTCATCCGCAAATTTGGAGATACTACATTTAATCCCCTCGTCTAAATCATTAATGTACAGTGTAAACAGCTGGGGCCCCAGCACAGAACCTTGCGGTACCCCACTAATCACTGCCTGTCATTCTGAAAAGTCCCCTTTACTCCTACTCATTGCTTCCTGTCTGTCAACCAGTTCTCAATCCACATCAGCACACTATCCCCAATCCCATGTGCTTTAACTTTGCACATTAATCTTTTGTGTGGGACCTTGTCGAAGGCCTTCTGAAAGTCCAAATATACCACATCAACTGGTTCTCCCTTGTCCACTACTGGAAACATCCTCAAAAAATTCCAGAAGATTTGTCAAGCCTGATTTCCTTTTCACAAATCCATGCTGACTTGGACCTATCATGTCACCTCTTTCCAAATGCGCTGCTATAACATCCTTAATAATTGATTCCATCATTTTACCCACTACCGATGTCAGGCTGACCGGTCTATAATTCCCTGTTTTCTCTCTCCCTCCTTTTTTAAAAAGTGGGGTTGCATTGGCTACCCTCCACTCTGGGAGCTACACTGAGTTTTCCATAGTTTTTACTTGGGTACCCATGAGGGAATTAAATGATGTGCTTGAGACCAATCACTTGCTGCAGCTACAACTCCATTTAATGGTTTTCAGGTAAAAGCAAAAGACTGCTCTTTTCCCTACTTCTCTGCAACAAAAAGAAGCCACAAGTCCACTTTTACTCTTCCTTCTCATAGAACCTCTCTCATCAGACATCTTACTGGTGTCTGTATGATCAAGGTTTGCTGTTGAGGTCCCTTCAATACAACAACAGCAACAACTTGTATTTATATAGCGACTTTAACGTAAAACATCCCAAAGTGCTTCATAAGAGGGTTTTAGACAAAAATTTGACACTGAGCCACATAAGTTAGGGCAAAAGACCAAAAGCTTGGTCAAAGAGGTAGGTTTTTAAGGAGCATCTTAAAGGAGGAACGAGAGGTGGAGAGGTTTGGGCAGGGAGTTCCAGAGCTTGGGGCCCAGGCAGCTGGAGGCATCAGCAGCATTCTTAATGTTGCATGACTGGATAGTGATCATTGGCCATGTAATAATCGTCCACACTGAAGGAGGACTTGGCTTCACAATGTCTCCAAGAAATAATCCAACCTGTCAAAAAGTCCATCCATCTCCTGCTGACCTTCAGCAGTATCACATTTGCAGAGTCCCCCAATATCTCGGAGGTTGGGGGCAGGCAGGAGAAGAACACGATTAACCAGGAGCTGAACTGGACCAACCATATCAATACCGTGGCCACAGGAACAGGGCAGCGGCTGAGTGCTCTAAATGTGTGGGTCCACTCGAAGCTTTGCCACCATCGATAACACCCGAGTCTGGAGTGTGATTGAATACCAATCAGCTGTCTGGATGGGTCTAGCCGCAGCAACACTCGACACCATTCAGAACAGACACATTTTATTGATTGATGTTCTTGCTGCTCAACTCGGTATCCATCCCATCCATCAGTAAATGCACTGTCACAGTAACCCAGCAAGTCTACTTCAACATCCTCTCTCTTTCCACCCCAGGCCCCAGTGCCAGCAGCCACAACAGAGACCAGAGCAGCATTGTTGTGGGGACAGCATCGTCTAGTTTCTCCCCGAGCTATTCTAATTGGGATATATATTTTATTCCTCTTTCATTGCTGTGTCAATATCCTGTAATTCCCTGCCCAGCACCATCACCATAGCGACAGCAGCAGTTCAAGGAGAAGGGCCACAACTATCAGATTTAATCACATGGCCCGTAAAACCATTATAACCCTAAGTATGATTCCTGGAAACCTGGCTCATGATCGTCGTAAACAACCAGAATAGAATGATCAGTGTCACACTCTGATGCTTGATCTCTACTTGACCAACGTTTTTGTTGAACAGTGGCAGTCTTAATCTGTGCGTATCTTGCCCTGATACTACAGATCATTTCATTTGTTCTTTGGGGATCGCTTTTGACATTTGTCCAGCTTTACGGTCCAGGCTGAAAATGCCGTGGGTATCAATAGTAGTGTTGGGATGTGCACAAACATCTCGCTTTGTCTCCAAGGGCTTTGTTGAGTAACTAATTTCCAGTTGCCATGGAATGTGCGCTTCTCAGCTATACACTAGCGTCAACAACTTGCATTTTACATGGTAAAACTTCCCAAGGTGCGTTTTCAAACAGCATTTGACACCGAGCCACATGAGATATCAGGACAGGTAACCCAAAAGCCTGGTTGAAGAGGTTGGTTTTAAGGAGCATCTTAAACAGGGAGAGAGAGGTTGAGGGAGAGAATTCGAGCTTCATGCCTAGGTAGCTGAAGGCTCGGCCACCAATGGTGGAGCGATGCAAATTGGGGATGTGCATGAAGCCAGAATTGGAGGAGCGCAGAGATCTTGGAGGGTTGTCGGGCTGGAAGAGGGTACAGAAATAAGGAGGGGCGAGGCAATGGAGGACTTTGAAAACAAGGATGAGAATTTTAAAGCCGAGACTGATCGATTTCACTCCTAGCGGCTGTGTATAAGCTGTTGTGGAGATCAACAACTAATGTGTATATTATATATAGTGGCTATTTCTAAGTTGCATGTTTCTGGCCTTTTGTCCCTCTTTCTCTTGTACTCTCGCCCTCCCCAACTGCTGGCAGTAACCCCTTCCTCTTCAAATGCAGTTAGATCCCTTCTCACAAATGCATCCTTAAAAAAATTGGTAGAATGAACACAGAGTTTAATTTGACTTGACAAGCAGACATCATATTGTCATGTGACATTCGGTAGATCTGAAACTTAGATCCTCCATTGACAAAGATGAAAGTTCTAAATCCAGATGTGCATGGTGACCATGCACTGAGATACAATCTCTCTTCATATTAAAATTGGTAATGAGTGGCTATTTGAAAATCATTGTACAAATGTGAGTTGCCTTGCCAACCTGCTGCCGAACTCCTTGTCGGGAGAACGCACAGGGTCCGTGTCATTGTGCCAAGTGGGAAAATAGGGCGCTGACTATCATTTTATTCTTAACTTTTTGTTTCTTTCCTTATGCCTGCTTTTCATTCTGCTTTCCAATTCTGTTTCTTCTCCTTGTGTTTTCATCCCTGCAGAACCTGCATCCTGTAAAACAGATTCAGACTCTGAGGCAGTTAAATGAGCGGCTGCTGGCTGAGAATAGGGCTCTGACCAGAGTGGTTACCAAGCTTTCTGAGTCCTGTAGGCAGCTCCAGGCTGTGGACTTGTAGCTCCTTTCCTTTTCTTCATTACTGCTTCCCTTCACAGCCAGGCAGGTGTTAAACTTCGGTTCGCTTTATAGTCCCACTTTCGCTCTCTTTGGGTGAGGACTGCTTCTGTTATCTTTGCTACGGTGCTTCAACTAAAATTGTGGAATGCAAATGTCTTGCTGCTTTTGAGAGTTGGGCAGTCCTACGCGACTGGCACATATTTGTGCTGCGGTTGATGTGGTTTCCTCCGTGTCCCCAGTGTTTTGTGGTGAGCCAATTCTCAAGAGCTGCAGTATTTGAATAGCTGTGTGGTGAAGCAGAGCCCATGAGCTCGCCAACAAAACTTGACCTGCTATGGGCAGCACAAATTGCATGGCTTTTCAGTCCACTGGGAATCGGTGTGGACAGTGGAACTAAATTGCTGCTTGGCTTTCCGTGACAGTGCCCTCATGGTCAACATGAAAGCAGTCAGTGCTAGTTGCTGTGCTGCAATTCAAGGTGCGCAGCGATCTCCAAGGCTTGGAATAAAATTGGCTTAAAGCCAAAAAGTTTTGTGTACCATGAAATATCTCTTGCAAGATGAGGTGAGCAAGATGAGCAAATAAGGGGAAAAGTTCCATTTTTCGGCAACTTTCACAAACTCAGGATGTCCTAAAGCTCTCAACAGCCAACAAAGTGCTTTTGAAGTGTAGTCCCTGTTGTAATGTATGAAATGTAGCCATCATTTGTGCACAGCAAGCTCCCACAAACATCAGTGTGATAATGACCAAATAATTTTCTTTGGGGATGTTAGTTGAAGGATAAATATTGGCCCAGGACACTTGGGAAGAACTCCCTTGCTCTTCTTCGAAATAGTACCATGGAATCTTTAGCAATTACCTTAGCGGGCAGATGGGGCCCCGGTTTAATGTCTCATCTGAAAGACGGCACCTCCCTCAGTATTGCAGTGGAGTGTTAATCTGCAGTATGGCCTCAAGTCTCCAGAGTGGGACTTGAACCCACGACTTTTTGGTCGGACGAGATTGCTACCAGTGAGCGACGGCTGACATCAAGAAAGGTCCATGGCACTGGACCATTTTATCGGTGAAACAGCAATTGCAGGAATAGCTGAAGTAGTGACGTTTTGGTCGATGCTTATAGCAGAAGTGTCTGGAGTTGGATCAGGTCCTCTTCACACAAGAACTTGACGTCTGTGTGAGGTGAAACCATTGCAGTTGCTTAAATGCAGCTTTGCATAGTCAAATAGTAAATCCTGATAGGTATGGCAGGGGGAGGGTTGTGGGGAGAATGAGGGAGTAATTCATGGTGCAGTGAGCAACATTATTGTGGAGTGGTAGAGAAAAGAAAGACTTGCATTTATATAGCGCCTTTCACGACCACCGGACATTTCAAAGCACTTTACAACCAATGAGGTACTTTTGGAGTGCAGTCACTGTTGTAATGTGGAAAACGCGGCAGCCAATTTATGCACAGCAAGCTCCCACAAACAGCAATGTGATAATGATCAGATAATCTATTTTTGTTATATTGATTGAAGGATAAATATTGGCCAGGGCACCGGGGATAACTCCCCTGCTCCTGTTCGAAATAGTGCCATGGAAACTTTTACATCCAGGTTTAACGTCTCATCTGAAAGACGGCACCTCTGACAGTGCAGCGCTCCCTCAGCACTGCACTGGAGTGATGGCCTATATTTTTGTGCTCAAGTCCCTGGAGTGGGACTTGAACCTACAACCGTCTGACTTAGAGTCGAGGTGCTACCCACTGAGCCATGGCTCACTTTTTCATTCCTGCAGCATCCCCCTTGACAAGGCAGTCGACGGAAGGAGCCAACCATCTGCTTCTTGCGCGACAGTCAGCGATCACTTCTTGCCACCCCGCAACATCCCAGTGTCCGGTGGGAAAACGGGAGTTTTTTTGTCTCTTGATCTATTCCTGAAGCAATCGCAGGCAACGCTCATCAGCGTCATTTCACAAAATTTGCAGTAAATGCTGTGAATTTAAAGTTGATAAAACTGTAAAATAGTAGTAAACTTAAACGTACGAATATAGCAATTTAGTTGACAATGAAAATTTACTGTTTTACCTTGCCGAGAGCAAAGTGGATTATTCTAAATGGATGAAAGAGGAACTCTTAACTTTTTTTTTATTTGTTCATTGGATGAGGCCATCGTTGGCAAGGCCAGAATTTATTGTCCACCCTTGAGAAAGTACTGGTGGTGGTGAGCTGCATTCTTAAACTACTGCAGTAGTGGTCCAGCTGAGTGCCTCGCTAGGCCGTTTCAGAGGGCAGTTAAGAGTCAACCACATTGCTGTCACATATAGGGCAGACCGGGTAAGGATGGCAGAATTCCTTTCCTAGAAAGAAAGACAGACTTGCATTTATATAGTGCCTTTCACGACCACCAGACGACTCAAAGTACTTTACAGTCAATGAAGTACTTTTGGAGTGCAGTCACTGTTGTAAAGTGGGAAAATAAAAATAGTGAACCAGATGTGTTTTTACGACAATCTGGCAGTTTCATGGTTACCATGACTGGCACTCGCTTTTTATTCCAGATTTATTTAATTAGCTAAATTTAAATTCCCCAGCTGTCTTGTTGGGATTTGAACTCGCGTCTCTGGATCATTAGTCCAGGCCTCTGGATTACTAGGCCAGTAATATAACCACTATGCTACCGCCATAGTCAACGTATTTACTAAGAGTACGAAAGCATGGGCCTTACGCTAAACATCCGTAAGACAAAGGTCCTCCACCAGCCTGTCCTCACCGCACAGCACTGCCCCTCGGTCATCAAGATCCACGGCGCAGCCCTGGACACTGGACCACTTCCCATATCTCGGGAGCCTCCTATCACCAAGAGCAGACATTGGCGACGAGTTTCTACACCGCCTCAAGTGCAGCCCTCAGCCGCCTGAGGAAAAGAGTGTTTGAAGACCAGGCCCTCAAAACTGCCACCAATCGCATGGTCTACAGGGCTGTAGTAATACCCGCTCTCCTGTATGGCTCAGAGACATGGACCACGTACAGTAGACACCAAGTTGCTGGAGAAATACCACCAACGATGTCTGCGCAAGATCCTACAAATCATCTGGGAGGACAGGCACACCAACATCAGCGTCCTCGTCCAGGCCAACATCCCCAGCATTGAAGCACTGACCGCACTCGCCAATCAGCTCCGCTGGGCAGGCCACATAGTACGCATGCCAGACACTAGATTCCCAAAGCGAGTGCTCTACTCTGAGTTCCTTCACGGCAAACGAGCCAAAGGTGGGCAGCGGAAAAGCTACAAGGACACCCTCAAAGCCTCCCTGATAAAGTGCAACATCCCCACTGATACCTGGGAGTCCCTGGCTCAAGATTGTCCTAAGTGGAGGAAGTGCATCAGAGAGGGCGCTGAGCACCTCGAGTCTCAATGCAGAGAGCATGCAGAAATCAAGCATAGGCAGCGGAAAGAGCGTGCGACAAACCAGTCCCACCCACCCCTTCCTTCGATGACTACCTGTCCCACCTGTGACAGAGTCTGTGGCTCTCGTATTGGACTGTTCAGCCGCCAAAGAACTCACTTCAGGAGTGGAAGCAAGTCTTCCTTGATTCCGAGGGACTGCCTATGATGATGCCACCGTCCCCCATGAACTGGTACAATATGATGTTAGCATGTCACCCAGCTACAGACTAAATAATCGAATCGTAGGCGTAGACTAGTTTAACAATTTGGTGATCACATTTGAGAGAATAGGTACTTTAAAAAAAAAAAAGCAAATAATCCTGCCATATTTTGGGGACCTTCTCTCTAAATGTTTAAACTTGGTATAAACCGTTTATAATATATTAAACAAGATCCTTTATTTTCCCCTCAGTGAGCTGTTTCTTTTGCTATATTTTCACTCTTCTGATGAGCAGTCACTGTCGACCACATCACAAAAGGTGTAGGATATAAGCTGACCCCAGAAGCACCCATAGCCCAGGACTATGACCGTTGGGATAGAGCTTCATCTCATCACTGGATATGTGTTGCAAAAGAATTAATGGCCCCGAAATTGCAGTGGGCGGCATAGTTATGGGGTGCACCACCAATGTGTGGAAAGAAAACACACTATTGACTGGGACCCTGGAACATGCTCTCTGACATTGCGTACTGGAGGGGAACATAACAGCCAACAAATTCCAAGGGTGCAGCGTATGCAGAAGCGTGCTCAGGATATCGTCCAATCAGTGCACTGAACAAAAAGTGTCCAACTCCGATACTGGTCACTTTCTTTATTGCATTTCACCCAATGTTTTTTCAGAATAATTATAAGGACCAGGAGAATAAATAGTTTAAAAAATAACTCTCTCTCTCGCTATCTCCCGCGCACACAATTTGGGAATTAATTCTTTAAATCTGATTTGGGAATTAGAGTTCTGATAAATTGTTGAATCTCTGTGAAATTTCATATAAACTGACATGGACAAGTGATACAAACATAAATACACAGAGCCCAAAGATCTGAAAAATCTGCACATGAATCATTGGAGGGGTTTTACAATTCATTCCAGGGCTAATAGAATGAGTAACTGTCTCTATCTAATCCCCTTGTGCTGATGGTGTTGCTTGCATCGACCGTAACATTTTCGGACGGGATTGCAGGGCAGTTGGTGGGAAATTAGCCCAACTCTGCGCCAGCAATAGGGATTTTCAAGCCGGTGTGGATCATCTGTCCATGCGTACCTTAACAGATAGCAAGTTCTGGATTTAGCCCATGCGCAAGCGGAAATCCCTATCTTACAGTCAATATCAAAGGCGCTATGACGGCGTACTCTGAGTACACCGTCATACCCACTGTAAAATCTGCCCCAATACACTTCAGATTGGCTGCAACCCACTGACTGTTGAAGAAAATTGCCATTGTGCCAATGTGTGTGACGGTTGATGAGCAGTGGCAGACATTTAAGGAGATATTTCATAACTCTCAACAGAAATATAATCCAATGAGAAGGAAAGACTTAAGAGAAGGATAACCATCAGTGGCGAAATAAGGGATGGTATCAAATTGAAAACAAAGGCATACAATGTGGCCAAGACTAGTGGGAGGCCAGAGGATTGAGCAACTTTTAAAAGCCAGCAAAGAACGGTGAAAAAAATTAATCAAGCGAGGGAATTTCGATGATGAAAGTAAACTAGCACGAAATATAAAAACAGATAGCAAGAGTGGCTAAAGTAAATGTTGGTCCCTTAGAGGATGAGGCTGTGGAATTAATGATGGGGAACAGGGAAATGGCAGAGACTTTGAACAAATATTTTGTATCGGTCTTCACAGTAGAAGACACTAAAAACATCCCAATAGGGGATAATCAAGGGGCTAAAGAGATGGAGGAGATTAACGCAATAGTAAGGAAGGACATTAGCGTGGATGATGTGGAATCGATATGGGTAGAGCTGCGAAACACCAAAAGGCAGAAAACGTTAATGGGAGTTGTGTACAGACCACCAAACAGTAGTAGGGAGGTAGGGAACGCGTGCAATAAAGGTACAGCAGTTATCATGGGTGACTTTAATCTGCATATTGATTGGGCGAACCAAACTGGAGGAGTTGTTCCTGGAGCGTATAAGGGATGGTCGAGGATATGTCGAGGAACCAACTTGAGAGCAGGCCATCCTTGACTGGGTCTTGTGTATTGAGAGAGGATTAATTAGCAATCAGTAGTGCGAGGCCCCTTGAGGAAGAGTGACCATAATATGGTAGAATTCTTCATTAAGATGGAGAGTGATACACTTAATTCAGAGACTAGGGTCCTGAACATGAAGAAAGGAAACTTCGACCGTATGAGATGTGAATTGGCTAGGATAGACTGGTGAATGATACTTAAAGGGTTGACGGTTGATAGGCAATGGCAGACATTTAAAGATCACATGGATGAACTACATCAATTGTACATCCCTGTGTAGCGTAAAAATAAAAAAAGAAGGTGGCTTAAACCGTGGCTAACGAGGGAAATTGGGGAAAGTGTTAAATCTAAGGAAGAGGCACATAAATTGACCAGAAAAAGCAGCAACCTGAGGACTGGGAGAAATGTAGAATTTAGTAGAGGACGACTAAGTGTTTAATTAGGAGGGGGAAAATAGAGTATGAGAGTAAGCTTGCAGGGAACATAAAAACTGACTGCAAAAGCTTCTTTCAATATGTGGAGAAAAAGATTAGTGAAGATAAATGTAGGTCCCTTGCAGTCAGAATCAGGTGACTTCATAATGGGGAACAAGGAAATGGCAGACCAATTGAACAAATACTTTGGTTCTGTCTTCACTAAGGAAGACACGTACAACAACCCGAAAATACTAGGGGACCGAGGGTCTAGTGAGAAGGGGGAACTGAGGGAAATCCTTATTAGTCAGGAAATGGTGTTAGGGAAATTGAAGGCTGATAGATCCCCAGGGCCTGATGGTCTGCATCCCAGAGTACTTAAGGAAGTGGCCCTAGGAATAGTAGATGCATTGATGGTCATTTTCCAACATTCCATGGACTCTGGATCAGTTCCTATGGATTGGAGGGTAACTAATGTAACCCCACTTTTTTAGAAAAGGAGAGAGTGAGAAAACACGGATTTTTCAACTGGTTAGCCTGACATCGGTGGTGGGGAAAATGCTGGAGTCAATTATTACAGACGTAATAGCAGCTCATTTGGAAAGCAGTGACAGGATCGGTCCAAGTCAGCATGGATGTATGAAAGGGAAATCATGCTTGGCAAATCTTCTAGAATTTTTTGAGGATGTAACTAGGAGAGTGGATAAGGGAGAACCAGTAGATGTGGTGTATTTGGACTTTCAAAAGGCTTTTGACAAGGTCCCACACAAGAGATTAGTGTGTAAAATTAAGGCACATGGTATTAAGGGTAATGTACTGACGTGGATAGCGAACTGTTGGCAGACAGGAAGCAAAGAGTGGGAATAAATGGGTCCTTTTCAGAATGGCAGGCAGTGACTACTGGGGTGCCGCAGGGTTTAGTGCTGGGACCACAGCTATTTACAATATACATTAATGATTTAGACAAAGGAATTGAATGTAATATCTCCAAGTTTGCAGATGACACTAAGCTGAGTGGCAGTGTGAGCTGTGAGGAGGATGCTCAGAGACTGCAGGAGGATGTGGATAGGTTAGGTGAATGGGCAAATGCATGGCAGATGCAGTATAATGTAGATAAATGTGAGGTTATCCACTTTGGTGGCAAAAACAGGAAGGCAGATTATTATCTGAATGGTGACAGATTAGTAAAAGGAGAGGTGCAACGAGACTTGGGTGTCATGGTACATCAGTCATTGAAGGTAGGCATGCAGGTACAGCAGGCAGCAAAGAAAGCAAATGGCATGCTGGCCTTCATAGTGAGGGGATTTGAGTATAGGAGCAGGGAGGTCTTGCTGCAGTTGTACAGGGTCTTGGTGAGACCACACCTTGAGTATTGTGTGCAGTTTTGGTCTCCTAATCTGAAGAAGGACATGCTTGCTATTGAGGGAGTGCAGCGAAGGTTCACCAGACTGATTCCCGGGATGGCAGGACTGATATATGAGGAAAGACTGGATCGGCTCGGCTTATACTCACTGGAATTTAGAAGAATGAGAGAGGATCTCATAGAAACATATAAAATTCTGATGGGACTGGACAGGTTAGATGCAGGAAGAATGTTCCCAATGTTGGGGAAGTCCAGAACCAGGGGACACAGTCTAAGGATAAGAGGTAAGCCATATAGGACCGAGCTGAGGAGAAATCTTTTCACCCAGAGAGTTGTGAACCTGTGGAATTCTCTGCCACAGAAAGTTGTTGAGTATAGTTGTTGGACATATTCAAAAAGGAGTTAGATGTGGCCGTTGCGGCTAAAGGGATCAGGGGGTATGGAGAGAAGGCTGGGGTACTGAGGTTGAATGATCAGCCATGATCATATTGAATGGCGTTGCAGGCTCGAAGGGCCGAATGGCCTGATCCTGCACCTAATTCCTATGTTTAATAAAATCACTCACTCAAGTAGTAGTACTTGGCAAAATAATGGGACTAAAGGCGGACAAGTCCCCTGGACCTGATGGCTTGCATCCTGGGGTCTTGAGAGATGGCTGCAGAGATAGTGGATGTGTTGGTTGTAATCTACCAAAATTCCCTGGATTCTGGGGAGGTCCCAGTGGATTAGAAAACAGAAAATATAACGCCCCTATATAAAAAAAGGATGGAAACAAAAAGCATGAAACTATAGACCAGTTACCTTAAAAAATGTCATTGGGAAAATGCTGGAGTGCATTATTAAGGAAGCAATAGCAGGACATTTGGAAAAGCATAATTCAATCAAGCAGAGTCAGGATGGTTTTATTAAAGGGAAATGTTTGACAAATTTACATAAGAACATAAGAAATAGGAGCAGGAGTAAGCCATACAGCCCCTCGAGCCTGTTTCGCCATTTAATACGATCATGGCTGATCCGATCATGGATTCGGATCCACTTCCCTGCCCACTCCCCATAACCCCTTATTCCCTTATCAGTTAAGAAACTGTCTATCTCTGTCTTAAATCCATTCAATGTTCCAACTTCCACAGCTCTGCGGCAGCGAATTCCACAGATCCACACCCCTCTGAAAAAATAAATTCTCCTCATCTCAGTTTTAAATAGGCGGCCCCCTATTCGAAGATTATTCCCCCTAGTTCTAGTCTCTTTGAGGATGTACGAGCAGGGTGGATAATGGGGAACCGGTGGATAATGGGGAACCAGTGGATGTGGTGTATTTGAATTTCCAGAAGGCATTCGATAAGGTGCTACATAAAAGGTTAATGCACGAGATAAAAGTTCACAAGGTTAGGGGTAATATATTAGCACTGAGAGCATTGGCTAACTAACAGAAAACAGAGTTGGGATAAACGGGTCAATTTCTGGTTGGCAAACAGTAACTAGTGGGGTGCTGCAGGGATCGGTGCTGGGGCCTCAACTATTTACAATCCATATTAATGACGTGGGTGAAGGGACCGAGTGTAATGTAGCCAAGTTTGCTGCTGATACAACGATGGGTGGGAGAGCAAATTGTGAGGAGGACACAACAAATCTGCAGAGATATAGACAGGTTAAGTGAGTGGGCAAAAATTTGGCAGATGGAGTATAATGTGGGAAAATGTTAGGTTATCCACTTCGGCAGAAAAAATAGAAAAACAAATTAGAATTTAAATGGAGAAAAATTGCATAGTGCTGCAGTACAGAGGGACCTGGGGGTCCTTGTGCATGAAACACAAAAAGTTAGTATGCAGGTACAGCAAGTAATCAGGAAGGCAAATGGAATGTTGGCCTTTATTGCAAGGGGGATAGAGTATAAAAGCAGAGAAGTCCTGCTACAGCTATACAGGGTATTGGTGAGACTACTACATACAGTTTTGGTCTCCGTATTTAAGGAAGGATATACTTGCATTGGAGGCTGTTCAAAGAAGGTTCACTAGGTTGATTCCGGAGATGAGGGGGTTGACTTCTGAAGATAGGTTGAGTAGGTTGGGCTCAGAAGAATGGGAGGTGATCTTATTGAAACATATAAGATAATGAGGGGGCTCGACCAGGTGGATGCAGAGAGGATATTTCCACTCATAGGGGAAACTAAAACTAGGGGACATAGTCTTAGAATAAGGGGCCACCCATTTAAAACTGAGATGAGAAATTTCTTCTGAGGGTTGTAAATCTATTGAATTCTCTGCCCCAGAGAGCTGTGGAGGCTGGGTCATTGAATATGTTTAGGGCGGAGATAGATGTATTTTTGAGCAATTGGGGAGGAAAGGGTTATGGGGAGCAGGCAGCGAAGTGGAGCTGAGTCCATGATCAGATCAATTTGCAGGACCAAATGGCCTGCTCCTGCTATTTCTTGTTGGTATGTGATTGAAAATTAACTCGTTCCCACGAGGGGAAGTTCCACTTTGAAGTGTTAAAAAGAAAAAGAAGCTATTTTAATTTAGACCGCATTTCATGACCTCGGGACGTCCCAACGTGCTTTACAGTCAATGAAGAACTTTTGAACTAAAAACAGAAAATGCTGGAAATACTCAGCAGGTTGGGCAGCATCTGTGGAAAGAGAAACAGAGTTAATGTTTCAGGTCCATGACCCTTAGTCAGGCCAGTTCTGAGGAAGGGTTATCGACCTGAAACATTAACTCTGTTTCTCTCCCCACAGATGCTGCCCAACCTGCTGAGTATTTCCAGCATTTTCAGTTGTTATTTCAGATTCCACCATCCGCAGTATTTTGCTTCAGCACTTTTGAAGTGTAGTTATTGTTTTAAGGTAGGAAACACAGCAGCCAATTTGTGCACAGCAAGCTCCCACAAACAGCAATGTGATAATGCCCAGATCATTTATTTTTGTTTAATGCAATTTTGGTTGAGGAATAGTGCCATGGGATCTTTTACACCCACCTGAAAGGGCAGATGGGGCCTTGGTTTAACATCTCATGCAATTGCACTTCACTCAACTGATGTATTTTCAAATACCATGTGTGCATTCGAGATGCTTGAACATGGCTTCAAGAGATGGCAAAGAGATTGAAAGCCCCCCAAGACTGCAGTCCTTGGCAAGCACTGATACCAAGTCGTAATGCTCCACTCTCAAAATCTGTACATGTTCCCATAGTTCACTTTCTCTGTTTCAGACAGTTTTGTTTACAGTTTTTTTGCTGGCACATTGTATGCAGACTGAAGGTTGGTTTTAATGGTGCCTTGACGTGCTCTTTGTCTCTGCTGCAGATGTTGCCAGACTTGAAAGCAGACAACCAGAGGCTGAAAGATGAAAATGGGGCTTTAATCAGAGTCATCAGCAAACTCTCCAAGTAAACAGGATTCTGACCGCTGTTGATGCCATTGCATGATAACCGATCAACTCTGAACTCGTACTGCAAAGTGAGTCACGAGAAGATAGGAGTGACCGACAAGGCTCCCAGCTTTCAGAGAATCCTCTTATGAACCTGTTTAATGTCTTTATATATGGATATCTAAATATATATATGTATATATATGGCCATTTTAACAGAAACTAAAACTGCTGAAGAAGTGGAATGACTGAAAATCTTGTTTACAGTAATATGAGGAAAGTGTTTAAGGGCAGAAGCGCCTCAGATATTAAACCAATAAGCCTTACTTGTACATAAAACACTTGCGTCAACAAACTGCTTTCATTGTCACAGCAAAGACAGTTAAGAATACAACACAATGCCACAGAATTGTTGCTTTCCTCCTTCACATGCTTTAAAAGTGTTTAATATGTGCTTAACCACCCATGTGCCAGTTCAAGTTGGGACAGTATTCATAGAACTATCCCGCTTTGGAAATGATGCATCCGAGCCCGATAGAGGAGGTCGCTGCAAATCATGATTTGTCCCTCGGCGTTGATCGGCTAGACTTGGTGAAACATTGGCTTTCACTGTTTGTGCAATATGCATTTCTTTATAAGATGCTTTAACAAGTCAGTTGAAGTAGATTTATTTTACAAAACGTTCTCTTGGCCTTCATCTGTCACAATTTTTAAGTCTGTAGCATAAGTTCTTGGGTAATCTGTAACCTTCACTTTCATTTTAGCAGGTACTGAGTGTGCGTGTATGTATATTTTTTATATATATACTGTTTTAAGTTTCAGTGCACCATGTATGCATAATGGTTACACACAACGGATTACTCAAAGATGTGTTTTTTTTTTAATGAAAATGAGGTTTTATGGCTTAAAAAGTGCATATACATGAAATGATTTCTTGGAAAAGCGTGGTGTCTTGAATGGTAAGCGGTACTTTTGATTTGGGGATTTCAAAATTCACGGATGCAAAAATGTGCATCAAAGATTGACGCGAGGTTCCTCACTGTTTTGCATACTGAGAGTCACATCCAGGCCATTTAAGTCCTTGCCAAAAGTAATCTCACTAAAACGAGCATTTGTTTGGGAAACCTAACCTGGTCCTCACGTACCCTTTTTTAAAAAAGTTTTGTATCCCTGGTGGTGTTGGGGTTGACGGGAAGAGCAGCTGGAAGTTGGAGAACCATCGTCGTGTCAGAGGTCCAGAAATCAAAACGCACTTCCTATATTTTGGTGGCCTTTTTTTAAAAAAAAAATGATTTCAGTGAACACTCTTACCGTTAGACTGATATCGTGCATCACCCCTAGTTTATTTTGAATATATATATTTAAACGTCAGTACGACTTCATACGGCACATACTATATGTCAAATAAAACCACTGAAAGAGTTCAAACATGCAGAGTCATTGTACATTGTAAAGCTTGCAGTAGCCATTGTATTATCATTAAATATATTGTATTAAATGTGAATTTATACCCCTTCATAAAAAAAAAACACACACGGTTCTTGTGTTGCATCGCTTCTCGTAGTCTTCTGGTAACCGGCACGCTATGCCCCTGCGTCATGGGGCGTGATGTTTTCTGTTCATTGGTTTTATGCAGCTGTACTCTTACTACCAATCTCAGGAGTTTGCTTTTACAAAGGTACCGAGGAAAACTGGGTTTTCACATTCGGATGGTATTTGGACGAAGTGATTGTTGGGTTGAGATTACCGGTGGTGCGTGACATCTTACTGCGGGTTTGACATCTCCGCAGAAATCGTGGCGGCAGAGGGTTTGAATGCTGGCTCGCCACAGTGCTCTGAGTGTGTGACTGACTGACGGGCGGACAGATTGCGGAATGTGTTGGGTGCATGTGCAAAAATTACCGTAGATGTTTCTAATATTTTAGTGTTTTATATTTAGGCTATTTATTCTTTATATCGAAATCCATGATGTGGCAGGCGTGCTGTGTCAGTTTTATTGGTAGTATTGAGCAGACGGTGCATCTGCATGAAGCTGATTGCAAAAACTTCCAACTATTTTCTGAAAATTGTATTTTGACATATACAAATAAAAATTAAAATGTTGACTTTGTGCCATATTTATTGGACCACGAGCTGAATAATAAAAATAACCTTGGCAATCAAATTATTGCAACAGCCCTGATTCGTGAGTACTACTTTGCTGAGAGGAAGGAGGGTGATCTGTTTTGATTGTACTCTGCAGACCCAGGGGGAAGAAGGTAAGATGTGTATTCAGCAAATCACAATTTGCAGAAGGCTTCAGTTCTGGAATCGATGTGGTCTCTTATTGTGTCCTATACCAGGGGTGTTTGAACTTCTAACTCTTGGTTCTTGTAACCACAGAGCAAATCAGTCCCATTTACCCATCTGTTTCTTATTGTGTGGTTTGTCGATGCTTGAATCCTGTGGAGCCTGGTGATTTGGAAAGGGCTGTTGGCGCTGTTGAATCACTGATGGATAAACATTCCTAAATTACAACAGTGGCTCCACTTCAATAGGACTTGATTGGCTGTAAAGAGCTTAGGAACGTCCTGAGGTTCTGAAAGAAACATAGAAAATAGGTGCAGGAGTAGGCCATTCGGCCCTTGGAGCCTGCACCACCATTCGATAGATCATGGCTGATCATTCCCTCAGTACCCCTTTCCTGCTTTCTCTCCATACCCCTTGATCCCTTTAGCCGTAAGGGCCATATCTAACTCGCTCTTGAATATATCCAATGAACTGGCATCAACAACTCTCTGCGGCAGGGAATTCCACAGGTTAACAACTCTCTGAGTGAAGAAGTTTCTCCTCCTCTCAGTCCTAAATGGCCTACCCCTTATCCTAAGACTGTGTCCCTTGGTTCTGGACTTCCCCAACATCGGGAACAATTTACCCGCATCTAACCTGTCCCGTCCCGTCAGAATCTTGTATATTTCTTTGAGATCCCCTCTCATCCTTTAAACTCCAATGTATAAAGGCCCCGTTGATCCAGTCTCTCATATGTCAATCCAGCCATCCCTGGAATCAGTCTGGTGAACCTTCGTTGCACTCCCTCAATAGCAAGAACGTCCTTTCTCAGATTAGGAGACCAAAATTGAACACAATATTCCAGGTGAGGTCTCACCAAGGTCCTGTACAACTGCAATAAGACCTCCCTGCTCCGATACTCATCCCCTCGCTATGAAGGCCAACATCCCATTTGCTTTCTTCACCGCCTGCTGTATCTGCATGCCAACTTTCAATGACTGATGAACCATCAGTCATTGAAAGTTGGCATGCAGATACAGCAGGTCTCGTTGCACCTCCCCTTTTCCTAATCTGCCACCATTCAGATAATAATCTGTCTGTCCGTTTTTGCCCCCAAAGTGGATAACCTCACATTTATCCACATTATACTGCATTTGCCATGCATTTGCCCACTCACCTAACCTGTCCAAGTCACCCTGTAGCCTCTTAGCGACCCCCTCACAGCTCACACCGCCACCCAGTTTAGTGTCATCTGCAAACTTGGAGATATTACACTCAATTCCTTCATCCAAATCATTGATGTATATTGTGAAGAGCTGGGGTCCCAGCACTGAGCCCTGCGGCACTCCATTAGTCACTGCCTGACATTCTGAAAAGGACCCATTTATCCTGACTCTCTGCTTCCTGTCTGCCAACCAGTTCTCTATCCATGTCAGTACATTACCCTTACTACCATGTACTTTGATTTTTCACACCAATCTCTTGTGTGGGACCTTGTCAAAAGCCTTTTGAAAGTCCAAATACACCACATGCACTGGTTCTCCCTTGTCCACTCGTTACATCCTCAAAAAATTCCAGAAAATATTTCAAGCATGATTTCCCCTTCATAAATCCACGCTGACTTGGACTGATCCTGTCACTGCTTTCCAAATGTGCTATTTCATCCTAAATAATTGATTCCAACATTTTCCCCACCACTGATGTCAGGCTAACTGGTCTATAATTACCTGCTTTCTCTTCATCCTTTTTTAAAAAGTGGTGTTACATTAGCTACCCTCCAGTCCATAGGAACTGATCCCGAGTCAATAGAAAATGATCACCAATGCATCCACTATTTCGAGGGCCACTTCCTTAAGTATTCTGGGATGCAGACTATCAGACCCTGGGGATTTATCGGCCTTCAATCCCATCAATTTCCCTAACACAATTTCCCGCCTAATAAGGCTATCCTTCAGTTCCTCCTCCTCACTAGACCCTCGGTCCCCTAGTACTTTCAGAAGGTTATTTGTGTCTTCCTTCGTGAAGACAGAACCAAAGTATTTGTTCAATTGGTCTGCCATTTCTTTGTTCCCCATTATAAATTCACTTGAATCTGACTGCAAGGGACCTACGTTTGTCTTCACTAATCTTTTTCTCTTCACATATCTTAAAAAACTGACTGCAAAGGCTTCTAATGTTCCCGACAAGCTTCTTCTCGTACTCTATTTTCCCCCTCTTAATTAAACCCTTTGTCCTCCTCTGCTGAATTCTAAATTTCTCCCAGTTGGCAGGTTTACTGCTTTTTCTGGCCAATTCCTTGGATTTAACACTATCCTTAATTTCCCTTGTTAGCCACAGTTGAGCCACCTTCCCTGTTTTATTTTTACTCCAGACAGGGATGTACAATTGCTGAATTTCATCCAAGTGATCTATAAATGTTTGCCATTGCCTATCCACCGTCAACCCTTTAAATATCATTTGCCAGTCTTACTCTAGCCAATTCACGCCTCAAATCATCGAAGTTACCTTTCCTTAAGTTCAGGATCCTAGTTTCTGAATTAATTGTGTCACTCTCCATGTTAATAAAGAATTCTACCATATTATGGTCACTCTTCCCCAAGGGGTCTCGCACAACAAGATTGCTAATTAGTCCTTTCTCATTACACATCACCCAGTCTAGGATGGCCAGCTCCCTGGTTGGTTCCTCAACATATTGGTCTAGAAAACCATCCCTAATCCACTCCAGGAAATCCTCCTCCACCGCATTGCTACCAGTTTGGTTAGCCCAATCAATATGTAGATTAAAGTCACCCATGATACCTTTATTGCATGCATCCCTAATTTCTTGTTTGATGAGGTCCCCAACCTTATTACTACTGTTTGGTGGTCTGTACACAACTCCCACTAGCGTTTTCTACCTCTTGGTATTCCGCAGCTTCACCCATACCGATTCCACATCATCCAAGCTAATGGCCTTTCTTACTATTGCATTAATTTCCTCTTTAACCAACAATGCCACCCTGTCTCCTTTTCCTTTCTGTCTATCCTTCCTAAATGTTGAATAACCCTGGATGTTGAATTCCCAGCCTTGGTCACCCTGGAGCCATGTCTCTGTGATGCCAATTACATCATACCCGCTAACTGCTATATAAAGGTGCTATATAAATGCTAGTTTTTTTTCTCGGTGCCATTTTCTTTCTGGCTCCCTTTCTGTTCTTTATCTCTGAGATGTTTCCATCGATACTTGACTCTAAACCTCTTGTCACAACTTCCTGACTCGTTTAGTCTGGTCTCTCCTGAAGGGAGTTCAGATCTGGGGTTGTGTCTTCCGCCCTATTCCAAAGACGAGTGAGTCTTGACCCATGGCATGTCAATGTAGCTGGTTCCTAAGCAGGTTGAGCAGGTTTCAAGGGGGATCAGAACACTCTCATCTACATTTTGGGTGGTTACTGTTCACCCCGCAAAGAGTAGCTGAAGGTTTTCAGTCCTTGCAAAAATGCCTGTGGTCTTTACGGATCATTGTAATTCTCCTCATTTTCACCCCGTGCAATTTGGCACCAATTTGAAATTGCACCCGAGTGGAGCAATTTGCTGTTAAGATTTTCAGAAAGGAAAAACAATTGGGATCTGAGCTTATGGAGCATTGGGTTGGTCCACGAGCCCGACCCACCAGCTTTTGTCAGGAATCAGCTTGTGTGATGTCTTCAGCCATTAATAAAAGGCCGCTGCTTGCACCAAGCTTCATGCTGGGACGGTTGGGGGGAAAGCCACCACTCCTGCAAAAGCAAGGTCATTCCATAAGCATTATGAAAAGGGAGTCATTTATTAAAAAACACCACCACCTTGAAGTTCAGGTCAAGGGGGACATAGACCAGTCGGGGGGAGTTTGGAAACGCAAATTGTGGAACTCTCCCAGAAAAAGCTGTAGCTGCTAGCTTAATTAATAATTTAAAAGAATATAGAGGGATGTGATCGGGGCCAGAAGAGGCGAGGGCCTAGGAGCAGCACGGGGTCCGTGAAGCAGAGCTGGTCTCCAGTCGTCTTGGTTAATCCTCGTCACTGGACCGAGACCTAGCTCTGTCAAGCCCGGGTGGTGGCTGGTGTGCAACGGCCACCACACGTTTTTTTTTTAAAATCCACGCACAGGCATCTTCCACCCTTCAACATGTCATTCGGGACCTGGAATATTCGGTCCTTCATTGAAACACTTCTGAACTCATCCCTTTTTGGCGTGGAAGCAAATCATCCTCATTTCGAGGGACTGCCTATGATAATTTCAAATCTGATTATCGATAGATTTTTACCAGCCAAAAGGATATGGAGCTAAGCAATGTTCCCTCTAAGCTGCGCGGCCGCTCACCGGCTTCCCCATTGTGAATACCGTGCATGTGCGGAGATTTAAAGGGACCATGCACTGAAAGAAATGGGCCGCGTAAAGCAAGGCGTAGCTCTCTGGGAACATTGGAACCAAGGTAGGTGGATCGTGTTAAGGTACAGATCAGTCCTGATCTCATTGAATGGCGGAACCGGCTAGAGGGGCCTGGGGTCCGGAGCACCATTGTGATGTTTGACCTGTAAGCTGGCCTGACCCTTTCTGGCTCCTGTTCGGATACACCCTGTGCAAATCCAGGGAATTATTAGCAGCTTGTAAATTGTAACTGAGGTCAGTAAATTTTAAGCTTCAGATCAGTAACAGGTTTCTTTTTAAAAACAGATTGTTTTTGCATTGTGACCAAGTGATGTCTCGTGATGTAATTTTCTTTAAAGATGCCAGTGGATTTCCCGTGGTGTTAGAGGAATATTGCTTTGCTTTTATGGCTTTTTTCATGTGTTTGCCTCCTTTTCTACTTGAGTGTCGCTCTTCTATTTCTCCCTATCTCTCTCTGCTTCTCTTTTTTGCCTGTTCCCTTTCAGGTGGGTGGTGAGGCGTGGTTTGGAGGGGGGAAGAAACCTCCGGGGGCTTCAGATTGCATTTTCCAGTGGGCATGGTGGGGAAGATACGGCCTTCAGTAGCTCCCTTCCTTCCTCTTCCCCAATCACTTCTGATTCACCCACCCCTTTCTCCCATCATATCGGCTGCCCATTTTCCCTTCCCTCATGCCCTTTGCTACTCCACCTCTTCCCCCTATCAACCCCTGGAATCTCCCCTTCACCCTTGCGCTGCTATTCTTCTGCCCCTTAACCGACCATCCATTCCCACTTGCTGCCCCCAACGGCAGATGGTGCACGACCAGGAACTCCCTCGCCTTGCCTCGTTCCTACCTGCCCCTTCCATTTGTTCATCTCAAAATTCAATTTATTAAGGAAAACCAATCAAATTAGGATGTGGAAAGACCCTTTGTGTGTGTGTGTGTGTGTCTCTGTCTCTGGTGTTAGCAATTGGATTGTAAAATGACACACAGCCACGCGCATATTCACACACACACTCACACACTCATTGACAGTAACATGGCACACAGCCACGCACACATTCACATACACACTCACGCTCATTGACAGTAACATGACACACAGCCACGCACACATTCACATACACACTCATACACATTAACAGTAACATGGCACACAGCCATGCACACATTCACATACACACTCACAGACTCATTGACAGTAACATGACACACAGCCACGCACAGATTCACATACACACTCACACTCTGACAGTAACATGACAAACAGCCACGCACATTCACATACACACTCTCACACTCATTGACAGTAACATGACACACAGCCACGCACAGATTCACATACACACTCACACACTCATTGACAGTAACATGACACGCAGCCACGCACACATTCACATACACACTCACACAGGTGGAAAGTTCAACTTGTTCTTTTTTCCAAAATAAATTAATATGACAATGAGGAGAGTTTCTCGCCTATTCTGTGCTCTCTGCAGTTTATACAACAGAAAAATGAGCTACAACTGCTGCGTATTCTACTACTACTACTAGGCAGTCCCTCGACAAGGATGACGCTCTTCACACCAAAAAGGATGGGCTCACAGGTGTTGCAATGATGCCTGTGCGTGGATTTTTTTAACGTGTGGGATGACCGTTGCACACCAGCCACCACACGGTGGCTTGACAGAGCTGGGCCTTTATCCAGTGGCGAGGATTGACCAAGACGACTGGAGACCAAGCTCTGCTGAGACTCCCCTGGGCCCCAACCCCGCCGCTGTTAAATGCAGCACTGCTCCTGGGCCACGGCCCCGCAGCTGTTATATGCTGCTCTTGGTGTGGAAGCAGGTCATCCTCAATACGGGGGACCACCTAAGAAGATAGTGATTATATGCTGGGTCACGATCCCTCTGTTATAAGCGGCGCCATTCCTGAGCCACGGCCCTGCCACTGTTAAATGCTGCGCTGCCCCCTGCTGGGCCCGGATCTCAGCCCCTCGCTGAGCCCGGACACTCAGCCCCCTCGCTGGGCCCGGACACTCGGCCCCCTGCTGGGCCCGGACACTCAGCCCCCTGCTGGGCCCGGATCTCAGCCCCTCGCTGAGCCCGGACACTCAGCCCCCTGCTGGGCCCGGATCTCAGCCCCTCGCTGAGCCCGGACACTCAGCCCCCTGCTGGGCCCGGATCTCAGCCCCTCGCTGAGCCCGGACACTCATCCCCCTGCTGGGCCCGGACACCGCTCCAATGGGCTGCTTGGACTCCAGTAACGTCCGTCCAGTCACCATTGTAGAGGTGGTCACACTCCTGGGTCAGTGGCTAGCTTCTCCTACGTGTACCCCACCTGAAGCTGATGGAGTTTTCATGCAGGTCGAGTAATGAGTACACCTCTCTCACATGAGTGCCCTGCACCCTTGTAACTTCACCTGAATAAAGCTTTCAAAATTTATCCTCCAGCTTTTCTTAAAATAAATGAAGTTAGAAGATACAAAATATAAATGTATTGTCATGTTATTGTGCAATATGCAACGTGTTGATTTTAAAAATTTTGTTCAAACTATGATTTTGGAGATGAAAAATTGGAGTTACTGAGGGAAAATGACAGGTGAAATGGTTTTTTTTGGAAGTATTTTGTGTTTTTTTTGGAGTAAGACAATGCACCATGTGGTGTAACAGACATGACAGGCCACTATCTAAATGAACATGGAAAATCATATTAAAGCAATGGTATCACAGGGAAGGGGACTGGGTAAGTATGCAATTTTGCATTGGAATTCACATAAGAAATGTTTGCATAAGTTTTCAATTGAGCATGTGGCCCACGAGAATTTTAATGTTTAGATTTTATGTAGATCTCCTGCAAGTTGAATGATGTGCGGGTTCCGAAGGTTAGACATGTTCCACCATGTAACACACAATGGTGGAAATTGGTATTTTGTAAGTGTAGGTGTGTCCCACAAACTTGAATGAAGATACGGCTTCAGGGCAGCAGCATTTAATTGCTTGTTAGTGGAACTGCAAGTTTGGAAAGTGCTTGTAAGTTTCAGGCTCGAGGTCAGAAGTGCCGAGCATCATGTGACTAGCTTTCCATGTAGGCTGGAGGAGATTACAGAGATAGGGAGGGGTGAGGCCATGGAGGGATTTGAAAACAAGGATAAGAATTTGTAAATTTGAGGCGTTGCTTAACTGGGAGCCAATGTAGGTCAGCGAGCACAGCGATTTGGTGCGAGTTAGGATATGGGCTGCCAAGTTTTGGATGACCTCCAGTTTATGTAGGGTAGAATGTGGGAGGCCAGCCAGGAGCAAGTTGGGGTAGTCAAGTCGAGAGGTAACAAAGGCATGGATGAGGGGTGAGAAAAAGGAGGGCCAAGGATAGATCTTTGGAAGACACCAGAGGTAACGTTGCAGGGGTGGGAAGAGAAGCCGTTGCAGGTGATTTTCTGACTCCGAGAGATAAGAATGGACCCAGGTGAGTGCAGTCCCATCCAGCTGGACGATGGTGGAGAGGCGTTGAAGGAGGATGGAGGGGTCAACCGTGTCGAAGGCTGCAGACTGGTCGAGAAGGACGAGGAGGGATAGTTTGCCTTTGTCACGCTCTCAAAGGATGCCATTTGTGACTTTGATGAGAGCCATTTCGGTACTGTGGCAGAGGCAGAAACCGGATTGAAGGGATTCAAACATGGGAGTTCCGGGAAAGGTGGACATGGAATTGGGAGGTGACAACACGTTCAAGGGCTTTGAAGAGGGCGGGGAAGTGGAGTTGAGGCCAAGATCAGATCAGTCATAATCTTATCGAATGGCAGAGCAGGCTCAAGAGGCCAAATGGCCGCCTTCTGCTCCTATTCATGTTCTTGTGTAAAGTGAGGTTGAAGATGGGGCCGGTAGCTTGCAAGCACAGGGGTCAATTGGTTTTTTTGAGGAGAGGGGTGATGATGGCAGATTTGAAAGATAGGGGGACTACCTGAGGAGAAAGAACCATTAACAATGTCAGCTAACATGGGAGCCAGAAAAGAAGGTTGGATATACAGCAGTTTAGCGGGAATAGGGTCAAGGGAGCAGGAAGTGGGTCTCATGGACAGGATGAGCGAGGAGAGGTCGAGGGGAGATTGGAAAAAATAATGGAGAATGATGCGAGTTCAGGGCTAGGGCAGGTGGGATCCTCTGAGGAGGTTGGCCCGGTGGGCTGTGGCAGAGGCAGCTGATTGGATGGTCTCTATCTTTGAGACAAAGAAGTCCATGAGCTCCTCATCCTCTGAGTGAAAAAATGTCTCATCTGAGTCTTAAATAGCCAACCCCCTTATCCTGAGACGATGCCCAAAATCCTGTGAGAGAACTTCGCTTTCCCCTTCCATTGATTTTCGCAGGAAGTTGAGGGATGGTTTTCGGCTGCATTTCATTTCTGGTATAAGAACAGAAATTTCATACAAAAGTTATCAAAACCAGCAGGTGGTGCTGGCTACTGCCGGCTTTACTGCACTCCAACTACCTTTGTACAATGGACATGCCATTCTCTCAACTCTGCACTTTCTGATGGGTAATTTGAGAAACTAATCAGCTGACTGGTGCATTTTGCACACATGGTTTTTATTCTGTTGCTATTGCATGCCATTTCTACATTTAAGGGAAAAACTCTTGTGCTCCAAGTTTTATAAAAACAGAAAAGACTCGTGTGTGCAGGATGTGATGCACTGAGGAAAAATAGAAATCTAATTAACACTTGATTAACCGCTGGCTATTTCCAATAAACTCCAAAAATGAATGCGGCAAAAAACCTTTGAAAAATCCTCTGCACTGGCTTATTTATCAGTACTGTGTGTGTAATGGTCAGCTGTGACTCAGTGGGTGGCTTCTGAGTCGCAAGGTTTTGGTTCAAGTCCCACTCCAGAGACGAGCACAAAAATCCAGGCTGACACTCCCAGTGCAGTGCTGAGGGAGTGCTGCACTGTCGGAGGTTCAGTACTGAGGGAGTGCTGCACTGTCGGAGGTTCAGTACTGAGGGAGTGCTGCACTGTCGGAGGTTCAGTACTGAGGGAGTGCTGCACTGTCGGAGGTTCAGTACTGAGGGAGTGCTGCACTGTCAGAGGTGCCTTCTTTCGGTTGCGACGTCAAACCGAGGCCCCATCTGCTCTCTCAGGTGGAGGTGAAAGATCCCATGGCACTATTTCGAAGAAGAGTAGGGGAGTCCTGGCCAATATTTATCCCTCAATCAATGTCACTAAAGCAGATTATCTGGTCATCATCACATTGCTGTTTGTGGGATCTTGCTGTGCGCAAATTGGCTGCTGCGTTTCCTACATTATAACTACATTACACTCCAACAAATACTTCATTGGCTGTAAAGTGCTTTGGGATGTCGGGTGGTTGTGAAAGACGCTGTCCAATCAAGCCATATATAAAATTGTATGGTTCTTGAACAAGAGTAGGTTATTCTTCACCTGAAACAAAGCAGCACCAATGTCCTTGCAGGCAGGGCAGTAGTTAGTAGTTAAACTAATGGGCAATGGGGAGGTTTGAGAACAGGGAAGGAAAGCAGGATTAATAAAACTGTTGGAGTTGAAGCAGAAATATAGTGAGAAAATTGGAGTGTGACCAAGGTAAATCTTTGATCTGAGCAGCTGTAAATGTTTTCCTTTCAAGTCTTTATCCAATTCTCTTCTAAATGTTACTGTTGAATCTGCTTCCAGCGCCCTCTCGGGCAGTGCATTCCAGACCATCATAACTTACTGTGTTTAGAAAAAAAATTCCTCATGTTGCCTCTGATTCGTTTGCCAATCATAAATCTGTGTCTTCTAATTACTGGTCCTTCTGTCACTGGAAACAGCTTCTGTCTATTTACTCTATCAAAACCTTCATGATTTTAAACACCTTTATCAAAACTCCTCTTAACCTTCACTGCTCCAAGGAGAACAACCCCAGCTTCTCCAGTCGCTCTACGTAACTGAAGTCCCTCATCCCTGGAACCATTCAGGCAAATCTCCTCCGCACCCTCCCCAAGGTCTTGACACCCTTCTGATAGTCTGATGCCCAGAATTGTCCACAATACTCCAGCTGAGGTCCAACCAATGATTTATAAAGGTTTAAGATAACTTGTTACTTTTGTACTCTATTCCTCTAGTAATAAAGCCAAGGATCCCATATACTTTTTCAACAGCCTTCTCAACTTATCCTGCTACCTTCGAAGATCTGTGTACGTGCACCCCAAGTGTCTCTGTACTTGCACTTGGTTTTAAAATTAGTTATATTTTAATATAACACGCTCTTATCCAAGTCCAGAGAGCCTGGGTGCAGGTTGGGAAGAATAATAAGACTTGCAAATCTACATTGCCATTTGCGACCGCCGAACAACCCAAAGTGCTTCACAGTCATTGAAGTACTTTTCTGAAGTGTAGTCACTATTCATTATCATCGTCACCGTCATCATCGTAGGCGTTCCCTCGTCTCAAGGATGACTTGCTTCCACGCCAAAAAGGGATGAGTTCACAGATGTTTCAATGAAGGACCTAATATTCCAGATCCTGAACTACATCCTGAAGGGTGGAAGATACCTGTGCGTGGATTTTTTTAACGTGGGGTGGCCGTTGCACACCAGCCACCACACGGGCTTGACAGAGCGAGGTCTTGGTCCAGTGGCAAGGGTTAACCAAGACGACTGGAGACCAGCTCTGCTGCACGGACCTAGTGCCCACATATCGCAGTGTGGGCTGGGCCCGTGCTGCCCCTGGGCCCCTGGGCCCCGAACTCACGCCTCTCCTGGGCCCCGATCACTTCCCTCTACGGACTCTTGCCGCTCCTTTGCCCCTCCTGCTGTACCTGCCCGCACTGCAATCAGCGACCTGGCTTCGCAGCCGTCGCCCTCCTGCAGCAGCACGCGCCGCTCCCTGCAGTGATATACCACCGCACGCTGCTCCCTCCAATGGCCCCGGCCTGCTGATGGTCTTGCAGGCCGGGACCGCGCTGATTTCCAGGTAAACCATCGTGCCACTGAATACCAGGAAAATTAAAATCACCCACCAGACAAAGGCGGCATTTTATATTAAAAGCATTAGTGATCTGTTTCCATAATAACTCATCAGATTCAGGTATCTGACTCAGGGGCCTATAACAATTACCGATAATTAATCCCTGCCCGTGAGCTCAGTCTACTTGAACACAGATAGCTCCAGATGTACCTGACGAGGCAACATCAAGTCTCTCTCTAGCTGTTAAATTCTCACTGATAAACATAGCAACCTCACCTCCCCTTTCATAGAATCATAGAAACATTGTAATGTAGGAAACAGCCGATTTGCACACAGCAAGCTCCCACAAACAGTGCCATTGAATCTTTTACGTTCACCTGAGAGAGCAGACGTAATGTTTCATCCGAAAGACGGCGCCTCCGACAGTGCAGCACTCCCTCAGCGCTACACTGGGAGTGACAGCCTAGATTTTTGTGCTCAAGTCTCTGGAGTGAGACTTGAACCCACAACCTTCTGACTCAGAGGCGAGTGTACTGCCCACTGAGCCACGGCTGACTAGGTTTAGTGTGTACTGCTGGAATGTAACCAGCTGACAACCATGTAGCTTTACCTGCATAAGAGCATTAGTAATATTCCCGCTGTTGGTCCAGCCAGGACCATCTTACCTGCGAAGGCATTGGCATATATGCAGCCGATTGGGAAGAACCCTGGTCCCTGTTACCAGACCTGCCCGTCCATGTTCCAATAATGAGCCAGACTGGCTGGTGAGTCAACAGTATCTTGGGAATAGTGCGAGCCCGTCTGGCTCCACATCGATTACCAAGTCTGTCACAGAAGGCTGACTCGTTCCAGGGGCCTCTCCTGGGGGCCCCCAAGGTGCTGAAATGCTGCCAGCCCAGTGGAACCATGCTTTGCATCGACCAGTTGAGCCGAAGGCCTGGTTCTGTGCTGTGAATTCTATGTAAGAAGTCACCTCCATCAGGAGAAGAAGGGGTGGAATGTTGGGAGTACAAACCTTGAGTGTTAGGTTAAGATATAATTAAGTTTAAAACTAGGTTGACACTTTTGTGATTTTGCAGGCTTCAAATATGATTTATGTGTCTCTGTTCTAATATGTAGTTGCTGTGAGTCATCACTTGTATTCCCAAGTTACAAGTCTGGAGTTGCTTGTCCAAACTCTTCTTGTATCTGTGTTGCAGAGTGCCTTATTTGTCTGGATTGAGAACCCAATTGAGTAATTTTATCATTCCATTTCCAATTGCGCAATTTTTTGGCTTTTCTTGTGCTGTTGCTTTTGAGCTGTTGACTTGAAGGTCTGACATATTTACTGAGCAGGATAATTCAATGGAGTTGTCATTTATAATGCACTTGTATTTTTATTTGGCTCATTCACGGGATGTGGGCATCGCTGGCAAGACTGGTATTGATTGCCAAACCTTAACTGCCCTTGATAAAGTGTTGGTTTTTCCTAATACAAAAGCAAAATACTGCGGATGCTGGAATCTGGAATAATAACAGAAAATGCTGGAAATCTCCGAGGGCCAGGCAGCATGACCCGAAACATTAACTCTGCTTCCTCTCCACAGATGCTGCCTGACCCGTTGAGATTTCCAGCACTTACTGTTTTTATTTCTAATTTCTCCTTATGTGGCTCAGTGTCAAGTCTTTCTGTCATGCTTCTGTGAAGCGCCTTGGGACGTTTTACTATGTTAAAGGCGCTATATAAATGCAAGTTGTTTAAAAATTTGTGAAACGTAATCATTGAAGTAGCAGCTGAGAGATTTTCATCCTGAATTGCTCTCCTTCGTTTCTGCAATCTGATTGGTTCCATCCGCAACAAGCTTTCAGCCACTCAACCCCTCTGCCTCTCTACCTCTTTTTCCTTTACACACTCTTTAAAACCCACCTCTGCCCAGGCTTCCTGTCATAACCTCTCCTTATGTTGCTCAGTGTTAATCTTTGTCTGATTTACATTCCTGTGAAGTGCCACATAAGGAGACATTAGGACAGGTGACCAAAAGCGTGGTCCAAGAGGTAGGTTTTAAGGAATGTCTTGCAAGAGTGAGCAAGGAGTGCTTCTTGCATGATCAATATCTCTCTGGTTGCACTTATATAGCGTCTTTAACCTAGTGTAGAAATATGCAGGCTGTGGCAACATAAGATGGGAAGACCCGAGAGCAAGGTTAAGATGCCTCGAACATGGAAGTGACTTACCAATTGAAACTGAAGTTCAGTCAATCCTTCCTTAGCATAGCCAGTAACAATTATAAATTAATCACCAGGGCAGACGAATGTGTAATCAAAGAGATGGGACAGATTATAGAATAGTATAAACCAAGAGGGGAAACCCCACCTCGGCAGCGAGAACCTAGGAGCCTCCTCGAGAGAAGCCAGACCTTAAGCTGGGAGCTTAAAGCAGGACTCCAGTGGAGGAGATTGATCACCTCTGTTAACGGGTAATACGAGCACAAATAGTGAGGCTTTTGTGCTATTTTATACGTTGTTTGTACTTAAACTTTATTCCCCAAAGTAGAATTAATTTGGCTTAAAAGTAACGTTTGTCAACGACTTTCTTTCAATACTCGAAGTCCCACCAAATTGTTGCAACTGTAGTGACTCAATACCCCCGAGTACACGCCCACAGTGAATTTTGGGCTATAATAGTTAACCAGAAAGCTGCAGATTGTGGGGCCCACAGCTGCCTGTTTCTTCAGTTTTCTTCCCTCTGTTGACTGAGTTTTGCACTGTAATGTCTGCACCTGAGAGTATGCTCATCGGTTTGTAGAGCTGCTGAGTTGTGAGTGGCTTAGTGTTATGTATTAATGCTTGGGAGGTCACCAGACACCAGAGAGCGCCGTGGTCAGAGGTCATAGGGCTGTACGCATGTGGCATGTGTGCTTGGTCACCTGTATATAAGCTGGGTGTCTTTATCACGCTGGCACTCTCGAGGTGGAGTAAAGAAGGATCAGGTTGCACCTGAGTGAGCTTACAGTGACCAGACTCTTGAGTCATTACACTTAGCCAGTCACATGATGTTCACAAGACTCAATAAAACCCCAGCTAGTTGGGTTCGGGCGATCCACGATGAGGCAGGTGGTTGTGAGCCTGGTGGATGAACTGGTAATGTGTTGTGTGATTGTTAAACCTTTTGCTGATAAACCAACTAGTTCTTAATAACAAAGAACCCATGAAGCAAATACATTACATGCTCATTTTTCACTGTGACATGGTTTGGAACCCCAGTTGAGAGTGGAGCATGTCAGCTGGGTTGCTTCACTTGTGATGGAGAAGGCATTTACAGTCCGAACATGGAAAGAAAAATAAGTCAATGAAACGGAAACTGCTGAAGTTAGGATCAGTTGTATGCCTGACTTAGATATTTGCTGCCGTGTTTTTAAAAAAAAAATGAATTCAATCAACAATTACAACTTGTGTTTGTGCAACATCTTTAAATCGCACAACATCCCAAGGAGCTTCACAGGAGCGTTATCAAACAAAATTTGACACCGAGCCACAAAAGGAGAAATTAGGACGTGAGGTAGGTTTTAAGGAGCGTCTTAAAGGAAGAGAGAGGTTTAGGGAAGGAATTCCAGAGCCTGGGACCAAGGTAATTGAGGGCATGGTTGACAATGGCGGAGTGATTAAAATCGGGGATACGCAAGAGGCCAGAATTGGAGGAGCGCAGAGATCTCGGAGGGTTGAACGGCGGAAGATGGTTACAGAGATGGCGAGGGGCGAGGGGCGAGGCCGTGGAGGGATTTGAAAAAAAGGATACTCTTTTTAAACAAAAAAAAAAATGAAGTGATTAAATATTAGAATTTCAGCATATTTATTTTCGGCACATTAGATATCATGAGGATGGCAGTAGTTCAGGAAGCTGGTCCATCGGCATTATCTTGGGATGGGAATTAAATGTGGTCTTGCCAGCGTCACCCACATCCCAAGAACAGAGATGAAATGTTGTGTTGCAGACATTGAATTTTGAATCATGTGTTTCACCACAGAAGGTGGAGGAGCCAAGGTTCGACACAGTCTTGTTTCCCCACAGCTAGTGAGAGCCAACATCGCCAGCAGATTCTCAGCCTGCCCCCTCCATCGAGGGTGATTAGAGACAGACAGGAGACTAAAAAGAAAGACTTGGATTTATATAGCGTCTTTCACGACCATCGGACATCTTAAAGCGCTTTGCAGCCAATGAAGTACTTTTGGAGTGTAGTCACTGTTGGAATGTAGGAAAGTGAAGAGAAAATGCCTTAATTTTTTAAAGTAAGATTTTGTTAAGCAAATAATTGCTGTTCCTCGCATCACATCAGGGGTCAACAACCAGGGGGCATAGATTTTAAGTAATTGGGGGGAGGTTTAGAGGGGATTTGCGGGGAAATTTCTTCACCCAGAGGGTGATGGGGGTCTGGAACTCACTGCCTGAAAGGGTGGTAGAGGCAGAAACCCTCACCACATTTAAAAAGTACTTGGATGTGCACCTGAAGTGCCGTAACCTGCGGGGCTATGGACCTAGAGCTGGAAAGTGGGATTAGGCTGGGTGGCTCTTTGTCGGCCTCTTTCCGTGCCGTAATTTTCAAGATAATGGGCTCAATTTTCCTCGAGCTGGTTTCTGGCGAATTGCCAGAGTTACGCCCGTTTTTCTAGGCCAGAAATGCGCTGGAAATATTTGCCAAAGTTACCCCGATCTATAATTCAAAGTTGGCACCGTGCAGCATGTCCAGTCGCCTCGGGGTGGGGGGGGGGGGGCGGAGCCTGCTGTCTGCGCCGAAGAAACTATGCCGCACCTTCTGCGCATGCACGGCAAAAAAAAGTGACGTTTTTGACGTCGTTACAATGCGGCCATTTTTAAAGAGCCATATGTGTGTGTGTAAGAACATTGAGTGCTGTGTGAGAGCATTGGAAAAATCGCAGCTGCAGCAGTACAAGAGGCAACACGGTGCAAGGACCAAGAATTTGTCACAGGATGAAGTGGAGGCACTGGTTACTGTGATTGAGGCCAGATGGCACGAGCTGGACACCAGCAGAGGTCACATAACAGTTCCACCCAAGGAAATGAAGAAACACTGGAACCAAGTTGCAGAAGGTTACTGCACAATGGTGACCACCCCGAGATCTGGAGGCCAGTGTAAAAAGCAGTGGTAGGATCTTGGTCAAGTAGTTAGTGTAAGTAATATTTTCATTTCTTAAATGCAATTGCAATTGTAAATGTGACCAGCTGTATATGTCCCACCCAGCAGAAAGACACCCTCTCTTTAAAAAAAAAAGTTATGTTTTCATCTTTACAGAGGAAAGTGGCACACAACAAAAGGGAAAGAACTCGAACAGGAGGAGGCCCGGCAAATCTGCACCCACTGACACCCTTGGAAGAGAGGGTCGCTGTTTTGATGGGTCCTGCCTGGAGAAAAGCAACCACCACTGCACAAGTTGGGCCCACACTCGAGGGAGAGGGTAAGTCCTGCAAATTCCACAGTCTGGCTTTGCTAAATGTTGAATACTGCACGGGCTAGCTATGTTTTGTTTCCTGGGGACGTCTCCGTCAGCTACGCTTCGGTAGATGCAATGTGCTATCATTCATCGTGGTCCTTCAAATCAGCCTGCTGCCTGGCCTGTGCTGTGTGAGCCTACTCATACCACCCACCCTACCCCCTCCTCTGCTGCTAACCATTTGTCTGTTCTGTTATATTTTGCACAACTTGAGGCCAAGCCTGACGACGTAGAAGAAAATTCAGATGAGGACCAGCCTGAACAGGATAACGTCTTCGAATCCAACCCTCCAGCCCAAGAACATGGAGCTGGATGAACCCCCCACTATTTTACTGACTTTGGAGGAGGTGCCGCTCATTGCGGTGACGGTCCCTTCCGTGACTAGTGGTTTGAGTGCTGCTGGGGACATTCCATGGTTTCCGAATGTCTGAGGCTGCGGGTCCCAGTGGGGGGGTGCAGTGAGGCGCACCCGTGGGAAGGAGGGGAAGGAGAGCTCGACCGCACTCTCCTGAGGTGCAGGATCTAACAGATGTGCTTCAGATGATGGCAATGAGTGTGGAGAGCATTGACCTTACGCGATCACTCCTGGACACCACCAGTGGGGTGGGTGACGAGGTAGCAGGACTGTCAGGAGAAGTAACCGCAATCTCACAAGAAATGATGTCTGGGACCATGAGGAAGGGAATGTCACAGGTAGGTGATGCGCTGTCAGTGAATATGAGGGAGGGAATGTCACAGGTAGTTGAGACAGCTTTGCTCAACATGAGGGAGGGAATGTTGGAGGTAGTTGAGACATTGTCAGGGCACATGAGGGAGGGAATGTTGGAGTTAGCTGCTGCAATAAGGGAACACGCCCAGACCCCGCGCCCATTGACGCAATCAACTGCTACTCCCACTCGAATCCCCAGACCAGCCTCTGAAGAGCCCCAAGCCGGGTCTTCCATAATACCGCCTGCCCACACCCTCCGCCTCACCTTTAACAGGTGTGCACTACCCGAGATGTTAGAAAGAATAAGCTTGGTACAAACCCCAGAAACACTGTGCCACTGCCTGCGGGCAGGGGTGGTGGAATCACCAAGAACAAGCGCGGTGGGCGGTCTTAGAATAAGATGGAGGAGAGATGGGTGCAGCCTTTCTTTACTGCTGTTATTACTATTGTTGCTGTTGTAACAGTTCTCAACTTAGAAGTTTTTAAAGTTATGTAAATTGACACATTTATGAGTAAGTGATCTTAAAGTTTTTAAGCGATCTTAAAGTTTGTAAGTGATCGTAACTGAAAACTTTAAAGTTTGATACAAGAATAATTTTATTAAAGTTAACTTAAATGCAAACTGTTATACTTTTGAATAAAATATATTTTACATTAAAACTGAATCATTTCCATCATTTGTTCGATTTATTAAAACTTCTCCTCTCTTCCCCACCTCCCCCCTGCCCCCCCACACCAATTGCAGTCTTGTGACTTCTCCCCTTCTCTCTCTGCCTCTCCCTAACCCCCCTCCTCCCCCAAAATCATTGCCGTCTTCAGGGGCCTTCCGGTTGGCACCTTGCTCCCTGGGCTCAGTGCATAGTCCTTCCGATTGAACGGCAACCCCCCCTCTCTCCTCCCCCTCCCCTCGGGCTTGTTTTCTAGCCGAGCCCCTGTGTCCAAGCGTGGGGCTGATTCTGCCGGCCAAAGCTATGACCCTCCAGCCCTGCTTGAACACATTCGGTGGTGGCATGTGAGTAAGAAAAACAAATGAAAACTTCTGAAATTTAAAAATACTTCGTTACTACGTTGACAGGTTTTTTAAAAAAAAGTTTAACTTTATTATTGATTTTTTAAGAGTGCTCTTGACTCCCTCCAAAATCTTCGATTAAAAACAATGGCGTCTTTCAGCACCGATTTGTCAATGTGCACTGCTTTCTGCGAACTCACCAGAAGGTTTTTCAGGAATGGCCAGATACGCCGACCTAGGAGGAAAAATTTTTTGGCCAAACTGCGAAAAATCATGAAAACGGGTGCAGACTATTACGTCAAAAAAAAACTCACCTAGAAGAATCATAACTAACTCAGTTATGTCGACGCAGATCACAGGGGAAAGCTTTGCAAAAATTATTATGCCAGAAAAGGCGGCTCAAATAAGAACATAACATAAGAAATAGGAGCAGGAGTCGGCCACTTGGCCCCTCGAGCCTGCTCCGCCATTCAATAAGATCATGGCTGATCTGATCATGGACTCAGCTCCACTTCCCTGCCCGCTCCCCATAACCCTTTACTCCCTTATTGCTCAAATATCTGTCTCTCCGCCTTAAATATATTCAATGACCCAGCCTCCACAGTTCTCTGGGGCAGAGAATTCCACAGATTTACAATCCTCTGAGAAGAAATTTCTCCTCATCTGTTTTAAATGGGCGGCCCCTTATTCTGAGACTATGTCCCCTAGTTTTAGTTTACCCTATGAATGGAAATATCCTCTCTGCATCCACCCTGTCGAGCCCCTCATTATCTTATAAGTTTCAATAAGATCACCTCTCATTCTTCTGAACTCCAATGTGTAGAGACCCAACCTACTCAACCTTTCCTCATAAGTCAACCCCCTCATCTCCGGAGTCAACCTTCTCTGAACAGCCTCCAATGCAAATATATCCTTCCTTAAAAACGGAGACCTAAACTGTATGCAGTACTCCAGGTGTGGCCTCACCAATACCCTATACAGTTGTAGCAGGACTTCCCTGCTTTTATACTCTATCCCTCTTGCAATAAAGGCCAACATTCCATTTGCCTTCCTGATTACTTGCTGTACCTGCATACTCACCTTTTGTGTTTCATGCACAAGGATCCCCAGGTCCCTCTGTACTGCAGCACTTTGCAATTTTTCTCCATTTAAATTATAATTTGCTATTCTATTTTTTCTGCCAAAGTGGATAACCTCACATTTTCCCACATTACACTCCATCTGCCAAATTTTTTGCCCACTCACTTAGCCCTGTCTATATCCCTTTGCAGATTTTTTTGTGTCCTCCTCACAACGTGACCTGGGAAAATTGAGCCCAACTCTTGTGTTTCTATCTCGACGAGACATGTGCTGAATTCAAAAACTCGTAACCGATTCAATAGAAATTCAAGCCAAGTGACCTCAACCACCTGAAGGACAAGGGCAGCAGGCGCATGGGAACACCACCACCTCCACGTTCCCCTCCAAGTCACGCACCATCCTGACTTGGAAATATATCGGCCGTTCCTTCATCGTCGCTGGGTCACAATCCTGGAACTCCCTCCCTAACAGCACTGTGGGAGCACCTTCACCACACGGACTGCAGCGGTTCAAGAAGGCGGCTCACCACCACCTTCTCAAGGGGCAATTAGGGATGGGCAATAAATGCCGGCCTTGCCAGCGACGCCCACATCCCATAAATGAATAATTAAAAAAACATAGAAATACGTATAAACCCGTGACACTCGCTGCTGGTAAATACTTAATGAGAGTAGAAACAGGTACGCAGAATGCTGTCAGCTCCTTACTAATTCATGTGGTTACCTGGAGCATCTGTGCCTGAACACCATCGGTGCCCATATCCAGTTGAAACCGAAAATGCTGGGAACCTGTGCCTTGTGCACTGTATTTGCTATAATGTCATATGCACCAGTGTCTTAAGTTCCTTATGTTTCTAGCAGAACTCCACTTGAGATGAAAGACAAGAAAAATAACTTCCAACTTTGGAGATGCTCAACAGGTCTGTCGGCATCGATAATAAAAGGTAGGCTGGTGCTGTGTGTACCTGCTTTGGGGACTAGAAACCCATTCAGTGTGCACATTTCTCGCTTTGTTGTTTGATGAAATTTGAACACCTTGCATTTATCCAATTTAACTCTACAGGGGCACTCGGGATGATTTGTTTTCTCTAAAGAAATAAATATTTGTATTTATATAGTGCGTTTCACAACCTTGGGATAGGGGGCATAATCTTAGAATAAGGGGCCGCCCATTTAAAACCGAGATGAGGAGGAATTTCCTCTCTCAGAGGGTTGTAAAACTTTGGAATTCGCTTCCTCAGAGAGCTGTGGAAGCCGGGACATAGAATAAATTTAAGACAGAGATAGACAGTTTCTTAACCGATAAGGGATTACGGAGTTATGGGGAGCAGGCGGTGAAGTGGACCTGAGTCCATGATCAGATCAGCCATGATCTTATTGAATGGCGGAGCAGGCTCGAGGGGCCGTGTGGCCGACTCCTGCTCCTATTTCTTATGTTCTTATGTCCCAATGCGCTTTACAGCCAATGAATTGCTTTGGAAGTACATTCACTGTTGTAATGTATCCTTGTATCCTAACACTGAGTGTCAGCAATCTATTTGACTATAACATAGCAAACCCGTCTCTGTCCACACCACACAGGCACACTACAGCAAGCTTTGCGGGATACTGAGCTGCAGCCCTGGCTGATATCTTTTTTCAATTCCTTAATTCATGGGGCAGCAAAGGCAATGGGGGCATTTCAGCCAACCCTGTGACAACCTTCCTGGTCTATACAGCTTAACTGCTCATCAATGTGGTGTGAGCTGTGAGGGGGACGCTAAGAGGCTGCAGGGTGACTTAAACAGGTTAGGTGAATGGGCAAATGCATGGCAGATGCAGTATAATGTGGATAAATGTGAGGTTATCCACTTTGGGGGCAAAAACGCGAAGGCAGAATATTATCTGAATGGCGGCAGATTAGGAAAAGGGGAGGTGCAACGAGACCTGGGTGTCATGGTTCATCAGTCATTGAAAGTTGGAATGCAGGTACAGCAGGCGGTAAAGAAGGCAAATGGTATGTTGGCCTTCATAGCTAGGGGATTTGAGTATAGGAGCAGGGAGGTCTTACTGCAGTTGTACAGGACCTTGGTGAGGTCTCACCTGGAATATTGTGTTCAATTTTGGTCTCCTAATCTGAGGAAGGACGTTCTTGCTATTGAGGGAGTGCAGCGAGGGTTCACCAGACTGATTCCCGGGATAGCCGGACTGACATATGAGGAGAGACTGGATCAACTGGGCCTTTATACATTGGAGTTTAGAAGGATGAGAGAGAATCTCTTAGAAACATACAAGATTCTGACGGGACGGGACAGGTTAGATGCGGGTAGATTATTCCCGATGTTGGGGAAGTCCAGAACCAGGGGACACAGTCTTAGTCCTAAATGGCCTACCCCTTATCCTGAGATGAGGAGAAACTTCTTCACTCAGAGAGTTGTTAACCTGTGGAATTCCCTGCCGCAGAGAGTTGCTGATGCCAGTTCATTGGATATATTCAAAAGGGAGTTAGATATGGCCCTTACGGCAAAAGGGATCAAGGGGTATGGAGAGAAAGCAGGAAAGGAGTACTGAGGGAATGATCAGCCATGATCATTTAGAATGGTGGTGCAGGCTCGAAGGGCCAAATGGCCTACTCCTGCACCTATTTTTTATGTTTCTATGTTTCAATAGATGGTGAATAGGAAGGGTCTATTTCCTTAGCAGAGGGGTCAACAACCAGGGGACATAGATTTAAAGTAGTTGGTGAACCCCGTGAACTTCTATCTTTTTTCTGCCACCTTATCGAATGCCTTCTGGAAATCCAAATACATCACATCCACTGGTTCCCCACTTATCCACCCTGCTTGTTACATCCTCAAAGAACTCCTGCAAAGTTGTTAGAGAGGATTTGAGGGGAAATTTCTTCCCGTAGAGGGTGGTGGGGGTCTGGAACTCACTGCCATAAGGATGGTAGAGGCAGAAACCCTCACCACATTTAAAAAGTACTTAGATGTGCACTTAAAGTGCCGTAATCTGCAGGGCTACGGACCAAGAGCTGGAAAGTGGGATTAGGCTGGATAGCTCTTTGTCGGCTGGTGCAGACATGATGGGCTGAAATGGCCTCCTTCCATGCAGTAAATTTGTATGATTCTATACGTGGCAGCCAATTTGTGCACAGTAAGCTCCCACAAACAGCAATGTGACAATGATCAACTAATCTGTTTCAATGATAATTGAGGGATAAATATTGGCCCCTGGACACCAGAAAGAATCATAGAATGATGCAGCCCAGAAGGAGGCCATTCGGCCCATCGTGTCTGTGCTGGCTCTTTGAAAGCTATCCAATTAGTCCCACTCCCTTGTCCTTTCCCCATAGCCCGTCGATTTACCTGATTTTCCTTTGAAAGTTATTATTGAATTTGCAGTCACCATGAGCATATGGTGTGTGGAAGCACGTGGCTGAAACGACGACACACCCTAGCTGTGAAAGTGACCAGAGCCAGGCATTTATGTCGGACACTGACGGGTTACCTTTTCTCCTTTTTAAGATGTCAATTTTCGGTCACCTAATGCATGTAGCAAGCAGTTGGAAGGCCAGGCAAGGATATCTTGGGCAGCTGGTCCATACTCCAATCTTTGGATGTCTGAATATCCTTGGTCCATAGCTGTGCAGAATTTATATGTTCACTGGGAGCCAGTACTTGCAGTATTGCGTTCTATCTTTTCCCCCAGATTTAATTGTGCTCGCTGACCTACATTGGCACCCGGTTAATCAACGCCTCGATTTCAAAATTCTCATCCTTGTTTTCAAATCCCTCCATGGCCCTCGCCTCTCCCTCTCTCCCTAATCTCCTCCAGCCCCACAACCCCCCGAGATGTCTGCGCTCCTTTAATTCTGCCCTCTTGAGCATCCCTGATTATAATCGCTCAACCATCGGTGGCCGTGCCTTCTGTTGCCTGGGCCCCAAGCTCTGGAACTCCCTGCCGAAACCTCTCCGCCTCTCTACCTCTCTTTCCTCCTTCAAGATGCTCCTTAAAACCTACCTCTTTGACCAACCTGTGCTAATTTCTACTTATGCAGCTCGGTGTCAAATTTTTATTACATAATACTCCTGTGAAGCACCTTGGGATGTTTTACTGCGATATAAATATGTGCTTTTAAAGAAAAAGGGTGGGACTCACAAATCTAGAGCCCCCTGGATGTCGAGGGACATACAGAGTAGGGTAAAAATAAAGGGAAGCTTATGATAGATACTGAGGGCTAAATACTGCAGAATCTCTGGAGGTATATAGAAAGTCCAGAGGTGAAATTAAAAAGGATATTAAGAAAGCAAAGAGAGAGCATGAAAAATTCTTGGCAAGTAAAATCAAGGAAAACCCAAAGCTGATTTATAAATATATTAAGAGCAAGAGGATAACTAAAGAAAGGGTAGGGCCTATTGGGGACCATGAGTGTAATCTGTGAGCAAATGGCATGTTGGCCTTCATAGCGAGGGGATTTGAGTACAGGGGCAGGGAGGTATTGCTACAGTTGTACAGGGCCTTGGTGAGGCCACACCTGGACTATTGTGTACAGTTTTGGTCTCCTAACTTGAGGAAGGACATTCTTGCGATTGAGGGAGTGCAGCAAAGGTTCACCAGACTGATTCCCGGGATGGTGGGACTGACCTATCAGAAAGACTGGATCAACTGGGCTTGTATTCACTGGAGTTCAGAAGAATGAGAGGGGACCTCATAGAAACGTTTAAAATTCTGACAGGTTCAGACAGGTTAGATGCAGGAAGAATGTTCCCAATGTTGGGGAAGTCCAGAACCAGGGGTCACAGTCTAAGGATAAGGGGTAAGCCATTTAGGACCGAGATGAGGAGAAACTTCTTCACCCAGAGAGTGGTGAACCTGTGGAATTCTCTACCACAGAAAGTAGTTGAGGCCAATTCACTAAATATATTCAAAAGTGAGTTAGATGAAGTCCTTACTACTCGGGGGTTCAAGGGGTATGGCGAGAAAGCAGGAAGGGGGTACTAAAGTTGCATGTTCAGCCATGAACTCATTGAATGGTGGTGCAGGCTCGAAGGGCTGAATGGCCTATTCCTGCACCTATTTTCTATGTTTCTATGTTTCTATGTTTCTATGTTTCTATGTTTCTATGTTTCTATGTTTCTATGTTTCTATGTTTCTATGTTTCTATGTATCCCAGATGAAATGTATCCCAGGCTGTTAAGCGAAGCAAAAGAGGAAATAGCAGAGGCTTTGACCGTCATTTTCCAATCCTCTCTGGCTTCAGGTGTGGACTGGAGGACTGCTTATGTGGTACCTTTGTATAAGAAGGGGGCAAAGGATAGACCGAGTAATTTCAGGCCAGTCAGCTTACCCTCAGTGGGGGGGAAATTGTTTGAAAAAGTCCTGAAGGACAGGATAAATCTTAATTTAGAAAGACACGGATTAATCAAGGACGGTCAGCACAGATTTGTTAAGGGACGGTCGTGTCTGACTAAATTGATTGAATTTTTCGAGGAGGTAACCAGGAGGGTCGATGAGGGCAGTGAGTATGATGTAGTGTATATGGATTTTAGCAAAGGTTTTGCTAAGGTCCCACATGGCAGACTGGTCACAAAAGTAAAAGCCCATGGGATCCAGGGCAAAGTGGCAAGTTGGATCTAAAATTGGCTGAGGCAGGAAGCAAAGGGTAATGGTTGATGGGTGTTTTGTGACTGGAAGGATGTGCCACAGGGCTCAGTACTGGGTCCCTTGCTTTTTGTGGTATACATCAATGATCTAGACTTGAATATAGGGGGTATGATTAAGAAGTTTGCAGATGAAACTAAAATTGGCTGTGATGTTGATAATGACGAAGAAAACTGCGGATTGCAGGAAGATATCAATCAATGGGTCACGTGGGCAGAACAGTGGCAAATAGAATATAATGGAGAAGTGTGAGGTAATGCATTTGTGGAGGGCTAGCAAGGAAAGGGGATACACATTAAATGGTAAGACATTGAGAAGTGCAGAGGAATAAAGGGACCTTGGAGTGCATGTCCACAGATCCCTGAAGGTAGCAGGCCAGGGAGATAAGGTGGTTAAGAAGGCATACGGAATGCTTGCCTTTATTAGCCGAGGCATAGAATATAAGAGCGGGGGTGGGGGGGGGGGGCTTTGCTTGAATTTTATAAAACACTGATTCGGCCAATGCTGGAGTACTGCGTGCAGTTCTGGTTACCGCATGACAGGAAGGATGTGATTGCACTGGAGAGGGTACAGAGGAGGTTTAGGAGGATGTTGCCGGGAGTGGAGAATCTTAGCTATGAGGAAAGATTGGATAGGCTGGGTTTGTTTTCCTTGGAACAGAGGGGGCTGAGGGGAGACCTCATTGAGGGATATAAAATTGAAGGTTCTAGATATAAAGGACCTGTTTCCCTTACCAGAGGGGTCAACAACCAGGGAGCATAAATTTAAAGTAATTGGTAGAAGGTATACATAAGAACATAAGAACATACGAAATAGGAGCAGGAGTAGGCCACCTGGCCCCTTGAGCCTGCTCCGCCATTCAATAAGATTATGGCTGATCCGATCATGGACTCAGCTCCATTTCCCTGCCTGCTCCCCATAGTCCTTTATTCCCTTATCGTTCAAAAATCTGCCTATCTCCGCCTTAAATATATTCAATGACCCAGCCTCCACAGCTCTCTTGGGCAGAGAATTCCATAGATTTACAACCCTCAGAGAAGAAATTCCTCCTCATCTCAGTTTTAAATGGGCGGATGGCCCTTTATTCTGAGACTATGTCCCCTAGTTTTAATTTCCCCCATGAGTGGAAATATCCTCTCTGCATCCACCTGTCAAGCCCCCTCATTATCTTGTATGTTCAGATAAGATCACCTCTCATTCTTCTGAACTCCAATGAGTAGACGCCCAACCTACTCAACATATCTTCATAAGTCAACCCCCTCATCTCCGGAATTAACCTAGTGAACATTCTCTGAACAGCCTCCAATGCAAGTATATTCTTCCTTAAATACGGAGACCAAAACTGCACGCAGTACTCCAGGTGTGGCCTCACCAGTACCCTGTACAGTTGTAGCAGGATTTCCCTGCTTTTAAGGCGGTTAAGAAAGCAAATGGCATGTTGGCCTTCATAGCGAGGGGATTTGAATACAGGGGCAGGGAGGTGTTGCTACAGTTGTACAGGGCCTTGGTGAGGCCACACCTGGAGTATTGTGTACAGTTTTGGTCTCCTAACTTGAGGAAGGACATTCTTGCTATTGAGGGAGTGCAGCGAAGGTTCACCAGACTGATTCCCGGGATGGCGGGACTGACCTATCAAGAAAGATTGGATCAATTGGGCTTGTATTCACTGGAGTTCAGAAGAATGAGAGGGGACCTCATAGAAACGTTTAAAATTCTGACGGGTTTAGACAGGTTAGATGCAGAAAGAATGTTCCCAATGTTGGGGAAGTCCAGAACCAGGGGTCACAGTCTGAGGATAAGGGGTAAGCCATTTAGGACCGAGATGAGGAGAAACTTCTTCACCCAGAGAGTGGTGAACCTGTGGAATTCTCTACCACAGAAAGTAGTTGAGGCCAATTCACTAAATATATTCAAAAGGGAGTTAGATGAAGTCCTTACTACTCGGGGGATCAAGGGTTATGGCGAGAAAGCAGGAAGGGGGTACTGAAGTTTCATGTTCAGCCATGAACTCATTGAATGGCGGTGCAGGCTAGAAGGGCTGAATGGCCTGCTCCTGCACCTATTTTCTATGTTTCTATGTTTCTATACTCCATCCCCCTTGCAATAAAGGCCAACATTCCATTTGCCTTCCTGATTACTTGCTGTACCTGCATACTAACTTTTTGTGTTTCATGCACAAGGACCCCCAGGTCCCTCTGTACTGCAGCACTTTGCAATTTTTCTCCATTTAAATTATAATTTGCTTTTTTATTTTTTCTGCCAAAGTGGATAACCTCACATTTTCCCATATTATACTCCATCTGCCAAATGTTTCCCCACTCACTTAGCCTGTCTATATCCCTTTGCAGATTTTTTGTGTCCTCCTCACAATTTGCTTTCCCACCCATCTTTGTATCATCAGCAAACTTGGCTCCATTACACTCGGTCCCTTCATCCAAGTCATTAATATAGATTGTAAATAGTTGAGGACCCAGTACCGATCCCTGCGGCATCCCACTAGTCACTGCCAACCAGAAAATGACCCATTTATCCCGAATCTCTGTTTTCTGTTAGTTAACCAATCCTCTATCCACGCTAATTACCCCCCAACCCCGTGAACCTTTATCTTTTTTCTGCCACCTTATCGAATGCCTTCTGGAAATCCAAATACATCACATCCACTGGTTCCCCCTTACTAACCTAGAATGTTACATCCTCAAAGAACTCCAGCAAATGTGTTAGAGAGGATTTGAGGGGAAATTTCTTCCCGTAGAGGGCGGTGGGGGGGTCTGGAACTCGCTGCCTGAAAGGGAGGTAGAGGCAGAAACCCTCACCATATTTAAAAAGTACTTGGATGTGCACTTGAAGTGCCGTAACCTACAGGGCTACGGACCCAGAGCTGGAAAGTGGGATTAGGCTGGATAGCCTCTTGTTGGCCGGTGCGGACATGATGGGCTGAAATGGCCTCCTTCCGCGCTGTAAATTTCTATGATTCTATGATAAATACAAGTTGTTGTTGTTTGATATTTTGTGGATAATTGTGTTACATCGAGTCTATAAAAACCGAAACGGGTCATTCGGCTCCCCTGGTTGAAAGTGGCTATTATGCTCTACACGTGTCTGCCTCCCACCCTTCTTCATCTAACCCTGTAGCCATATCTTTCTATTCCTTTCTCCCGCATGTGTTTATCCAGCTTCCCCTTAAATGCATTGATCCTATTCGCCTCAACCACTCCCTGTGGCAGTGAGTTCCCCATTCTCACCACTCTCTGGGTAAAGAAGTTGCTCCTGAATTCCCGATTGGATTTATTCATGACTGTCCTGCAATATAGACATCTCATTTCGGACTCCCCCACAAGTGGAAACATTTACTTTATTTAAAAAAAAAAGAAAAATCCATATCCTTTGTTGCTCATGGCACCGTCTCCATGTGTGAGTTGATCTTCAGAAGTGGAATTGGCATTCAATCGCATAAATTGTCAAGCTCATCAAAATTAGTACAGGTTGAACCTCTGGTCCGGGACCCGACCGGTGCCGGAACAGAGAATCTTCCGAACCACGGGAGGTCAGTGCTGGTGATCGCTGAGCAAGGGAGGAGATTGATCATTTCTCCGTTTGTCTCGGGTCTGATGCCCCTTCACTGCACCATCGAGTCCCACAACGAGGAAGCAGAGTGAGATGCTGAGTGTCATGGGAGCGCTTAAACGGTGAGCTCCCGGCCCAGGCACAGGAAAGCCGCAGTTCCGCTAACTAATGCCGAACCACGGATGTTTCCGGACCAGAGAGCCCCGGACCAGAGAGGTTCAACCTGCACTTTCATCTCCACTGACCCAGCAAAGGTGTATTCCGAGACTTTGGATATGGTGCACGTTCGTGGCAACCACATAACCTGAGCTGTGATGAGCAGCTCTTTTTTTAAATCTGAAATATTTTGCTGTCCCAAGCTGCTTGGCTTTTATCAGATGTTTACACTAAGGCCCTGTCTGCCTGTTCAGCTGTTAAAGATCCCACGGTGCTATTCGAAAAAGAACGGAGGGTTCTTCCTGCATTCCGGCCAACATTCCCATCTCAAACACTGCCCCCAGGCAACACCTTAACTGGTGATGTATCTCTCACCATTTGTGGTACCTTGCCCAGTGCAAAATAGTTGCTGTGAGTGCTGACATAATTGTGACCAGCGGCTTAAAGTATTGCATTGATTGTGAGGTTCTTTGAGACATTGCTGAAAGAAAGATCTTGCATTTATATAGCGCCTTTTACGACCTCAAGGTCCCACAAACAGCAATGTCATAGTGACCAGATAATCTGTTTTTAGTGCCGTTGGTTGAAGGAAATAAATATTGCTCGAGGTACAGGGAGAACTCCCCTGCTCCTCTTTGAAATAGTGCCATGGGATCTTTTACCTCCACCCAAGAGGACAAACGGGGCTTCGGTTTAACGTCTCATCTGAAAGACGACACCTCCGACAGTGTGGGACTCCCTCAGTACTGGCACTTGAGTGTCAGCGAGATTTTTGGGCTGGAGTGGGACTCAAGCCATGAGCAACTGCATCACCGGAGAGTGCAGCTCACTGAACCGCGGCTGACACTCTGTGAAAGGGTGATTTATGAATGCCAGCTTTTTCTTTCGTGGAATCTTCCAGTGATGTAGAGCGTGAACATCCTCTGACTGATGGTGTAGCACTCCTCCTCCTTCAACCCCGTCTACATGTTCGGTCACATGACCAAGACAGAAGTGGATCTCTAGCAGCAGGGATCACTTTGTCAGAAAAAATAGAAAAGCAAATTATAACTTAAATGGAGAAAAATTGCGAAGTGCTTCAGTACAGAGGGACCTGGGGGGTCCTTCTGCATGAAACACAAAAAGTTAGTATGCAGGTATAGCAAGTAATCAGGAAGGTAAATGGAATGTTGGCCTTTATTGCAAGGGGGATGGAGTATAAAACCAGAGAAGTCCTGCTACAACTGTACAGGGTATTGGTGAGGCCACACCTGGAGTACTGCGTACAGTTTTGGTCTCCGTATTTAAGGAAGGATATACTCGCATTGGAAGCTTTTCAGAGAAGGTTCACTAGGTTGATTCCTGAGATGAGGGGGTTGACTTATGAGGCTAGGTTGAGTAGGTTGGGCCGATACACATTGGAGTTCAGAAGAATGAGAGGTGATCTTATTGAAACTTGAAATGAGGGGACTCGACAGGGTGGATGCAGAGAAGATATTTCCACTCATAGGGGAAACTAAAACTAAGGACAAAGTTTTAGAATAAGGAGCCACCCATTTAAAACTGAGATGAGCAGGAATAATTTTTTTTCAGAGGGTTGTAAATCTGTTAAATTCTCTGCCCCAGAGAGCTGTGGAGGCTGGGTCATTGAATATATTTAAGGCGGAGATAGACAGATTTTTGTGCGATAAGGGAATAAAGGGTTCTGGGGAGCGGGTTGGGAAATGGAGCTGAGTCCATGATCGGATCAGCCATGATCATATTAAATGGCGGAACAGGCTCAAGGAGCCAGGTGGCCTACTCCTGCTCCTATTTCTTATGTTCTTAAGGGTGTGTGGTTGGATGTTGCTGGAGCCACTCGCTCCTTGTGCTTTGCAAGCTCTGAAAGTCCCTCTGCCTTATATTCACTCTATACACCACATGTCATTTCCCTTGAGAAGAATCGCAGTTATTACTGCAGACTAACCTATTGCTTCTAAATCCACACTGATTACTCCCTCTAGCAGCTAGATAATCTCTCCAGACAAGTGTGTATCTAGTGCTCGCCAACAAACCTATCCGAGGGCATCCTTGGGGACTGCAGAGATGGTTCTACAGAGTGGCTGCCTGACCTGATGGTCTCCAGTAAGGATCCATCGCAGGTCGGCTGGAAAAGTTGGTGGTGTTGCTGCACAGATGGAAAGCAGTAATGCCCACACTGAGTGCGGCCTCCGGCCCGACAGAAAACACTCCACATTATCCGCTGTACATCATCATCGGCAGTCCCTCGGAATCGAGGAAGACTTGCTTCCACACTAAAAATGAATCCTTAGGTGGCTGAACAGTCCAATACGAGAACCACAGTCCTTGTCACAGGTGGGACAGATAGTGGTTGAGGGAAGGGGAGGGTAGGACTGGTTTGCCGCACGCTCCTTGTGCTGCCTGCGCTTGATTTCTGCACGCTCTCGGCGATGAGACTCGAGGTGCTCAGCGCCCTCCCGGATGCACATCCTCCACTTAGGGCGGTCTTTGCCCAGGGACTCCCAGGTGTCGGTGGGGATGTTGCACTTTATCAGGGAGTCTATGAGGGTGTCCTTGAAACGTTTCCTCTGTCCATCTTTGGCTCATTTGCCGTGAAGGAGTTCTGAGTAGAGCCCTTACTTTGGGAGTCTTGTGTCAGGCATGCAACATACGTGGCCGGCCCAGCGGAGCTGATCGAGTGTGGTCAGTACTTCAATGCTGGGGATGTTGGCCTGATCGAGGACGCTAACGTTGGTGCGTCTGTCCCCCCAGGGAATTTGCAGGGTCTTGCGGAGACGTCGTTGGTATTTGTCCAGCGATTTGAGGTGTCTACTGTACATGGTCCATGTCTCTGAGGTATACAGGAGGGCAGGTATTACTACAGCCCTGTAGACCATGAGCTTGGTGGCAGATTTGAGGGCCTAGTCTTCAAACACTCTTTTCCTCAGGTGGCCAAAGGCTGCACTGGCGCACTGGTTGGCTAAATATAGTCTGAAGCTATGCCCAATATTCATGCCGAATTCCTAAAAGCTCCTCCGGGTGAGGGAGGGGAGCAGCAGTAATCTTGGGGAGCCAGTGCTGGGAAGTGCCCACTCACCTTGAAGCTATCCCCCCAACCTCTGAGGCTGGTGAGTAAGATTCCTTTTGAGGCACAGGTACCCTCGATGATCCTGAGCAGGGTGATCCCAGTGAGACCGAGAACTATTGAGGAACCTTTGGCGACATCGATGGTTCTTTGGGTTGTTGTGACACACAAGATACTTCTGAGGTCCACAAAATCATCGAAAAGGCTAGATTTTGTTCCTTTGCATAATGTATAAGGCAGGTTTTGGCTTTCTGAAGATCATGTAGCATTGTAAGGCTTGAGGGAAACCACATCAATTGCCTTTGTTGATTTTTTTAAAGGTTTTTCACCTCGTGCTTTGCGGCCCTCGTGAAGAACTTACAAAAGTGACGGACAGGAAAATACCCACTGGTCTATCCAGCCTGCCCCCCACAGTCGTGATGCCCCAGGCATCTCAATATGGGGCTCGATTGTCCCGAGAGCCCCCCAACGCTCAGAAAAACTGCTAATGTTTGGTGAGTAACGCTGGCGAGAATTTCCACTTTAATGTTAAAACTAAAACTAATTAAAACTAATCGCCCAGTGATTCTCGGTGGTTAAGGGGAAACTAAGTAAAACGGGCGTTTTTAAAAAAAATTTAGTCCCAGGCTGCAGTTGGGCCTAGGGAGGAGGGGGAGAACTTTAAAAAAAAAAATTTCACTTAAAAAAAAAAAAAATCCCAAGGCACTTTTACACCTAATCGCCATTTTAAAATTAAAAAAAAATAAAGAACCTTTAACTTACCTTTCTTTGCAGAGTGCTCACCTCCTGCCCCGTTTAAGCAGCTTAAAAACCCAGATCAATTAAGGAATGAAATCTGGAAAATGTCTTTGTTAATCCTCTTTAGGCAATCAAAACTAGTCCAGGATATCACATTGACCCTGGTTTATATTACAGGGCACCCCTTGTACAAGCTGATCTCCATCCCAACCAGAAATGTTCTTGAAGCAGTTCAAGGAATCGCTGTTCACTGCACTGACTGGCCGCTTGTTCCATAAGGTCACGATGCCCTGGGAAATTCAGCACCACCTGACATCCAACCTAGTTCTTCCCTGACACAACTGATAAGCGTGACCGAGCTGGATGCGATGGGAGTACATGGTACAAGGGCAGATGGGAGGCAGTCAGTTAATTTCTCTCAAAAGATTAATGAGGCAAGGTCGTTTGCTCTCTCCCATTCTGGTTGATATCTCCATCAGTTATGTATGAGACGGAATATTAAGGGATAATCTTTCTCTGGGCATCTCTGAAAGTTATACAGGGTATTGGTGAGGCCACACCTGGAATACTGCGTGCAGTTTTGGTTTCCATATTTACGAAAGGATATACTTGCTTTGGAGGCAGTTCAGAGAAGGTTCACTAGGTTGATTCCGGGGATGTGGGGGTTGACTTATGAGGAAAGGTTGAGTAGGTTGGGCCTCTACACATTGGAATTCAGAAGAATGAGAAGTGATCTTATCGAAACGTATAAGATTATGAGGGGGCTCGACAAGGTGGATGCAGAGAGGATGTTTCCACTGATAAGGGAGACTAGAACTAGAGGGCATAATCTTAGAATAAGGGGCCTCCCATTTAAAACTGAGATGAGGAGGAATTTCTTCTCTGAGGGTTGTAAATCTGTGGAATTCGCTGCCTCAGAGAGCTGTGGAAGCCGGGACATTGAATAAATTTAAGACAGAGATAGACAGTTTCTTAATCGATAAGGGAATAAGGGGTTATGGGGAGCGGGCAGGGAAGTGGACCTGAGTCCATGATTGGATCAGCCATGATCGTATTAAATGGCGGAGCAGGCTCGAGGGGCCGTATGGCCTACTCCTGCTCCTATTTCTTATGTTCTTATGAATTGCAGCTATATTTTTCACAAATGACAGTGTTGGTCGACTTGCCAGGGATCCTGAAGATATTGTTGGAAAATACAGGAGTGTCAATGCGCCCAGAATTTCCAAAGGGGCTCTTGCGCTCTCCGGCACTACCTTTGAGGGATGATTGGTGGAAACCCTGCCAATGGTCAATGGACGTTTATGCAGTTTGTCCGGGAGTTCTGTCAATTTTACAGCAGGATAGTGGGGAAATCCCGACGTTTCGGTTGCACTTGGAGAAGTAGGTTCAGTGGACATCACTGCCAAACATGAGGCTTATAGTTCCATATCTCAAAATCTAGGTTGTCGCTCCCAGTGCAATTCTGAGGGAGTGCTGTACTGTCAGAGGAACAGTGCTGAGGGAGTGCTGCACTGTCGGAGAGGGAGTGCTGTACTGTCAGAGGAACAGTGCTGAGGGAGTGCTGCACTGTCGGAGAGGCAGTACTGAGGGAGTGCTGTACTGTCAGAGGAACAGTGCTGAGGGAGTGCTGCACTGTCGGAGAGGCAGTACTGAGGGAGTGCTGTACTGTCAGAGGAACAGTGCTGAGGGAGTGCTGCACTGTCGCAGGGGCAGTGCTGTGAGAGTGCTGCACTGTCGGAGGTGTCGTCTTGCGGATGAGACGTTAAACCAAGGCCCCATCCGCGCTCTCAGGTGAACGTAAAAGATCTCATGGTACTATTTCGAAGGAGAGCAGGGGGGTTCTCCCGGGATGTCGTGGCCCAATATTTATCCCTCGATCAACATCACTAAAATCTGATTATCACATTGCTGTTTGTGGGAGCTTGCTGTGCGCAAATTGGCTGCTGTGTTTCCCACATTACAACAGTGACTACACTTCAAAAGTGCTTCATTGGCTGTAAAGCGCTTTGGGACCTCCTGAGGACCGTGAAAGGCGCTACAGAAATGCAAGTCGTCTTTGTCGCTGTTGTCTTCACTTCGGACTTGGTTCTCTGGGGCTATGCTGAGAAGAGGTGATGGACACTTCGCCATGATTGAAGACGGGAAACTCAAAGTCGCAGTACTGCTCCACTAGATGTGTCCAAACACTTATTCTTTAGGTTTCAAGATTCCTGGGCATTGGACAGAAACATTTCCTTGACCCTCGTGAACAATCCATCAGTGAGCCACGGGCTGGATTTGTGGCAGAAGCTTTGGGTGGCAGCGTTCTGGTCTAAAGCACCCTACCTCGGAGCAAGCTGGAGCGAGAGCCTTTCCCATGGGTATGTGCCCCTACAGGGATAGGAGGCATACTACATATTGCGCAAACAAAAACTCTTATCTGTCTGGTTTTCTCAGTTTGAAGACCCTTGTGCATCAGGCAAGGCGTTCGACACCTGGATGAGCAAAATAAATGACCAAAATCATAAAATAGTACAGCACAGGAGAAGGCCATTCGGCCCATCATATCTGTGCCGGCCCTCCAAGAGCAATCCAGTTAGTTCCACTGCCCCCGCTCTTTCCCCATACCCTTGCAATTTTTTCCTCCAAGTATTTATCCAATTCTCTTTCGAAGGCTGCTATTGAATCTTTTTTCCACCGCCCCATCAGGCAGTGCCTTTCAAATCCTAACCACTACTTGGGGTCATCAATATAAGATAGTCACCAATAAATCCAATCGGGAATTCAGGAGAAACTTCTTTACCCAGAGAGTGGTGGGAATGTGGAACTGGCTACCACAGGGAATGTTGGAGTCTAATAGTACAGATGCATTTCAGGAGAAGCTAGGTATGTATAAAAACATAAGAAATAGGAGCAGGAGTAGGCCATACGGCCCCTCGAGCCTGTTCCACCATTTAATACGATCATGGCTGATCTGACCATGGACTCGGGTCCACTTCCCTGCCCACTCTCCATAACCCCTTATTCCCTTATCGGTTAAAAAACTGTCTATCTCTGAGGGAGAAAGGAATAGAAGGAGATGGTGATGGGGTGAGATGAAGAGGGGTGGGAGGAGGCTCGTGTGGAGCATAAACACCGGCACGGACCTGTTGGGCCGAATGGCCTGTTTCTGTGCTGTAAATACTGGCCCTGAAATTCCAGTCGAGCGCTTCCCGCGGGCAAACAACAAAAAAAGAGAAAAAAGATGCGCACTTATCTGTTGCTGCTGCGCCCGTTCGAACCTCCGAGCCTGAGGCCTCCTGTGACCGTGCGTCGCAGTGTGTGCACATGGGGACGTGCGCAGGCCGGGAGCTGGAGACAGCAGCCAATCCAGGTGTAGTATAGTTTCTCATTCATAGTAATAGGAGTTCCGTAAGTCCGGAATTCCTATTACTATGAATGAGAAAACCCCCCCCACAAACACCCAAAACACAATAAAGTTCTTTTAATTAAGCCTTAAAATAAACTTACCGTAGTGGGAAGGGTTTTTAACAATAAAATGTGTCTTTATAACTTTATTTTAAAATGTTTGTGTGTATTTTTAAACACTTGCACCTGTAACAGTAGGCTATATGCCCGCTTTTTCAGGCGCAAGATTTTAAAGGACATTTGCAGGGCAAGATATTCGTAAATATCGGAAATCTTGCCCGGCAAGTGTCCTCGCTCCTGAGGTACGGAGGATCTGTCAAGCCAAAAACTTGACAGATCGGAAAAGCCGGTTTTCAGTGCATGCGCATTGCGCGCCAAAACCCGGCTTTTCCGATGCCTTCCCGGGTCCGTAGAAACTTGGTACAGACCCGGGACATCGGAATTTCTGGGCCAATATGTAATTCATTGCGTTAAAAAAAAGTTTCCTCTCACGTCGCTTCTTTAGCCAATCACCTTAAGTCTGTGCCCTCTGGTTACCGACCCTTGAGTCATTGGAAATAGTTTCTCTTGACTTTATCTAAAACCCTCATGATTTTAAACAGCTCGATCACATCAACTCTTAGCCTTCTCTGCTCCAAGGAGAGCAATCTTTATCTGTCTTAGAATGCCAGTACCCTGTAGCTACTTCCTGCCGTTGACCTGGGTCTGCTTAGTGAATGGACTTCAAATAGTTGGGGGGGGGGGGCGGTTTTTTCCTTCCATGTTTGATGTTCCCAACAGTTTAAGAATGCCCTGTGAGAAGGCAGCTCGATGGCATGTTATGTCGGCGTGTTAATGTGCTATGCACAGTCTGGTAGGTGCGGGTTAGTCAACTGCGATCTCCCCCTCACCACCTCCCACCCACCCTCCCCAGTCTGCGACTTCCGACCGGGCTGAGAGGCGGGGGGACATCAATGAACATGTAACTCTTGTCCATTAGTTACAGAAAAGCTCCAGCTAGGAACTCTGAGTGCCAGCACTCTTGGCTGGAGCCTGCCGCACATTGGAGGGGGACATTGAAGAGAAAGGTTTGTTTCAAACTTGGAGAAATCAAATGAGACAGGCCGCAGCAACAATGGACCACTGGTGGAAAAGGTTCCAGCGAGCACACATGTTCCAGTGATGGACCAAGTGTGGGCCCGAAACTCTTCAAGACAATCTGCATATTTTTGGCATTGCACTGATGCCAAGGAAAGCTCCTGGCCCTTTGAGATTGAACCGTGTTGCAAGTTTTGGCTCCATGTTATGGTGTATGAAATGATACAATGAACTCCTTATTGTGAGCCAGTGACCAGGTGTAACCTGGTCAGTCTTTAATGGCTTCCAGAAGTGAAGATACAAAGGTGAAGTTCAGGTTATATACCGGGCCCAGCACGAGTGTACCTATGAAAAAGAAACGGCAGTAATCATGGGGGATTTTAACCTACATATCGATTGGTCAAATCAAATCACACGGGGTAGTCTTGAGGAGGAATTCATAGAATGCATACGGGATTGTTTCTTAGAACAGTATGTTACAGAACCTACAAGGGAGCAAGCTATCTTAGATCTGGTCCTGTGTAATGAGAAAGAAATAATAAACGATCTCCTCGTAAAAGATCCTCTCAGAATGAGTGATCACAGTATGGTTGAATTTGTAATACAGATTGAGGATGAGGAAGTAGTGTCTCAAACAAGCGTACTATGCTTAAACAAAGGGGACTGCAGTGGGATGAGGGCAGAGTTGGCTAAAGTAGACTGGAAACACAGACTAAACGGTGGCACAATTGAGGAACAGTGGAGGACTTTTAAGGAGCTCTTTCATAGAGCTCAACAAATATATATTCCAGTGAAAAAGAAGGGCGGTAAGAGAAGGGATAACCAGCCGTGGATAACCAAGGAAATAAAGGAGAGTATCAAAATAAACACCAATGCGTATAAGGTGGCCAAGGTTAGTGGGAAACTAGAAGATTGGGAAAATTTTAAACGACAGCAAAGAATGACTAAGAAAGCAATAAAGAAAGGAAAGATAGATTACGAAGGTAAACTTGCGCAAAACATAAAAACAGATAGTAAAAGCTTTTACCGATATATAAAACGGAAGAGAGTGACTAAAGTAAATGTTGGTCCCTTAGAAGATGAGAAGGGGGATTTAATAATGGGAAATGTGGAAATGGCTGAGACCTTAAACAATTATTTTGCTTCGGTCTTCACAGTGGAAGACACAAAAACCATGCCAAAAATTGCTGGTCACAGGAATGTGGGAAGGGAGGACCTTGAGACAATCACTATCAATAGGGGGATAGTGCTGGACAGGCTAATGGGACTCAAGGTAGACAAGTTCCCTGGTCCTGATGAAATGCATCCCAGGGTATTAAAAGAGATGGCGGAAGTTATAGCATTTGTTATAATCTACCAAAATTCTCTGGACTCTGGGGAGGTACCAGTGGATTGGAAAGCAGCTAATGTAACGCCTCTGTTTAAAAAAGGGGGCAGACAAAAGGCAGGTAACGATAGGCCGGTTAGTTTAACATCTGTAGTGGGGAAAATGCTTGAAACTATCATTAAGGAAGAAATAGCGGGACATCTAGATAGGAATAGTGCAATCAAGCAGACGCAGCATGGATTCATGAAGGCGAAATCATGTTTAACTAATTTACTGGAATTCTTTGAGGATATAATGAGCATGGTGGATAGAGGTGTACCGATGGATGTGGTGTATTTAGATTTTCAAAAGGCATTCGATAAGGTGCCACACAAAAGGTTACTGCAGAAGATAAAGGTACGCGGAGTCAGGAAATGTATTAACATGGATAGAGAATTGGCTGGCGAACAGAAAGCAGAGAGTCGGGATAAATGGGTCCTTTTCGAGTTGGAACTCGGTGGTTAGTGGTGTGCCACAGGGATCGGTGCTGGGACCACAACTGTTTACTATATGCATAGATGACCTGGAAGAGGGGACAGAGTGTAGTGTAACAAAATTTGCAGATGACACAAAGATTAGTGGGAAAGCGGGTTGTGTGGAGGACACAGAGAGGCTGCAAAGAGATTTGGATAGGTTAAGCGAATGGGCTAAGGTTTGGCAGATGGAATACAATGTCGGAAAGTGTGAGGTCATCCACCTTGGGGGGAAAAAAACAGTAAAAGGGAATATTATTTGAATGGGGAGAAATTACAACATGCTGCGGTGCAGAGGGACCTGGGGGTCCTTGTGCATGAACCCCAAAAAGTTAGTTTGCAGGTGCAGCAGGTAATCAGGAAGGCGAATGGAATGTTGGCCTTCATTGCGAGAGGGATCGAGTACAAAAGCAGGGAGGTCCTTCTGCAACTGTATAGGGTATTGGTGAGGCCGCATCTGGAGTACTGCATGCTGTTTTGGTCACCTTACTTAAGGAAGAATATACTAGCTTTGGAGGTGGTACAGAGACGATTCACGAGGCTGATTCCGGAGATGAGGGGGGTTACCTTATGATGATAGATTGAGTAGACTGGGTCTTTACTCGTTGGAGTTCAGAAGGATGAGGGGTAATCTTATAGAAACATTTCAAATAATGAAAGGGATAGACACGATAGAGGCAGAGTGGTTGTTTCCACTGGTCAGGGAGACTAGAACTAGGGGGCACAGCCTCAAAATATGGGGGAGCCAATTTAAAACCGAGTTGAGAAGGAATTTCTTCTCCCAGAGGGTTGTGAATCTGTGGAATTCTCTGCCCAAGGAAGCAGTTGAGGCTAGCTCATTGAATGTATTCAAGTCACAGATAGATAGATTTTTAACCAATAAGGGAATTAAGGGTTACGGGGAGAGGGCGGGTAAGTGGAGCTGAGTCCACGGCCAGATCAGCCATGATCTTGTTAAATGGCGGAGCAGGCTCGAGGGGCTAGATGGCCTACTCCTGTTCCTAATTCTTATGTTCTAATGACCCTAAGACATCTGACGGTAGTGCCCTCTGATGGTGGGCAGACCTTATGTAAATATATTACATGTTACAGGAAGACTATTGAGGAAATAGAGAGGGTACAATGCAGATTTACTGGGATGCAAAATCCAAGGTTTCTCTCACGAGCTTGTGTTCCCGCAAGTTTTGAAGATTAAGGGGCAATCTAATCGAGGTGTTTAAGATGGTTAAAGGATTTGATAGGATAAATAGAGAGAGAAACTATTCCCTCTGGTGGGGGGAGTTCAGAACAAGGGACAGAACCTTAAAATTAGAGCCAGGCCGTTCAGGGGTGATGTCAGGAAGCACTTCTTCACACAAAGGGTACAGGAAATCTGGAACTCTCTCTCCCCCAAAAAGCTGTTGAGACTGGGGGTCACTTGAAAATGTCAAAACTGAGATTGATGGACTTTTGTTCGGTGAGGGGATTAAGGGTTACGGAACCACGGCGGGTAACTGGAGATAGGTTACAGATCAGTCATGATCTAATTGAATGGTGGAACAGGCTAGAGGGGCTGAATGGCCTCCTCCTGTCCCTATGCTGTCTGTTATGAGGAAATACAAAGATGGACTTGCAAAATTGGGACTGTTTTCATCAGAACTGAGGAGATTGCAGGAGATTTAATACATCTCCGATTTTAATCGCTTCACCATCGGTGGCTGTGCCTTCAGCTGCCTGGGCCCCAAGCTCTAGAATTTCCCCCCTAAACCCCTCCGCCTCTCTACCTCTCTCTCCTCCTCCTTCTTTGACCGAGCTTTTGGTCACCTGCCCTAATATCCCCTTACGTGGCTCGGTGTCAAATTTTGTTTGATAATCGCTCCTGTGGAGCGCCTTGAGACGTTTTACTACATTAAAGGCGCCATATAAATGCAAGTTGTTGTTGAGATCAGAGAATGGTTACAGCATAGAAGGAGGCCATTCGGCCCGTCGAGCCCGTGCCGGCTCTCTGCAAGAGCACTTCAGCCAGTCCCACTCCCCCGCCCTTTCCCCGTAGCCCTGCACATGTTTCCCCTTCAGGTACTTATCCAACTCCCTTTTGAAAGCCACGATTGAGTCTGCCTCCACCACCCTCTCAGGCAGCGCATTCTAGATCCTAACCACTCACTGTGTAAAAATGTTTCCCTCATGTCGCCTTTGGCTATATAGAAACATAGAAAATAAATGCAGGAGTAGGCCATTCGGCCCTTCGAGCCTGCACCACCATTCAATAAGATCATGGCTGATCATTCACCTCAGTACCCCTTTCCTGCTTTCTCTCCATACCCCTTGATCCCTTTAGCCGTAAGGGCCATATCTAACTCCCTCTTGAATACATCCAATGAACTGGCATCAACAACTCTCTGCGGCAGGGAATTCCACAGGTTAACAACTCTCTGAGTGAAGAAGTTTCTCCTCTTCTCAGTCCTAAATGGCCTACCCCTTATCCTAGGACTCTGTCCCCTGGTTCTGGACTTCGCCAACATCGGGAACATTCTTCCCGCATCTAACCTGTTGCGTCCCGCCAGAATCTTATACATTTCTATGAGATCCCCTCTCATCCTTCTAAACTCCAGTGTATAAAGGCCCAGCTGATCCAGTCTCTCCTCATCTGTCAGTCCAGCCATCCCTGGAATCAGTCTGGTGAACCTTCGCTGCATTCCCTCAATAGCAAGAATGTCCTTCCTCAATAGCAAGAATGTCCTTCCTCAGATTAGGAGACCAAAACTGAACACAATATTCCAGGTGAGGCCTCACCAAGGCCCTGTACAACTGCAGTAAGACCTCCCTGTTCCTATACACAAATCCCCTAGCTATGAAGGCCAACATGCCGCCTTCTGCCAATCACCTTAAATCTGTGTCCTCTGGTACTCGACCCTTCCACCAACGGGAACAATTTCTCTCTATTTACTCTGTCCAGACCCCTCATGATTTTGAACACCTCCACCTGCTCTGAGGAGAACAACCCCAGCTTCTCCAGTCAATCCACTTAACTGAAATCTCTCATCCCTGGAACCATTCTCGTAAATCTTTTCTGCGCCCTCTCTAAAGCCCACAATTGGACGCAATACCCCAATTGAGGCCTCACCAGTGTTTTATACAGGTTTATCTTAACTTCCTTGCTTTTGTACTCTATACCACTATTCATGAAGGCAAGGATCCTGTAAGCTTTTTTAACCACTTTCTCAACCTGTTTACAGTTGAGGGGATGGGACAGCATGGATAAAAATGGACTGCTTCTGGTGATTGAGGGGCATGTAATGTGGGTCATAGGAGATTACATTTAAGAGGTTCAGGACAGAGAGCAGGAGAACCCTTTTTTAAAATCCACATGGGGGTTGTGAAGCTGTGAAACGCATCACCAGGGTTAGTGATTAAAGCAGAGGCTGTGTCAACACGCAAGAGTGGTTTAGATGGGTCATTACAGGAAAAGGGGAATAACAGGATATGTGAACAGGGCAGCAACATGAGATTAGGATACAGCGTGTATGGAGGATAAACACCAACACAGAGTGTTTGGACCGCACGGACTGTTCCCATTGTGTAACTTTGTGCACTAAATTTAGATTCAATCGGCTGTATTTTCTGCTTGGTTGCATCGATTTTACCAGTGAAATTTGGACATGACCAATCTGCCTCTGTCAACATAGGAACAGGAGGAGACCATTGAGCCCCTCGAGCCTGTTCCGTCATTCAATGAGATCATGGATGATCTGCAAACGAGCCCAAGGTGGGCAGAGGAAACGTTACAGGGACACCCTCAAAGCCTCCCTGATAAAGTGCAACATCCCCACTCACACCTGGGAGTCCCTGGCCAAAGACCGCCCTAAGTGGAGGAAGTGCATCCGGGAAAGCGCTGAGCTCCTCGAGTATCGTCGCCGAGAGCGTGCAGAAACCAAGCGCAGGCAGCGGAAGGAGCGTGCGGCAAACCTGTCCCACCCACCCCTTTCCCTCAACCACTGTCTGTCCCACCTGAGAAGAGGATCAATGCAAGTATGCCAGGCAGGTTAGGTTGCAAAGGGGAACTCGGACTTCACCTGTTGGTACCCTCAAACCTATATCTACAGGCAAAGTCACGCATAGCTTGCTTTGTCAGAGGATTTGTACACATGTTGTGATGATCTGGAACGCGCTGCCTGAAAGGGCGGTGGAAGCAGATTCAATAGTAACTTTCAAACGGGAATTGGATAAATACTTCAAAAGAAAACGCACCTTTTTTTCAAGTATCTCTCAAAGGAGCCCTGGAGCAGCAACGGCGGCCAATCTCCTTAAAACAAGATATCAAACACACAGGCAGGTGGCACATGCCTTGACAGACTGGTGCCTCCATATTGGCTTTCCTTTCACTTCAGTATTGTCTGTATTATGTCTGTGATGCACTTATGAATGACTCCACGAGGCAATGTGTTGTACTCAAACTGTAGTGACCTTGGTCCTTTATTCGTAACTCCAGAGTGACGCACAAGCATGGTGTACTGGGCCCTGCACACCTGGGCAGGTGACCCTCAGGTCTCCCACCGCAGTGCCCTCTGGTGGACAGCCCCGACCACAGGGGCAGGAAAATTCAGTCTCTACCAGTTGCACCCTCTAATGGTGCCAGCATAGTATATGCACAGTGTAAACCTGATTGATCGTACATCAGGTAACAAGTCTCTATCTTATGCAACTATATAGTGACTTCACAGAGAGTATTTCCATCGTCTGCATATATAACAGTCTGTCACTCCTTTCCCTCTCTCCAAATGCCTTGATGAAATCTGCCGACATATTGAAATACCTTCAAAGCCTTTCCAAAAGCTCCAAGTTTTTCTGCCCCTTTACGCAGCCATCTACCTTTTTTTAATTGTCTGTATCCTTTTGAATTTTAACCGAAGGTGCAATTTTCCCTCACCTTCCCCACCCAAAAACAGGCTCGCCTCCCTGAACCTGGAGATATGAACAACTCGGCTGAACATGGGAAATTGTCACATCAGGCCAGCTTTACAGTCACACCTGGCAATTCTGGGCTAAACCTAGGCAGGATGGAGGTTGGGCCTCTACTCATTGGAATTCAGAAGAATGAGAGGTGATCTTATCGAAATGTATAAGATAATGAGGGGGCTTGACAAGGTGGATGCAGAGAGGATGTTTCCATTGATAAGGGGAGACTAGAACTAGGGGGCATAATCTTAGAATAAGGGGCCGCCCATTTAAAACTGAGATGAGGAGGAATTTCTTCTCTGAGGGTTGTAAATCTGTGGAATTTGCTGCCTCAGAGAGCTGTGGAAGCTGGGACATTGAATAAATTTAAGACAGAGATAGACAGTTGCTTAACCAAGAAGGGAATAAGGGGTTATGGGGAGCGGGCAGGGAAGTGGACCTGTCCATGATCGGATCAGCCATGATCTATTGAATGGCGGAGCAGGCTCGAGGGGCCGTATGGCCTACTCCTGTTCCTATTTCTTATGTCCTTATATCCCGGATTCAAATTCACCTGTCCAATAATACTATATGACAGCTACTGTATTTATTACATTTATTCTCCGGATGTGGGCAAGGCCGGTATTTGTTTGCTGACCTGAGTTGCCTTGAAAAAGTGGCGTTACAAGTGAGTGGCTTGTTCAGAGGGGCAGTCAAGAGTCAACCAGGTTGGTGTGGGGACTGGAGTCACCTATAGGCACAGACCGGGTAAGGACAGCAAGTTTCCTTTCCTCAAGTACATCGGTGAACGACAATCTGACAGCTTCGTGGTCACTGTTACTGAGGCCAGCGTTTTTTTTTAAAGTTCACATTTTCAAACCACTGTGGTGGAGTGGGACTTGTGCCTGACGTTTCTGGATTTCTGGTCCAGTAACCTAACCACTACTGCACCCTTGTGTACCCTTTTTTCTTTTGGCTTGTGATTTCTGTTGCAACAGTGTTCCTTGCGAGAGCCTAAAGCAAATTCACTCTCCTTGAGGGACAGAGAAGGTCCCCTTTCTCCATCCTGTTGACACTGAATCCGACTGGAATGGTTTGAAAGATCGCAACATTAAATTGACAGAAGTGGGGCAGCTCTGTAAATATTCTGTGTGTGCCTGCAAGTTTCTGTAACATGAGTCACTTGGTTGGAAGCCACAGGTTTCAGCAGCACTGTCTCCATTTAGTTTTGTTCCTGTTCTTCACCAAATAGGTCGCTGAAATGGCATGAGATCTGAATTGCCTGTTCCAAATCGCATCAGGGGAAGGAGATTCGATGTAACCTGGCCACCTTTCATGGTTTAGCATCGAAGATTGTCGGTTCAGATCCACACTCATGTCTTTGAGTTACAGCAGCATGTATGGCTCAGCTTCGAGAGAGGAATTTGGGTTCAATTCTCATCTGATCCATTTTCATTGTTCGTTCATGGAATGTTGGCATCGCTGGCAAGGCCAGAATTGATGCCCATCCCTAATTGCCCTTGAGAAGGCCTGCAGAGGGCAGTCATGAGTCAACCACCTTGCTGTGGGTCTGGAGTCACATATAGGCCAGACTGGGTAAGGGCAGCAGATTTCTTTACCTAAAGGGCATCTGTGGACCAGATGGGTTTTTTTACGACAACCCGGTCGTTTCAGGGTCACCATTACTAACTCGAGCTTTTTATTCCAGATTTATTTAATTGTGTGCTGCCGTGGTGGGATTTGAACTCCGGTCTCTGGATTATTAGTCCTGCTCTCTGGATTACTTGTCCAGTAACATAACCGCTATGCTACCGTAACCCTCAAACGTTTGCACCGTGAACTATTCTCTCTTCTACAGCTCTGTTGGAAAGTAAGAATTATCATTGCTATACCTGAGAAAACTTAACGCAGTATCAATGGCTGAGGACAGTCTTCTGAAAAACCAATGCAAGAGCTAACACGTTCAAACTACATCTGTTTTTTGAGGGTTAGTGTGTAAGATCCAACTTATAAGATGCAACATTTTGGGGGGAAATCTCAATTTGAAAAGCCTGAGCTGCAATTTACACAGTTTATATCAATGGAAGGGAAACCATGTTCAGTGAGCTGGAAGGTCTGTAATGGGTAAAGAAAGACTTGCATTGAGATAGTGCCTTTCACCACCTTGGGACATCCCATAGCGCTTTACAGCCAATGAAGTACGTTTAAAGTGTAGTCACTGTTGTAATGCGGGAAACCATACCAGATCTGCTGTTCCATTGATGAGCCAGACTGGCTGGTGAGTCAACAGTATCTTGGGAATAGTGCGAGCCCATCTGGCTCCACATCGATTCTTCATCATCATAGGCAGTCCCTCCAAATCGAGGAAGACTTGCTTCCATTCTAAACGTGAGTCCTTAAGTAGCTGAACAGTCCAATACAAGAACCACAGTCCCTGTCACATTGGGACAGACAGTGGTTGAGGGTAAGGGTGGGTGGGACTGGTTTGCCACACGCTCCTTCCACTGCCTGCACTTGTTTTCTGAATGCTCTCGGCGATGAGACTCGAGATGCTCAGCGCCCTCCCGGATGCTCTTCCTACACTTAAGGCAGTCTTTGGGCCAGGGATTCCCAGGTGCCGGTAGGGATGTTGCATTTTATCAAGAAGGCTTTGAGAGTGTCCTTTAAACGTTTCCTTTGCCCACCTTGGGCTCGTTTGCCGTGTCGGAGTTCCGAGTAGAGCGCTTGCTTTGGGAGTTTGTGTCAGGCATGCGAACAATGTGGTCCGCCCAGCGGAGCTGGTCGAGTGTGGTCAGTGCTTCAATGCTGGGGATGTTGGCCTGATAAAGGACGCTAATGGTGCGTCTGTCCTCCCGGGGGATTTGCAGGATCTTGCGGAGACATTGTTGATGGTATTTCTCCAGCAATTTGAGGCGTCTACTATATATGGTCCATGTCTCTGAGCCATACAGGAGGGCGGGTATCACTGCAGCCTTGTCGGCCATGAGCTTGGTGCCAGATTTGAGGGCCTGATCTTCGAACACACTTTTCCTCTTGCGGCCGAAGGCTGCGCTGGTGCACTGGAGACGGTGTTGAACCTTGTCGTCGATGTCTGCCCTTGCTGATAATAGGCTCCCGAGGTACGGAAAGTGGTCCACGTTGTCCAGGGCCGTGCCGTGGATTTTGATGACCGGGGGGCAGTGCTGTGTGGTGGGGTCAGGTTGGTGGAGGACCTTTATCATACGGATATTTAGCGTAAGGCCCATGCTTTCGTATGCTTCAGTGAAGATGTTGACTATGACTTGGAGTTTAGTGTAAGTATTTCCAGTGTAAGGTAGAGGGTTAGCTCTGCAGTATATTGCATCCCATTCACTGCAAGCAATAGGTTATTTGGTTCTTCAGATGCATGGACCCACTAAAGTAAGTTGTCTTTTGTGGTGATCGTGAGGAAGGGGCGGGGGGGTTGGGCGATGGACTGGATTGTAACAAACTATCCCCAAGTTCCCACAGAGTAAAAAGAAAGAAAGGATGTGCATGTCTCGTACTTTTCGCAACCTCAGGAAATCCCAAAGCGTGTTACAGCCGATCAAGTACTTATTAAAGTGTTGTCACTGCTGTAATGTAGGAATCGCAGCAGCCAACTTGCGCACAGCAAGCTCCCACAAACAGCAACGTGATGATGACCAGATTATCTGTTTTTTTTTTAATGATGTTGGTTGAGGGATAAATATTGGCCAGGACAATAGTGTGTCATGGGATCTTTTGCAACCACCTTAGTGGGGTCAAGCGAGGCTGCGTTATTGCACCAACTCTCTTCTCGACCTTCCTTGCTGCAATGCTCCATCTCATCCTCAGCAAGCTCCCCGCTGGAGGGGGTGTAGCTAATCTACAGAACAAATGGGAAATTGTTCAACCTCGGTCACCTCCAGGCCAGATCCAAGGTCGTCCCATCCTCTGTCATTGAATTACAGCTTGCGTTTGTGCACACTCAGAGGTTGAACTCCAAACTATCGTCAACACCGAAGCGTATGAGAGCATGGGCCTTACATTAAACATCCGTAAGACAAAGGTTCTCTACCAACTTGTCCCCGCCACACTGTACTGGCCCCCGATTATGAAGATCCGTGACGAGGCCCCGGACAACGTGGACCATTTTCCATACCTCAGGAGCTGATTGTCAACAAGGGCAGACATCAATGACGAAGTCCAACACCGCCTTCAGTGAGCCAGTGCAGCCTTCAGTCGCCTGAGGAAGAGAGTGTTTGAAGACTAGGGGCTAGACTTTCCACTATGACCGCTATTGCCCAAAAATGGGTGATATTTCTGGCGCTGGGCTTTTTAATTTATTTTTCAGGGTCGCTGGAATATCGCCCATTTTAAAAACCGCTAGGTTCGCCTTTTTAATTTGGGCGATAGCCTTAGCGATGAGAAATGGGTGACAGCGATGTATTCAGTCATGCAAGGCTGGCGTCCATAGCAACGGCCGTTCTGCGCATGCACGTTTTTTTTTTTCAGGCAAAATTTTTCATGTGATTCGAGAGGACAGGGGTCATCGGCGCATGCTCAGAAGGCAAAGGGAGGGAGAGAGAGAGAAGGAAGGTTTGTGGAGTCTTGCATTTGAAGGAATTGATAATCAGATAACATGGAGATGGAGCACGAGAATTCGGGAGAGAGTGTTGAGGAGGTTGCAGGGAGAAGGAGGGCGAAAGCCTTCTCCGAAGAGACGAACTTAGTCCACGAGCTGGAGACTTGGTGGGGCCAATTAACCCGAGGTGGGCGTGGGAATACGGGCGGATATCGCCGCGATAGCATCATCGATAGCCCACGATAGATGAGCGGCAGACCAGTGCCGTAAGCGCTGGAACAGTCTTGTTTCATCCGCAAGAGTAAGTATTAAATTATTTAATTTATAATTGTATTGATGCACTAACATTAATTAGAATGTAAATCTGATGGATTGTAATTAAACTGGGTAATCTTGGGTTGCTTCCCTGCTCAGATTTGGACTGGGGTCAGATTCTGCGCCCTTTTGCTCTAATGTTGCTGAGATGCCTTAAACTTAATCGACTGTGTTTATTATTATTTAAAGGCTTTGATTGAAAATTGTGGCCAAAGGAATGACTGGAAACAGACAGACCGCAAACACTCGGCATTTCTACCATTTTAGTTTAGGAGGAGAATTATTAAATTATATCGCTGCTTGTGTACCATGAGCAACTCTAACTTGGGCACCGTCTCCTTTTTGGTTAGGTTGGTGGATGGGGGCACGACTGAGCGCTGAGGGGGACGCTCAGCTTTGCCCAGACTGCGAGTCACTCCGGCTCCCCTCAGGCGCCGAATGGGGAGGGAGCCGGGTTATTGCAAACGACGGAGCTCCCCGAGGTGGAGGGGGGTGGTGGGTGGAATCAGGACTGCTGGTGAGCTCGGCAATGACAGGACTGTAATGGGAGGGGGCACCGTGTCCCTGGGCTGTGCTCGAAGACCTCCGTGTGGCCAGAGCTAATGTCCCAAAGTGTCCCAGGGCAGACAGTGAGCCAGGGGAGCTCTCCCCCAGTGCAGGCTGAGTCACTGTGTGACTGACAGCAGCCGGAGTGACTCACGGTCTGGGGCAAAGCTGGGCGTCCCCCTCAGCGCTTAGTCGTGCCCCCATCCATCAACCTAACCAAAAAGGAGACGGTGCCCAAGTTAGAATTGCTCACAGCACACAAGCAGCGATATCATTTAATAATTCTCCTTCTAAACTAAAATGGTAGAAATGCCGAGTGTTTGCGGTCTGTCTGTTTCCAGTCATTCCTTTGGCCAAAATTTTCAATCAAAGCCTTTAAATAATAATAAACACTGTCGATTAAGTTTAAAGATGGGGCCTTTCCTGGACATTGTACGCAAGAGAGTTGGTGTCGAGCATTAGTTCCTAAACACGATCTTATTAAATATTTTCTCTGTGTAGATATTATAACCATGCATTCATTGGATACAAACCATTTTAGCACATAACGTAATCATTAATGATGAATAGCATACGGGGTGACTATTTGTGGATTACAATATCTGTTTTGCTTCCGTAATAGTACCTCGGCAATTAGCTTATGCCATGCTCTTGTCACGTTTGCATAGGAAGATATTGAAGAATCAGGCGGACCGGAGAAGGGACTACTGACCTTCATACTTTGTCCGATCTGGAGGGGCGTGCCGCAGCCTGAGTAGGCACGCATAATCGTTCTGCCTCCCGTGGTGGTGCAGGTCCTGTTGTTCCGCCACATGAGTAATATGTAAACCGGTGGTAATTTAATTCCATTTGATTATAATATATGAATGATGTCATGTTATGCATGCAGCTTCTGTATTCTTCTGTGCTCTCGTTAATTATATGTAATGTCTGTCGTTCACATTTATTGCCGTAGTGTTGCTCCTCGTACATATGCCAGCACAGCGCAAGCATTCTCATGTCTTCCCTTCTCTTCTACGGCTCCTCAGGTGCAACGGGAGGCCCCTAGAGCATCACCCTTACCGCTGCGGGCTGTGCTGACCGCGGGGAAAGCACAAGATACAACCGAGGAGGAGGATGATGAGCCTGAAGAGTGGTCTGTAGTACCTGTGGCCACGTCATCCTCAGCAGATGAAGTAGCGGGGGGGCCAAGCGGCTTGCAGCAGGCCATTCCGAGGTGTCCAGTGCCCACGCCGGCCCTGCGGATGTTGGGTCGGTGAGGTAGGCACGCGCTGAGACGGGCAGGTGTCAACAAGGACATGGTGTCACAGTCGAGGGCGAGCGTCGACATCGGTTGAGAGCTCCAGCAGGCGATTGGTGGGTTGCCACACCATCTGCTCGAATCTCGGAGGGTATGTGCAGGTGGTTGCGGCAATGTGACGAACGGCCGACTCTGTCGACGCCTTGGGGCACGCGATAGTTTCAGGATACGGGACTGCACCCCAAGGTTACCGTACCACTATCCAGCACGACCGATGCGAGATAGGAGGAAGAACTTCCTTCCGACTCGGAAGGCGTTTCTTTGCAAACGTCGTCTTCTCGATCCACTGAAGTCATTCTGCCAACGTCACCCCTCCCCCCCCCCGCCCCCCCCCCCCCCACCCTCGAGGTGCTCTGCTGCAACCGGTCCTGTTACTAGGGGATTAAACGGGAAAGTGGGGGTTGCGACGAGGGGGGTATAAAGTTAGAGGAGGGAAGCATGGCCGCAGGGTAGGGAGGGGCGGTCCTAATGTATATTATTTTTTTAAATTTGTTGAACGTTGGGGGTGGGGTGGGTTATAGTTTGTTAAAAAAAATATTTTACATCAGTTGTTAAATTATAAAAATTTTTTATTGACCTTTACAATTGTTGTGAAGTGTCTTCTAATAACGTAAGGTAAAATATCAGTACAAGGGTTGCAAGCAATGGCTTGGCCAGGATGAAACGTAACGCATCTGTAACTGTCACCAACGCTTCACGCAAAGCGTTCATTTATGAGTTGCTGACGCAATAGTTTTGCAGCTGCAGAACTACCATGGGGCTTTTCCAGTGGTGTGGGGGCATGGGTTCATCGCCAGGCTGATTGTCCTCCCCGAGGTCCTCATCCTCCTCCTCCTCCTCCTCTTCCGCCTCCCCTCTCTCCTGAGGTAGACTGGCAGTCCCATCTGGCAATTGTCCTCTCCTGATAGCTAGGTTAGGCAACATGCAGCACACCACAATAAACTCAGCGACCTGCTCAGGGTGGTATTGTAGGTTGCCTCCTGAGTGGTCCAGGCATCTGAAGCGCTGTTTAAGCACTCCAATTGTCTTTTGCACGATATTGCATGTAGCTGTATATGGCTTTCATTGTAGTGCTTCTCGGCTTCTGTCTGAGTCTTACGCAGGGTGGGGTCATGAGCCAGCTGGCAAGGCCATATCCTTTATCCCCCAGCATCCAACCGTGACCTTGTGGCTGACTCTTAAACAGGTCAGAGACGGTGCTCTCACGCAAGATGTGCGCATCATGGATACTCCCTTGAAAATTTGCATTTACTGCCATGATTATTTGCTTGTGGTCGACAATGAGCTGCACATTCAGGGAGTGGAATCCTTTTCGGTTCCAGAACACCTCTGCATCTTGCTCGCAGGGCAGTGTGCATACAGCCTATTGCTCCCTGCAACTTGGGTAAGTTTGCTATTCTCGAGAACCCCAAAGCCCTCACACTCTGTGCCTCCCTCATTATAGGAAAGTTTATAAAGTCCATCCTGCGAGCGTAAAAGGCTTCAGTCACCTGTCGAATGCAGCAATGTGTGGTGTGCTGAGAGATACCGCACATATCGCCAGCTCAGGACTGAAAGGAGCCCGATGCAGAGAAGGAAAGTGCTGCAGTAACCTTAACCTCAACTGGCAGTGCGGTCCTGATGGTGCTGGTAGGCTGCAGATATCCCTTAAAAAGCTGGCATAGCTCACTGATGATCTCCTTTCGGAATCGCAGCCTTCTAACGCACGTGCTATCGGACAAGTCCAGGTATGATCGCTTATCCCTGTAACTGCGTCGGGTGTAAGGTCTCCTCCTCAGCAGTCTGCCACCTCTTTGGGCACATAATTCTCTGCAGTGAACCTTCTCCCATCTCTATTCTGCAGCATGTGAGTAGTCATCAATAACGGCTGAGAAATTAGAGGCCCCATTATTATAAATCACTATAAATGCCCTAATCTGTCGTCTTAAGTTGTCCTCAACAAATACAATATAAACTGCAAATTAACCACAATGTGATTAGATGATTGGCAAGTTTCAAACGCCCTTAAAATCACTCACAAATTGCTTCTCCTCCCAACCACTTTAAGCAGCCTTTTATTAAACTTCCCCCAATTTACAAAATGGTGTCCGTAGTGCGGCGTTACGGTCAGGTGATTGCAGCTTTTCTTCATAGAAACATAGAAACATAGAAAATAGGTGCAGGAGCAGGCCATTCAGCCCTTCTAGCCTGCACCGCCATTCAATGAGTTCATGGCTGAACATGAAACTTCAGTACCCCCTTCCTGCTTTCTCGCCATAACCCTTGATCCCCCGAGTAGTAAGGACTTCATCTAACTCCCTTTTGAATATATTTAGTGAATTGGCCTCAACTACTTTCTGTGGTAGAGAATTCCACAGGTTCACCACTCTCTGGGTGAAGAAGTTTCTCCTCATCTCGGTCCTAAATGGCTTACCCCTTATCCTCAGACTGTGACCCCTGGTTCTGGACTTCCCCAACATTGGGAACATTCTTTCTGCATCTAACCTGTCTAAACCCGTCAGAATTTTAAACGTTTCTATGAGGTCCCCTCTCATTCTTCTGAACTCCAGTGAATACAAGCCCAATTGATCCAATCTTTCTTGATAGGTCAGTCCCGCCATCCCGGGAATCAGTCTGGTGAACCTTCGCTGCACTCCCTCAATAGCAAGAATGTCCTTCCTCAAGTTAGGAGACCAAAACTGTACACAATACTCCAGGTGTGGCCTCACCAAGGCCCTGTACAACTGTAGCAACACCTCCCTGCCCCTGTATTCAAATCCCCTCGCTATGAAGGCCAACATGCCATTTGCTTTCTTAACCGCCTGCTGTACCTGCATGCCAACCTTCAATGACTGATGTACCATGACACCCAGGTCTCGTTGCACCTTCCCTTTTCCTAATCTGTCACCATTCAGATAATAGTCTGTCTCTCTGTTTTTACCACCAAAGTGGATAACCTCACATTTATCCACATTATACTTCATCTGCCATGCATTTGCCCACTCACCTAACCTATCCAAGTCACTCTGCAGCCTAATAGCATCCTCCTCGCAGCTCACACTGCCACCCAACTTAGTATCATCCGCAAATTTGGAGATACTGCATTTAATCCCCTCGTCTAAATCATTAATGTACAATGTAAACAGCTGGGGCCCCAGCACAGAACCTTGCGGCACTCCACTAGTCACTGCCTGCCATTCTGAAAAGTACCCGTTTACTCCTACTCTTTGCTTCCTGTCTGACAACCAGTTCTCAATCCACGTCAGCACACTACCCCCAATCCCATGTGCTTTAACTTTGCACATTAATCTCTTGTGTGGGACCTTGTCGAAAGCCTTCTGAAAGTCCAAATATACCACATCAACTGGTTCTCCTTTGTCCACTTTACTGGAAACATCCTCAAAAAATTCCAGAAGATTTGTCAAGCATGATTTCCCTTTCACAAATCCATGCTGACTTGGACCTATCATGTCACCATTTTCCAGATGCACTGCTATGACATCCTTAATAATTGATTCCATCATTTTACCCACTACTGAGGTCAGGCTGACCGGTCTATAATTCCCTGTTTTCTCTCTCCCTCCTTTTTTAAAAAGTGGGGTTACATTGGCTACCCTCCACTCCATAGGAACTGATCCAGAGTCAATGGAATGTTGGAAAATGACTGTCAATGCATCCGCTATTTCCAAGGCCACCTCCTTAAGTACTCTAGGATGCAGGCCATCAGGCCCTGGGGATTTATCTGCCTTCAATCCCATCAATTTCCCCAACACAATTTCCCGACTAATAAAGATTTCCCTCAGTTCCTCTTCCTTACTAGACCCTCTGACCCCTTTTATATCCGGAAGGTTGTTTGTATCCTCCTTAGTGAATACCGAACCAAAGTACTTGTTCAATTGATCCGCCATTTCTTTGTTCCCCGTTATGACTTCCCCTGATTCTGACTGCAGGGGACCTACGTTTGTCTTCACCAACCTTTTTCTCTTTACATACCTATAGAAACTTTTGCAATCCGCCTTAATGTTCCCTGCAAGCTTCTTCTCGTACTCCATTTTCCCTGTCCTAATCAAACCCTTTGTCCTCCTCTGCTGAGTTCTAAATTTCTCCCAGTCCCCAGGTTCGCTGCTATTTCTGGCCAATTTGTATGCCACTTCCTTGGCTTTAATACTATCCCTGATTTCCCTAGATAGCCACGGTTGAGCCACCTTCCCCTTTTTATTTTTACGCCAGACAGGAATGTACAATTGTTGTACTTCATCCATGCGGTCTCTAAATGTCTGCCATTGCCCATCCACAGTCAACCCCCTAAGTATCATTCGCCAATCTATCCTAGCCAATTCTCGCCTCATACCTTCAAAGTTACCCTTCTTTAAGTTTTGGACCATGGTCTCTGAATTTACTGTTTCATTCTCCATCCTAATGCAGAATTCCACCATATTATGGTCACTCTTCCCCAAGGGGCCTCGCACAATGAGATTGCTAATTAATCCTCTCTCATTACACAACACCCAGTCTAAGATGGCCTCCCCCCTAGTTGGTTCCTCAACATATTGGTCTAGAAAACCATCCCTTATGCACTCCAGGAAATCCTCCTCCACCGTATTGCTTCCAGTTTGGCTAGCCCAATCTATGTGCATATTAAAGTCACCCATTATAACTGCTACACCTTTATTGCATGCACCCCTAATTTCCTGTTTGATGCCCTCCCCAACATCCCTATTACTGTTTGGAGGTCTGTACACAACTCCTACTAACGTTTTTTGCCCTTTGGTGTTCTGCAGCTCTACCCATATAGATTCCACATCATCCAAGCTAATGTCTTTCCTAACTATTGCATTAATCTCCTCTTTAACCAGCAATGCTACCCCACCTCCTTTTCCTTTTATTCTATCCTTCCTGAATGTTGAATACCCCTGAATGTTGAGTTCCCAGCCCTGATCATCCTGGAGCCACGTCTCCGTAATCCCAATCACATCATATTTGTTAACATCTATTTGCACAATTAATTCATCCACCTTATTGCGGATACTCCTTGCATTAAGACACAAAGCCTTCAGGCTTGTTTTATTAACACCCTTTGTCCTTTTAGAATTTTGCTGTACAGTGGCCCTTTTTGTTCTTTGCCTTGGGTTTCTCTGCCCTACACTTTTCCTCATCTCCTTTCTGTCTTTTGCTTTTGGCTCCTTTTTGTTTCCCTCTGTCTCCCTGCATTGGTTCCCATCCCCCTGCCATATTAGTTTAAATCCTCCCCAACAGCACTAGCAAACACTCCCCCGAGGACATTGGTTCCAGTCCTGCCCAGGTGCAGACCGTCCGGTTTGTACTGGTCCCACCTCCCCCAGAACCGGTCCCAATGCCCCAGGAATTTGAATCCCTCCCTGCTGCACCACTGCTCAAGCCACGTATTCATCTGCGCTATCCTGCGATTCCTACTCTGACTATCACGTGGCACTGGTAGCAATCCCGAGATTACTACTTTTGAGGTCCTACTTTTTAATTTAGCTCCTAGCTCCTTAAATTCGTTTCGTAGGACCTCATCCCTTTTTTTGCCTATGTCGTTGGTACCAATGTGCACCACGACAACTGGCTGTTCTCCCTCCCATTTCAGAATGTCCTGCACCCGCTCCGAGACATCCTTGACCCTTGCACCAGGGAGGCAACATACCATCCTGGAGTCTCGGTTGCGGCCGCAGAAACGCCTATCTATTCCCCTCACAATTGAATCCCCTATCACTATCGCTCTCCCACTCTTTTTCTTGCCCTCCTGTGCAGCAGAGCCAGCCACGGTGCCATGAACTTGGCTGCTGCTGCCCTCCCCTGATGAGTCATTCCCCTCAACAGTACCCAAAGCGGTGTATCTGTTTTGCAGGGGGATGACCGCAGGGGACCCCTGCACTACCTTCCTTGCTCTACTCTTCCTGCTGGTCTTCCATTCCCTATCTGGCTGTGGACCCTTTCCCTGCGGTAAGACCAACTCACTACACGTGATACTCACGTCATTCTCAGCATCGTGGATGCTCCAGAGTGAATCCACCCTCAGCTCCAATTCCGTAACGCGGACCGTCAGGAGCTGGAGGCGGATACACTTCCCGCACACATAGTCGTCAGGGACACCGGAAGTGTCCCTGAGTTCCCACATGGTACAGGAGGAGCATAACACCCGACCGAGCTCTCCTGCCATGTCTTAACCCTTAGATACACTTAAACTGGTCTTTTTGGGCGAGCGATCATTTGGGCGAAATGCCGAAAGTAGTGCTCGCCGATAATCGGGCACTAGTTTCCATTATAACTGGTTTACTGGGCCTTGCGCGAGGATGACATCATATATTTTTTTTAAAAATAGGCTGGGCGATGCAGCTCATTCCTAGAAGCCGAAAGTTGGGCCGGTGATAAATGGGCACTAATCGGGCGTTAGTTTCCATTTCCCATCAAATATGGGCGATAGCCTGAATCTCAGCGCCTATGTGGGCACTAAATGGGCGACGATGTGCTGAAAGTCTAGCCCTTGGATCTCAAACCTGGCACCAAGCTTAAGGTCTACAGAGCAGTAGTGATACATGCCCTCCTATATGCCTCAGAGACATGGACTATGTACAGCAGGCACCTCAAAACACTGGAGAAGTACCACCAACGCTGCCTCCACAAGATCCTACAAATCCATTGGCAGGATAGGCACACCAACGTCAGTGTCCTCGCTCAGGCCAACATCCCGGGCATCGAAGCATTGACCACGCTCGATCAGCTCCAATGGACGGGCCACATCGTCCGCTTGCCCGATACTAGACTCCCAAAACAAGCGCTCTACTCAGGGCTCCGACACGGCAAGCGAGTCGCAGGTGGGCACAGGAAACTTTTCAAGGACACCCTCAAAGCCTCCTTGAAAAAGTGCAACATCCCCACCGACACCTGAGAATCCCTGGCCCAAGACTACTCAAAATGGAGGAAGTGCATCCGGGAAGGCGCCGAGCACCTTGAGTCTCTTCGCCGGGAGCACGCCGAGGCCAAGCGCAGACAGCGGAAGGAGCACACGGCAAACCAAGCCCCCCCACCCACCCGTCCCTCCAACCACCGCCTGCCCCACCTGTGACAGAGACTGTTGATCCCACATTGGACTCATCAGTCACCTGAGAACTCATATTTAGTGTGGAAGCAAGTCATCCTCGACTCCGGGGGACTGCCTAAGAAGGGAAATACTGAGGAGGGTGCTGCACTGTCAGAACTGACGTTAAACCAAGGCTTTCTCAAGTGAACATAAAATATCCCATGGCACAAGTGAAAAAAGAGCAGGGGATTTCTCCCTGTTATCCTGGCCAATATCTATTCCTCAACCAACATCACTTCATATTTTTTTTTAATTATCTGATCATTGTCTCATTTGTGGGCGCACCTTGGCTGCTGCGTTTCCTACATTATAACAGTGACCACACTTCAAAAAGTACTTGATTGGCCGCAAAGAGCTTTGGAAATTCCTGAGGTTACGAAAGGCGCTATATAAATGCAAGTTCTTTCTTATTTATTTCGGGATTGAATCTGGTGCCTTCTGAGTCTACGACGCCTTGGTCTACCAGACGCAGATTTTGTTGATCCCACAGTTTGAAGGTGTGGTGTGTTGCTTTGTGAAGTGAATTCCTCTTTATAAATGAGATTTAAAATGCCGACCTTCAGATTAAACCATGCGCCATTACTTACGTGCAACTTTGCGTTGTCGGTAAAAATGACCATGAAGCTGTCAGATTGTCGTTAAATACCAACCGGCCCTTTACACCCGTTGGCCGATGTGTAACTCCAGACACACGCTAACATGGTTGATTGTTGAGTGGTTTAGGAAACTTTCAGAGCTCACTTAGTGCTAGCTCAATATGGTCCTTGGTTCTAACAGTGTTGGAGGCCAAAGAGGGAGTGGCACTGGGAATTGAGGTCAAGATGACACTTTGCACATTTGGTAAAGTGGGCACTTGATTTGCATTTGGCCAATGTCGAGGAGACCACCTTTGCAAACCCACAGACAAAAAAAATTTGATTTAATGTACGGTAAATATTCTTTCTAAAGTTTGAAAATCTTGCATTTTATTGAGTTTCCACTCGCACCACCTTAGGATCTGGAATGCGCGGCCTGAAAGGACGGTGGAGGCAGACTCAATCACAGCTTTCCTGAAGGGAGTTGGATAAGTACCTGAAAGAGAAAAATTTGCAGGGCTACGGGGAAAGGACGGGGAGTGAGACTGGCTGAGATGCTCTTGCAGAGAGCCGGCACGGGCTCGACGGGCCGAATGGCTTCCCTCAACGCTGTAACTATTCTATGATTCCATTCTATGATCACAAAAGTAACGGCACCATAACTGTGCAACCAATATACCTCTGGTCAACAAAGGAAAGGACTATATTTAGTCTGCTATTTTGTTATTACAGATGTAGGAAATCCAACAACAATAATTGGACATGAAAGGCCTTGCTATTTTGCTCCTCGCATTGAAGGGTGGGGTGAGATGGGCTCAGTTCCCAGGACAGAGCGAAGCGAAGGACACACAACGGTTGTCTGTTTTATCTCCCTCATCGCATAATCTGTCCCAAAACATTGGTGGCGTGAACTCCCATGTTGTGTTTTATTTTTACATCACGAAAGGAACACAAGTCGGTGCAATATTACGGCCCGAATGGAGGTCACATCACACAAGATTCGTAAGATATCTATCTTGAGCTCGCAGATCTAACAACCAAGTTTGTGATCGCGCTGCGGTCTAAACTTGAGGGAATGCGGACCAAGTTGATGCATCCAGTCCTCACAATTTAACCCAGCATCGTTCTAGTCAATCTGTACTGTTAGAAATAACTGGTGTGCGGCTATCTCTGGTCACTTTAAATAATCGGGATCAACTGCAAAACAATCTGGTGGGTATATTGAGTTTAATCAGAGTTTGGGATGGAATATAACACATTAGTTATACAGCTAAAACATACGACCGTGACAGGTAGCTGGTACCAATCCGAATGGACAGGCTGTTGGCGCATGTGAGCAGTTTTCGACTAGAGCCTCCTTCGGGCATGGGACCACTCTCAAAAAAAAAAGCATTCGACCAGCCCAACTTCTGTATAACTCTCGCCTCCACCGGCTGTGAGGACAGGCCCTCGGGTAGTTAATTTTATTCTCTTTTTAGCTTGTCAGCCGTGACTCAGTGGGTAGCACTCTCTCGCCTCTGAGTCAGAAGGTTGTGTGTTCAAGTCCCACTCCAGGGACTTGAGCACAAAGAAAAATCTAAATTGACAGGGAGCGCTGCACTGTTGGAGGGGCAGGGCTGAGGGAGCACTGCACTGTCGGAGGGGCAGGGCTGAGGGAGCACTGCACTGTCGGAGGGGCAGTGCTGAAGGAGCGCCACACTGTCGGAGGTGCCGTCTTTCAGATGAGACGTTAAACCGAGGTCCCGTCTGCCCCCTTGGGTTGACGTAAATGATCCCATGGCAATATTTCAAAGACGAGCAGGGGAGTTATCTCTGGTGTCCTGGCCAATATTTATCCCTCAATCAACAAAACAAACAAAAAATAATCTGGTCATTATCACATTGCTGTTTGTGGGAGCTTGCTGTGCGCAAATTGGCTGCCGCATTTCCCACATTACAACAGTGACTACACGCCAAAAGTACTTAATTGGCTGTAAAGTGCTTTGAAACTTTAGCAGTCTTAACTGAAAAACAACAGATCATGGCTTGGCAACAGGGAGATTGTATATAGAAGAAGAACTTGCATTTATATAGTGCCTTTCACGACCACCGGATGTCTCAAAGCACTTTACAGCGAGAGTGCTGCCCACTGAGTCACTGGCTGACAATATGTAGTGCAGGATCCTTTACCATCCACAGGAAACCAAAACATACTAACTTGTGGAGTCGTCTTGACTCCAGCTCTAACACAGCATTATTCGCATCAGTTTTGTTCGCATAACCATATATTTTTAAGTATGCCTAATTTCTAGCAACTGTTCTCCTTCCAAGGCCAATATATAATTTGCGAGGTGCCTGAACTGAATGCAGTGTTCCAGTCGGTGTCTGACCAAGGCTCTGCAACTGAACCATCACTTCCTCAGTTTTGAATTCCAACACCCTTGAGCTGAAGGCCAACATTCCATTATCCTTTTACATTACGTTTTGTACCAGTGACCTAGCTTTTAATGACTTGTGTTACATGTCCACCCAGATCGCTTTCCTCCCCCACAGTTCATAATCCCTCTCCGTTAAGAAAATATTCTGATTTATCTGTCTCATCCAAGGTGGATGACCTCATACTGTCCAATATTTATCCCTCAACCAACATCACTAAAGAAAGAAAAAAAAAAAACAGATTATCTGGTCCGTTGTCTCATTGCCGTTTGTGGGAGCTTGCTGTGCGGACTTTGTCTGCCGTGTTTCCTGCATTACAACAGCGACAACACTTCAAAAGTACTTCATTGGCTGTAAAGCGCTTTGGGAAGTCCCGAGGCCGTGAAGGGCGCATTAGAAATGCAAGTATTTCTTTTTTTCTTTCTTTCACATTGAACTGCATCTGCCATTGCTTTGCCCATTCACTTAACTTGTCTATAATCCTTTGTGATTTCATGCTTCTATCCACACAATTTACTGTGCCTCGTAACTTGGTGTCCTCTGCAAATTTGGATATATAATTCTATTATAAATTAAAAACAATAAAAACACTGGAAATACTCAGCAGGTCAGGCAGCATCCATGGAGAGAGAGAGACCGTGTTGACATTCCATGTCGATGACCTTGCGTCAGAACAAATTCTATAGTTTGATTTAAGTCATATGGTGAAAAGCTGAGGCCCCAGTACAGATCCCTGGGAAACATCACTTGTTATATCCTGCCAATCCGAGAACATTCCCTTTATCCCGACTCTGTCTCCTACCTCCCAACCCATGTCACCATGTTGCCTCCAACTCTCTGCTCTTTCCTTCTCGCTCATAGCCTCTGGTGCACAACCTTATCAACTGCCTTCTGGAGGTTCACACAAAGCAATGTATGGCATCACGGTAATTCCTTTGGGGAAATGTAGCGATTGGAACTACCTGCAGATTAAGCCAGGAACAGATGTACAATGTAATCCTGCCCCGCTAATTTAAGATGATCTCTCGTCTTGTATTTATATAGTCCCTTCAATGTAGAAAAATATTCTGAAATGATTCACAGAAAGGGGGTGTGGGGGTGCCGAGCCATTGCTTGGGGGGTTAGAAGGACCGAGATGAGGAGAAACTTCTTCACTCAGAGAGTTGTGGGCATGTGGAGTTCTCTACCACAGAAAGTTGTTGAAGCCAGTTCGTTAGATATATTCAAAAAGGAGTTAGATGTGGCCTTCATGGCTAAAGGGATCAAGGGGTATGGAGAGAAAGCAGGAATGGGGTACTGAAATGCATGATCAGCCATGATATTGAATGGTGGTGCAGACTCAAAGGGCCAAATGGCCTACTCCTGCACCTATTTTCTATGTTTCTATGAAAGCTTGGTTCAGCCTTCATCATAGGTGGTCCCTCGAACGAGGATGACTTGCTTCCATGTGAGTTCACAGATGTTTCCATGAAGGACCCGATATTCCAGTCTGGAACTCCAATTGAAGGGGTGGGAGATGCCTTTGTGTGGATATTTTTAACGTGGTGATCGTTGCACATCAGCCATTATACGGGCTTGACAGAGCTAGGTCTTGGTCCAGTGGCAAGGATTAATCAGGACAACTGGAGACCTGCTCTGCTGCACGGACCTAGTGCGCGCACATATCGCAGTGTGGGCTGGCCCGTGCTGCCCCTGGGCCCTGGGCTCTTCTGGGCCCCGTACCTTAGTTTGCCGCACCTCTGCCACGATCTCTCGCTGCTCCCCAGCCACAAATATTCGCCGCACCTCCGCCACGATCTCCCATCGCACCAATGTGCTTGGAGAAGGATTTTGAAGTTGTTGGGTTGTAGGGGGTGATTCAAAGAGTAGGGTTAAGTGGTTGAAGACTCCAATGCTGAAACAGGAGTGTATCCATTTCGTCAATATCCTTTTCATTGATTTAAATGCATTGCCATTGGGCAAATGTGGAAAAGAACTTGAGAACTTTATGAATATAATTTATGTTTTTACTCTGCGAATGGTTTCAGGCCCATTCTTTCTATATTCTACTCTTGCAGGAGGGGACTTAGAGCTTTTAAGATAACAGGAAATAGAATCAGAGGGGAGATAATATTTTTTATGATCCGGACTGCGCTGCCTGACAGGGCGGTGGAAGCAGATACAACAGTAACTTGCAAATGGGAATTGGATAAATACTTGAAAAGGCAAGATTTGCAGGGCTATGGGGAAAGAGCAAGGGGGCATGGGACTAATTGGATCACTCTTTCACAGAGCCGGCACAGGCATGATGGGCCGATGGCCTCATTATCATTCTATGATTCTATATTAACTGAAAATAAGGACTTTCATTTATTTAACACCTTTCATAACCAAACGATGTCCCAAAGCACTTTTTGAAAGGTAGTCACTGTTGTAATGTGGAAAACCGAGGTGTACCGATGGATGTGGTGTGTTTAGATTTCCAAAAGACATTCGATAAGGTGCCACACAAAAGGTTACTGCAGAAGATAAAGGTACGCGGAGTCAGAGGAAATGTATTAGCATGGATCGAGAATTGGCTGGCGAACAGAAAGCAGAGTCGGGATAAATGGGTCCTTTTCGGGTTGGAAATCAGTGGTTAGTGGTGTGCCACAGGGATCGGTGCTGGGACCACAACTGTTTACAATATACATAGATGACCTGGAAGAGGGGACAGAGTGTAGTGTAACAAAATTTGCAGATGACACAAAGATTAGTGGGAAAGCGGGTTGTGTAGAGGACACAGAGAGGCTGCAAAGAGATTTAGATAGGTTAAGCGAATGGGCTAAGGTTTGGCAGATGGAATACAATGTCGGAAAGTGTGAGGTCATCCACCTTGGGGAAAAAAAACAGTAAAAGGGAATATTATTTGAATGGGGAGAAATTACAACATGCTGAGATGCAGAGGGACCTGGGGGTCCTTGTGCATGAATCCCAAAAAGTTAGTTTGCAGGTGCAGCAGGTAATCAGGAAGGTGAATGGAATGTTGGCCTTCATTACGAGAGGGATGGAGTACAAAAAAGGGAGGTCCTGCTGCAACTGTATAGGGTATTGGTAAGGTCGCACCTGGAGTACTGCGTGCAGTTTTGGTCACCTTACTTAAGGAAGGATATACTGGCTTTGGAGGGGGTACAGAGACGATTCACTAGGCTGATTCCGGAGATGAGGGGGTTACCTTATGATGATAGATTGAGTAGACTGGATCTTTACTCGTTGGAGTTCAGAAGGATGAGGGGTGATCTTATAGAAACATTTAAAATAATGAAAGGGATAGACAAGATAGAGGCAGAGTGGTTGTTTCCACTGGTCGGGGAGACTAGAACTAGGGGGCACAGCCTCAAAATACCAATTTAAAACCGAGTTGAGAAGGAATTTCTTCTCCCAGAGGGTTGTGAATCTGTGGAATTCTTTGCCCAGGGAAGCAGTTGAGGCTAGCTCATTGAATGTATTCAAGTCACAGATAGATAGATTTTTAACCAATAAGGGAATTAAGGGTTATGGGGAGCGGGCGGGTAAGTGGAGCTGAGTCCACGGCCAGATCAGCCATGATCTTATTGAATGGCAGAGCAGGCTCGAGGGGCTAAATGGCCTACTCCTGTTCCTAATTCTTATGTTCTTATGAAACGTGGCAGCCAATTTGCACACAGCAAGATCCCACAAACAGCATGCGATATTGACCAGATATTTTTTTTGTGAAGTTGGTTGAAGGATAGATATTGGCCCAGGACTGCGGAGAACTTCAAAATAGTGGCTATGGGATCTTTTTCGTCCATTTAATAGAGCAGACGGGGCCTTGGTTCAACATCTCATCGCACCACTGACAGTGCAGCGCTCCCTTGTACTGACCCTCCGACAGTGCGGCACTCCCTCAGTACTGCCCCTCCGACAGTGCGGCGCTCCCTCAGTACTACCTCTCTGACAGTGCGACGCTCGCTCAGTACTGCCCCTCCGACTGTGCAGTGCTCCCCCTGTACTGCCCTTCGACAGTGCGGCGCTCCTTCTATACTGCCCCCCCGACAGTGTGGTGCTCCTTCTATACTGCCTGTCCGACAGTGCCACACTCCCTCAGTACTGACCCTCTGACAGTGCTGCCCCTCTGATAGTGCGACGCTCCCTCAGTACTGCCCCTCCGACAGTGCGACGCTCCCTCAGTACTGCCCCTCTGATAGTGCGGCGCTCCCTCAGTGCTGCCCCTCTGATAGTGCGGCGCTCCCTCAGTACTGCCCCTCTGACAGTGCGGCGCTCCCTCAGTATTGCAGTGGGAGTGTCAGCCTAGATTTTGTGCTCCAGTGTCTGGGACTTTCCAACTCTGAGGTGAACATGCGACCTACTGAGCCACGGCTGATGCTTTGGTTAAATTGATTTGCTTGGGACAAACATAGAAACATAGAAAATAGGTGCAGGAGCAGGCCATTCAGCCCTTCTAGCCTGCACCGCCATTCAATGAGTTCATGGCTGAACATGAAACTTCAGTACCCCCTTCCTGCTTTATCGCCATACCCCTTGATCCCCCGAGTAGTAAGGACTTCATCTAACTCCCTTTTGAATATATTTAATGAATTGGCCTCAACTACTTTCTGTGGTAGAGAATTCCACAGGTTCACCACTCTCTGGGTGAAGAAGTTTCTCCTCATCTCGGTCCTAAATGGCTTACCCCTTATCCTTAGACTGTGACCCCTGGTTCTGGACTTCCCCAACATTGGGAACATTCTTCCTGCATCTAACCTGTCTAAACCCGTCAGAATTTTAAACGTTTCTATGAGGTCCCTTCTCATTCTTCTGAACTCCAGTGAATACAAGCCCAGTTGATCCAGTCTTTCTTGATAGGTCAGTCCCGCCATCCCGGGAATCAGTCTGGTGAATCTTTGCTGCACTCCCTCAATAGCAAGAATGTCCTTCCTCAAGTTAGGAGACCAAAACTGTACACAATACTCCAGGTGTGGCCTCACCAAGGCCCTGTACAACTGTAGCAACACCTCCCTGCCCCTGTACTCAAATCCCCTCGCTATGAAGGCCCTCATGCCATTTGCTTTCTTAACCGCCTGCTGTACCTGCATGCCAACCTTCAATGACTGATGTACCATGACACCCAGGTCTCGTTGCACCTTCCCTTTTCCTAATCTGTCACCATTCAGATAATAGTCTGTCTCTCTGTTTTTACCACCAAAGTGGATAACCTCACATTTATCCACATTATACTTCATCTGCCATTCATTTGCCCACTCACCTAACCTGTCCAAGTCACTCTGCAGCCTCACAGCATCCTCCTCGCAGCTCACACTGCCACCCAACTTAGTGTCATCCGCAAATTTGGAGATACTACATTTAATCCCCTCGTCTAAATCATTAATGTACAATGTAAACAGCTGGGGCCCCAGCACAGAACCTTGCGGTACCCCACTAGTCACTGCCTGCCATTCTGAAAAATACCCGTTTACTCCTACTCTTTTGCTTCCTGTCTTACAACCAGTTCTCAATCCACGTCAGCACACCACCCCCAATGCCTTGTGCTTTAACTTTGCACATTAATCTCTTGTGTGGGACCTTGTCGAAAGCCTTCTGAAAGTCCAAATATACCACATCAACTGGTTCTCCTTTGTCCACTTAACTGGAAACATCCTCAAAAAATTCCAGAAGATTTGTCAAGCATGATTTCCCTTTCACAAATCCATGCTGACTTGGACCTATCATGTCAATATGATCATGGCTGATCTTGCAACCTCAGTACCCCAATCCTGCTTTCTCTCCAAATCCCTTGATCCCTTTAGCCATAAGGGGCACATCTAACTCCCTCTTGAATATATTTAATGAACTGGCCTCAACAACTTTCTGTGGTAGAGAATTCCACAGCAACCTTGCCATCTCGCAGATTGATAGCTGCCATTTGCCCCTGCAACACTAAGCGCAATTTAAAAATAATTTAGTCATTGTGTGGTACTTTGGAACATCTTGAGGATGTGCAAATTTTTAATTACCTATATTAACTAGTTCCAAACTAGCAGCTTTGAAAGTAGATAAGTCCCCAGGCCCAGATGAAATGCATCCCCGGCTGTTGAGCGAAACATAGAAAATAGGAGCAATAATAGGTCATTCGGCCCTTCGAGCCTGCACCGCCATTCAATGTGATCATGGTTGATCCTCTATCTCAACACCAGATTCCTGCTTTCTCCCCATATCCCTTGATGCCTTTTGTGTCTACAAATCTATCTATCTCCTTCTTAACTATATTCAGTGACTTGGCCTCCATGGCCTTCTGTGGAAGAGAATTCCTTCTGAGGAAGAGCGAAGTAAAAGAGGAAATAGCAGAGGTCTTGACCATCATTTTCCAGTCCTCTTTGGATCTGGGCATGGTGCCAGAGGATTGGAGGACTGCTAATGTAGTACCCTTGTTTAAGAAGGGAGAAAGAGATAGGCCGAGTAATTACAGGCCTGTCAGCCTAACCTCAGTGGTGGGAAAATTATTGGAAAAAATCCTGAAAGACAGGATAAATCTACATTTGGAAAGGCAAGGATTAATTAGGGACAGTCAGCACGGATTTGGTAAGGGAAGATCGTGTCTGACTAACCTGATTGAATTTTTTGAGGAGGTAACCAAGAGGGTCAATGAGAGTAGTGCATACGATGTAGTTATATATGGACTTTAGCAAAGCTTTTGATAAGGTCCCACATGGTAGACTGGTCATGAAGGTTAAAGCCCATGGGATCCAGGGCAAAGTGGCAATTTGGATCCAAAATTGGCTTGAAGATAGGAAGCAAAGGATAATGATTGATGGATGTTTTTGTGACTGGAAGTACTGGGTCCCTTGCTTTTTGTGGTATATATCAACGATTTAGATTTTAATATAGGGAATATGATTAAGAAGTTTGCAGATGACACTAAAATTGGCTGTGTGGTTGATAATGAAGAGGAAAGTCATGGGCTACAGGATGATATCAATCTACTGGTCAGGTGGGCAGAGCAGTGCCAAATAGAATTTAATTCAGGGAAATGAGAGGTGATGCACTTTGGGAGGGCTAATAAGGAAAGGATATACACATTAAACGGTAGGCCACTTAATAGATGAACAAAGGGATCTTGGAGTGCTTGTACATAGATCCCTGAAAGTAGTGGTTAAGAAGGCATACGGAATGCTTGCCTTTATTGGCCGAGGCATAGAATATAAGAGCAGTGAGGTTATGCTTAAATTGTAAAATACGTTGGTTAGGCCACAGCTGGAGTACTGCATGCAGTTCTGGTCGCCGTATTATAGGAAGGATGTGATTGCACTCGAGAGGGGGCAGAGGAGATTTATTAGGATGCTGCCTGGAATGGAGAATCTTAGTTATGAGGACAGATTGGATAGACTGGGTTTGTTCTCATTGGAACAGAGGAGGTTGGGAGGAGACCTTATGAGGTGTACAAAATATTGAGGGGCTTGGACATAGTGGATAGTAAGGGCCTATTTCCATTGGTTGAGGGGGCATAGTTTTAAGGTGGTTGGTGGAAGGTTTAGAGGGGATTTGAGGGGGGGCTTCTTTATGCAGAGGGTTGTGGGGATCTGGAACTCGCTGCATGGAAGAGTGCTGGATGCAGAAACCCTCACCACTTTTAAGAGATGGTTGGATGGGCACTTAAAGTGCCGTAACCTGCAGGGTAACGGACCTAGAGCTGGTAATTGGGATTAGACTGGATGACCTTTTGTTGGACGGCGCAGATATAATGGGTAAGTACTGCAGGGAATAGATACGGCCAGGGTGATCTCCTGGACTAGTTTCGATCGCCTGGATGGGTTGGAGAGGAATTTTCCCAGATTTTTTTCTCCCTAAATTGGCCTGGGTTTTTAATCTGGTTTTTGCCTCTCCCAGGAGATCACATGGCTCCGGTTGGGGTGGAGTGTAGAATGTTTCAGTGTAAGGGGTGTCGCTGTTGTGGTGAGGCGGACTGGTTGGGCTGGGTGCTCTTTGCCTTTCTGTCATTGTTCATAGGTTTATATGTAACCTTCAGGGCTGCTGACCGAGGGCCGTGCGGCTCTTTGTTGGCCGGCGCGGACACGATGGGCCGGAATGGCCTCCTTCTGCTCTGTAAATTTCTATGTTTCTCAACCCAGTATTAAAATATTTATTTTGTTTTATACACAAGAAAAAAAAATCACCAATACGTATTTTAAATATTTATTTTAAGGTCATATACAAGGTAAAACGTTTAGAGAAATTGTACAACAGCACTGCTAAGTTTTTTGCATGCCTTAGAGAATTAGTAACCTTTATAATTTCCTTCTCTGGTGTTCCTGATTCACACACTGGTGGCGGTTGACGGGGGGTCTCAATATTCAGGGCTTTACTGGCACAAAGTTAACCTGGGGGACAGACCTTGAAATGTCTTTGTCAACCGACAGAGCGCTGAACAAACAAATGCAAGTGGGAGCGTGGAGAGGGGTTCTGTATGCAGCAATGAGAGACGAGCGAGGTACCTGTTCCCAGCTCCCTGTGTGTTTGTGTGTGCGCGCGCGTGTGTGTTAATCCCCTGGAGTGAGAGGGAGAGGGAGGAGGAGGAGGGACATTGTTGGGAGCCTGGTGCTGACACAGGGGAGGTGTCTTTGGCTGAGGGAGGGGATGGTGCGGCTGCGCTGTGGGATTTGGTACCGCTCGCATCCAGCTCTTCCGGTCTCTGAGAAACCGTGACACCCAGCGGGGGGGGGGGAAAGAAAGAGAGAGAGGGAGACCAGGGGTTGGAGAGAGACCATGGAGAGGGGCTGAAACCCGGGGACCGAAAGCCGAGGACCGAGAGAGGGACCGAAAGCCGGCGACAGAGGGAGCCGCGGGGAGACTGAGACTGAGACTGAGAGCGGGAGGCTGAGACCCGGAGCCGCCGAGGGTAGCCACCTGCCGGGGCGGGAGGAAAGCAGCAGGTAAGCGGCGAGCACAGGTAGGGGCAGCCGGTGTCCCGGGGGAAGGGGATCAGCTTCAGAAACTCGGGACGAAGTGAATTTCAAGCGCGCTGTGTGTGGGGAGTCAGTTTCAGCAAAGTTTGTCGGTTTCACTAAAAGTTTCGCTAAAGTTTGTTAATGAATTATTTCTCTTTGTGTAGTTTAATCAATGTTTTTTAAAAATGTTTTCCAGCCCGCCTCGTTTCGCTCCGCACACCCGAGGAATGTTTGTGGTTTTAAAGCAGTGACAAAAGAAACTTTTAAAAACTTTTTGAACAACTTTTTAAAAACTTTTAAAAAAACTTTTTAAGAAGTTTTGTCGAGATGGCGAGCGGCGGTTACCGGCCTCCCGGGAACACCACCGACTTTCTGGAGGAATGGAAAGCCAAACGGGAGAAGATGCGAGCTCGCTTCGCCGCCGCCACCGCCGCCAACAGCAGCACCGCCGCAAACAACGCCAATGCCGGCGGCGCCCATATCGCCGAGCCCGGCCCGAGCCGCAACGGCGCCGGCGAGCTCAATAATAACGGCGGGGGCAGCGAGCGGGCGGCGGCTCCGCCGGTAACGACGGGCGGTAGGGCGGCGGCTCCCGCTCCCAAGCGGGTGGACGAGGACGTGTGCGGAGCCGGCGTTAGTAGCGCCGCCGCTAAAAGCAGCGAGTGCGCCGCCAAGAATTCGCCGGCGGACGGCTGTGACACCAGTGCTCACAGTGCCGAGGCGGAGACACCGCCGGGCGCTGCCGCCGCCTCTTCCTCGCCTCCTCCCTGCAACAAGGACAAGGACAAGGCCAAGGCCAAGAGCTCCGGTCCCAGCGCCAGGAAGGGCAAAGGGCAGATCGAGAAGAGGAAACTGAGAGAGAAGAGGAGGTCCACAGGAGTGGTCAACATCCCATCCACTGAGGTAAGGGCGGCCTTTCAAAGCGCAGTCCTGGTCACTTCTTAGCAAAGAAAAAAGGATTTGCATTTATATAGCACCTTTCATGACCACCGGACATCCCAAAGCACTTTACAGCCAATGAAATGCTTTTTGAAGTGTAGTCACTGTCGGAAACGCGGCAGTCAATTTACACACAGCAAGCTCCCACAGACAGCAATGTGATAATGACCAGATAATCTGTTTTAGTGATGTTGATTGAGGGACAAATATTGGTCAGGACACTGGAAATAATTCCCCTGCTCTTCTTCGAAATAGTGGCCTGGGATCTTTTACGTCCACCTGAGAGGACAGCCTCGGCTTTAACGTCTCATCCGAAAGATGGCACCTCCGACAGTGCTGCACTCCCTCAGCACTGCACTGGAGTGTCAGCCTAGATTTTTGTGCTCAAGTTTCTGGAGTGGGACTTAAATTTCAAAATGATCAGCCTTGCTTTCAAATCCCTCCATGGCCCTCGCCCCTCCCTATCTCTGTAATCTCCAGCCTCACAACCCCCCCGAGATGTCTGCGCTCCTTTAATTCTGCCCTCCTGAGCATCCCTGATTATAATCGCTCCACCATCGGTGGCCGTGCCTTCTGTTGCCTGGGCCCCAAGCTCTGGAACTCCCTGCCTAAACCTCTCCTCCTGTCTAGCGCTCTCTCCTCCTTTTAAAAAGCTCCTTAAAACCTACCTCTTTTGGTCATCTGTCATAATTTCTTCGTGTGCTCGGTGTCAATTTTTTTTGTTTTGTTTTAACATTCCTGTGCTTACAATGCTAAATGCGTTATGTAAATTAAATTTGTTATTGTTGAAGCCACAATCTTGATACTCTGAGTCGAGAGAGCTGCCCTCCGAGCCACGGTTTGTCCTGCTGTTCCCACCCTGTCCGTTATCATTTGCCTGTCATCAGGACAGACTGTAAATCCGGGCGTGTGCCATCGACCTCTTATCATCAACTCACACAGCACAGAACAAGGCCATTTGTTCATCCTGCCTCTGCCAGCTCTATGAAAGAGCTGTGCAGTTAGTCCCACTCCACCTGCACTTTACCATACTGGCAAAACTTTGCTCTTCCCAAGTTAGATCCAATTCCCCTTTGAAAGTTGCCGTTAGATTCTTATAAATATTCGCGTAGGTTTCTATAATATTTAAAATAAATGGAATATAAAACTAAGGGCAGAATGTGTCATGATTAAGACGTGAACTGAATTCCATCTGCGTGTCCTTGTACAATTGATCCCTACTTCACTTGAATACCCTAATCCTGAGTCCCTATGCCAACGCTACAGGGGTTTGACGGCCATTATCACGTTGCTGTTTGTGGGAGCTTGCTGTGCGCAAATTGGCTGCCGCGTTCCCTCCATTACAACAGTGTCTACACTTCAAAAGTACTTCAATGGCTGTGAAGCGCTTTGGGAAGCCCTGAGGTCGTGAAAGGCGCTATATTAATGCAAGTTCTTCCTTTTTATATTTTCAGTAATTTTTGTGTTTAAATTACAATATTTCAAACAAAGTTGCCATTTCATCTGCCGCTGAAACCTCATCCATGCCTTTGTTACCTCTAGCCTTGATTATGTCACCGCACTCCTGGCCGGTCTTCCATTTTCTACCCTCCGTAAACTTGAGGTCATCCAAAAATCTGCTGCCCATGCCCTAATTCGCACCGAGTCCCGCTCACCCATCACCCCTGTGCTCACTGACCGTGTCCTAATTCGCACCGAGTCCTGCTCACCCATCACCCCTGTGCTCACTGACCGTGTCCTAATTCGCACCGAGTCCCGCTCACCCATCACCCCTGTGCTCACTGACCGTGTCCTAATTCGCACCGAGTCCCGCTCACCCATCACCCCTGTGCTCACTGACCGTGTCCTAATTCGCACCGAGTCCCGCTCACCCATCACCCCTGTGCTCACTGACCGTGTCCTAATTCGCACCGAGTCCCGCTCACCCATCACCCCTGTGCTCACTGACCGTGTCCTAATTCGCACCGAGTCCCGCTCACCCATCACCCCTGTGCTCACTGACCGTGTCCTAATTCGCACCGAGTCCCGCTCACCCATCACCCCTGTGCTCACTGACCGTGTCCTAATTCGCACCGAGTCCCGCTCACCCATCACCCCTGTGCTCACTGACCGTGTCCTAATTCGCACCGAGTCCCGCTCACCCATCACCCCTGTGCTCACTGACCGTGTCCTAATTCGCACCGAGTCCCGCTCACCCATCACCCCTGTGCTCACTGACCGTGTCCTAATTCGCACCGAGTCCCGCTCACCCATCACCCCTGTGCTCACTGACCGTGTCCTAATTCGCACCGAGTCCCGCTCACCCATCACCCCTGTGCTCACTGACCGTGTCCTAATTCGCACCGAGTCCCGCTCACCCATCACCCCTGTGCTCACTGACCGTGTCCTAATTCGCACCGAGTCCTGCTCACCCATCACTCTTGTGCTCGCTGACCCACATTGGCTCCCGTTGAAGCTATGCCTCAATTTTCAAAATTCTCATCCTTGTTTTCAAATCCCTCCAAGGCCTTGCACCTCCCTATCTCCTTAATCTTCAGCTCCACCCCCCCCCCCCCCCAGCCCCCGAGATATCTGCGCTCCTCTAATTCTGCCCTCTTGATATCCCCGATTTGAATCGCCCCAGCATTGGTGGCCGTGCCTTCAGCTGCCGAGTAATGCTTCCTTTAAGCCGCACGGCCGTGCGGCGTTCTGCAAGACCCGTGCAGCTGGCTCACCCTTTTCTCAATGCAAAAACCACACTTGCGTGGAGTTTTGAATGGGCCGCGCAGCCAAAGAGCTCAATGCAATTACAAGGAGCATTGCTGCCAAGGCCCTGAGCTCTGGAATTCGCTCCCTAAATCTCCCCGTCTCTCTCTCCTCCTTTTAAGACACTCCATAAATCCTACCTCTCTGACAAAGCTTTTGGTCATTTGTCCTTGCATCTCCTTGCGTGGCTCGATGATGCTCCTGTGAATTCCTACTTCAAAGGCGCTATATAAATGAACGTTATTAAACTTTTGGTGTGATCTTTGAAAGGGGCTGCGTGTGTTTTGCAAGACCATCTAAGAGTGGGTAACAAAACCATCAAAGGTTGAGGATGAAGATTAGTCACTCATTAATTGCAGCTACTGATTTTGAAGCAGAAACCCTCTGCTTGCTTCAACTGTCTTTAGCTTTTCTTTCTGCCTCTTTTAGTTGGGGAGAGGTGGGGATTATCCAAGTCTTCAAAATGTTTGAATTTCTGTATGTACAGGAGAGCACTGTAACAGCTAGATAATCCCAGTCGGGTTTATCTCCAGCCTTCAGGAAGTCATTCACTTTTATCAATCCTGCCACGTAAACCCAGGCAGTTTCGAATATATAAGCAACAAAAGAAAATCAACTTTACAAGCATTTTTTACTGAAGAGGGTGTGTTTCCAATTAATTGATGAAACGTTGAATTAACATTTGGCATGGAAACTCCATTTTTGATGTGCAAAGTTAATCTTTCTGTGCCCCGAGGTGTCCGTTTCTCGGGGGGGAGGGGCAGGGAGCATTGTTTAACATTGTCATGTATAATTTCAGTCCAGAAGTGGGTGTGTGTACATATACATAAAAAGTGATTGATAGACAGATTATTACACAGGGTTGTCATTAAGCCAGTGACTTTGGGCAAGGTGCAGTGCTGCACAAAACACAGTCTTGCTTGTTTTTCATATCTTGCGGTGCTGAACAGCCATAACGTACAGCAACTGAGCCAGTACTCGATCACCACCTGTACAGCCAACACACTTGCTGCTGAAGATGTTGCTCGAATGAGCTGCTGCTCACTCAACATGTCAGCATTTCGTCTAATTTTCTTTATTCAAAGTTGCTTCATTGAAATAGAAAGAAAGAAAGTACATTAAATCATTTATACAGCGCCTTTCACAACCGGGGTATGTCCCAAAGTGCTTTACAGCCAATTAAGTATTTATGCGGTGCAGTGTATTAAATGATGCTGCCCATTTGCGCACAGCAAGATCCAACAAACAGCAATGTGATAATGACCAGATAATCTGTTTTCGTGACGTTGGTTGTCGGATAATAATTGGCCCCAGGAGAACTCCCCTGCTCTTCTTCGAAATAGTGCCGTGGGATCTTTTACATCGACCTGAGAGAGCAGATGGGGTGTGGGTTTAATGTCTCCTCCGACAGTGCAGCGCTCCCTCAGTACCGCACTGGGATGTCAGCCTAGATTTTGTGCAACTGCTGAGTCATGGCTGACACTACCTGATAATTCAACTTGTTTAGTGTTTCGTGTTCCATACATTGCTTGGGGTATGGTAGCGTTGTGGTTATATTCCTGGACTAGTAATCCAGGGAACATGAGTTCAAATCCCACCTCAGCAACTGGGGAATTTAAATTCAGTTAATTAAATGTGGAATTAAAAAAAAAAAGCTGGCATCAGTAAAGGTGAGCATGAAACTACTGGATTGTCATTAAAAACCCATCTGGTTCACTAATGTCCATTAGGGAAGGAAATCTGCCATCCTTACCCAGTCTGGCCTATATGTGACTCCAGACCCACAGCAATGTGGCTGAGTCTTAACTGCCTTCTGAAATGGCAACTCGCCACCATCTTCTCCAGGGCAATTGGGGATAGCCAATAAATGCTGGCCTTGCCAGTGATGCCCACATCCCATGAATTAATTTAAAAAAAATCAAATTGTTCGGCGGTGCAATTTCTTTGTGCAAGATTTGACTTTGAATTATCAGGAGTGGGTGATATGCCATTAATAGGCATTGTATCTATGTCATAGCTAAGAATTTGAGGATTTTACCATTGTTATTCAAGTCATTTCAATTGTGGAGGCAGGCGTCGTATTCAGTTACAAGTACTTGTACTTATGCACTTATGAGAGTGCATGGGGAATTAATTCTTCTACATTGTTGTCACTAGATTAAATGTAATATACTACAAGGAAGTTATGAACCACCTGTATAAAACACTGGTTCAGCCTCAACTGGAGTATTGTGTCCAATTCTGGGCACCACACTTTAGGAAGGATGTGAAGGCCTTGGAAAGGGTGCAGATGATTCCAGGAATGAGGGACTTCAGTTACGTGGATAGACTGGAGAAGCTGGGGTTGTTCTCAGAGCAGTGAAGATTGAGATTTGATCGAGGTGTTCAAAACCATGGGTCTGGACAGAGTAGTTAGAGAGAAACTGTTCCCATTGGCGGAAGGGTCGAGAACCAGAGGGACACAGATTTAAGGTGATTGGCAGAAGAACCAAAGGCGACATGAGGAAAAACTTTTTTACGCAGCGAGTGGTTAGGATCTGGAATGCGCTGCCTGAAGGGGTAGTGGAGGCAGACTCCAATCGTGGCTTTCAAAAGGGAATTGGATAAGTACCTGGAAGAAAAGATTTGCAGGGCTACGGGGAAAGGGCGGGGGAGTGGGACTGGCTGAGGTGCTCTTGCAGAGAGCCGGCACGGGCTCGACGGGCCGAATGGCCTCCTTCTGTGCTATAACCATTCTATGATTCTATGATTTTATATTATAGACCTGAAATTTTGCTAATTTCTCATTATAAAAGTGTGCTACAGTGCATTTTACCAATGTCAACATCTTGGCTAATAAACTGTTTCTTCACATTATTTTAATATTTATATTTCAAACCTTTTTCCAAAAACCTTTTTACTTTGTAGAATTGTTTTTGTTGCAATCTCTAACTGGTTATCAAAATAATTTTGCTTTGCATAATTCCAGTTCAGGTTAAGACCTGTTGAAGAATGGATTTGTGTACATGATTCAATCAAGCAGAGTCAGCATGGTTTTATGAAAGGGAAATCATGTTTGACAAATTTGGTAGAGTTTTTTGAGGATGTAATGAGCAGGGTGGATAAGGGGGAACCAGTGGATGTGGTGTATTTGGATTTCCCGAAGGCATTCGATAAGGTGCCACATAAAAGGTTACTGCACAAGATAAAAGTTCACGGGGTTGAGAGTAATATATTAGCATGGATAGCGGATTGGCTGGCTAACAGAAAACAGAGAGTCAGGGTGCTTCAGGGATCTGTGCTGGGTCCTCAACTATTTACAATCTATATTAATGACTTGGATGAAGGGACCTAGTGTAATGTAGCCAAGTTTGCTGATGATACAAAGATGGGTGGGAAAGCAAATTGTGAGGAGGACACAAGAAATCTGCAAAGGGATATAGACAGGCTAAGTGAGTGGGTAAAAATTTGGCAGATGGAGTATAATGTGGGAAAATGTGAGGTTATCCACTTTGGCAGAAAAAATAGAAAAGCAAATTATAATTTAAATGGAGAAAAATTGCAAAGTGCTGCAGTACAGAAGGACCTGGGAGTCCTTGTGCATGAAACACAAAAAGTTAGTATGCAGGTACAGCAAGTAATCAGGAAGGCAAATGGAATGTTGGCCTTTATTGCAAGGGGGATGGAGTATAAAAGCAGAGAAGTCCTGCTACAACTGTACAGGGTATTGGTGAGGCCACACCTAGAGTACTGCGTGCAGTTTTGGTCTCTGTATTTAAGGAAGGATATACTTGCATTGGAGGCTGTTCAGAGAAGGTTCACTCGGTTGATTCCAGAGATGAGGGGGTTGACTTATGAGGATAGGTTGAGTAGGTTGGGCCCACACACATTGGAGTTCAGAAGAATGAGAGGTGATCTTATCAAAACTTATAAGATAATGAGGGGGCTCAACAAGGTGGATGCAGAGAGGATATTTCCACTCATAGGGGAAACTTAAAACTAGGGGATATAGTCTCAGAATAAGGGGCCGCCCATTTAAAACTGAGATGAGCAGGAATTTCTTCTGAGGGTTGTAAATCTATGGAATTCTCTGCCCCAGAGAGCTGTGGAGGCTGGGTCACTGAATATATTTAAGGCGGAGATAGACAGATTTTTGAGCGATAAGGGAATAAAGGGTTATGGGGAGCGGGCAGGGAAGTGGAGCTGAGTCCATGATCAGATCAGCCATGATGGTAAAGCATGCTCGAGGGGCCACGTAGCCTACTCCTGCTCCTATTTATGTTCTTATGTTCTATGTAGGTGTTAATTATACACGATTTGAGGCTTGAATGAGAATATTGTACATTGCCATCATTAGGATGTGTATTATATCCTAGAATTTGCGATATCTGTTCCGAAAAATAAACATATTTCTAGGGATCTAACAATATCCATCCGTATTGAGGAATGCAGTGTAGAATTACCAATCGAGAGTGTGTTGATTTTAACCTATAATTATCAAAACTTTGAATATCTTTATCCATTTTCAGAAGAGTATGGGCTCCATAGTATTTACAGCACAGAAACAGGCCATTCGGCCCATCGAGTCCGTGCCGGTGTTTATGCTCCACACCAGCCTCCTCCCACCCCTCTCCATCTCACCCCATCAACATATCCTTCTATTCTCTTCTCCCTCATGTGTTTATCCAGCTTCCCCTTAAATACATCGATACTATTCACCTCAACCACTCCCTGAGGCAGCGAGTTCCACATTCTCACCACTTTCTGGGTGAAGAAGTTTCTCCTGAATTCCCCATTGGATTTATTAGTGACTGTCTTATATTGATGGCCCCTGGTTCTAGTCGCGATTGCAAGTGGGAACATCGTCTCTACATCTACCCTGTCAAACCCTTTCATAATCTTAAACACCTCTATTAGGTCACCCCTCCGTCTTTCTTTTCTAGATAAAAAAGAGTCCTGGCCAGTTCAGCCTTTCTTGATGGGTATAATCTCGCAGTTCTGGTCTCATCTTAATACATCTTTTTTGCACCTTCTCCAGTGCGGCTATATCGTTTTTCATAATACCGAGACCAGAGCTGTTCACAATACTCTGTGTGGTCTAACCAAGGTTTGATACAAGTTTAACATAACTTCTCTGCTTTTCAATTCTATCCCTCCAGAAATGAACCCCATTGCTTGGTTTGCTTTTTTTTAATGGCCTTATTAACCTGCATCGCTACTGTTAGTGATTTGTGAATCTGTGCCCCCAGATCTCGCTGTTTCTCCACCACATTTAGACACTTGTGTTCCAAGGCTTATGTGGTCTCCTCATTCTTCCTCCCACAATTTACCACCTCACACTTTACTACATTGAAGCTGATTTGCCAATTACACACCCATTCTGCAGGTTTATTTATGTCTTCCTGTATTTTGTCGCAGTCTGCCTCTGTGTTCACTACACTCCCGCCCCCCCCCCCCCCCCCCCCAATTTGGAGTGACCATCATCTTCAATCGTTTCAATTTTATAGTTGCATTAAAACAGGAGAGTATCCCATAAATGCAATACAATTGTCATGTTTAGAAAAATCTAAAAAGAAAGACTTGCATTTGTATCGCGCCATTCACAACCTCAGGACGTCCCAATGCGCTTTACAGCCAATGAAGTACTTTTGAAGTGTAGTCACTGTTGTAATGTAGGAAACGCGGCAGCCAGTTTTCTCACTGCAAGCTCCCACAAACAGCAATGTGATAATGAGCAGATAACCTGTTTGTGATGTTGGTTGAGGGCTAACTCTTGGCCCAAGGACACCGGGGAGAACTCCCCTGCTCTTGGTCATAGTGCCAGGGGAATCTTTTATTTCTGTTATGACTCCGAGGCCTGAGTCAACAACTCTATTATCGTTGTCATATGATGACCAGGGAGGTAGAAGCCGATTTGCTGGACCTTGATCTGTTTTTTTTGTCTGTCAGCTCCTGTGTTTCTGATCAACTTTGTGGCATGCGTGCAGGCGCACACACGTGCGTTATGTATATACACACACACACACACACATTCAATATGCATTTTATGCCCTCCTTCCCCACACCCCCGCCATGTAAAATAGGCCCAACGAGCCTGGGCTGCCCATCTGTGAGCTAGAGTAGCTTTTACAGAGGCCTTGAGAAACAGGCTGTCTGTCTGCCCTTGGGCTGGGGTGAGGCAAGGGAGCGTAGCCAGTGAAAGGTAGTCACACCTTGTTTCACATCATTGCACATTGTTACGTTGAACTTTGAGCCCCAATAAGTTGTGGCTTTTTTTTTTCTCACCGCGGTTTTACGCAACAGGTATGATGCCTGCTGTGTAAGTTGACACAGTAGCAATTTCTCATTGACGTTTTTAAGTGCTTGTCATGTTGACCAGAAAGGGAGAGAAAATGCTTGTAGTGAAGCTTGCTTTTTTTGTGGTGCAGTTTTTTTTAAAACTAAAAATCTATTCTTTGCTTTGGAAAAATAATCGTTTCCACCTCCTCCCAACCCCCTCACCAGCGGTTGGAAGGTTTTAATGTTTAATTTTACATACCGCCTTGTAACCACATCCCATAATTTGCAAACGATTCAGACCAACAGCCTGTTAATCTGTTGTCAAGGGGATAGAGAAAGGATAAGGCAGTGGGACTAATTGGATCGCTCTGGCACAGCACCGGTGCGATGGGCCGAATGGTCCTCCTTCTGTATTGTCGAATTCTTTGGATCCTGGACTTCAATTTAAAATGATCAACTATTGATATAAGTGTTTTAAGAAAAAAAAAGAATGTAGGATTTAAAAATTTAAGTTTTGGAAGATTTTTAATCGACCTATTGGCCCGCGTTTTGCGGTTTTAAAAATAACGGTGAGGGTGTCAGCGCTCACCGATGGTGAAGTATAAATCGGGCAGCAACTTTCGGTGATCGCACATGCGCGGTTAAACGCGGCAAGCGGGAAGTTGTCCTCCTCCAGAAGCTTCGTTACAACAGTATCTCGTTCGAGAGACTCGGCATTGAAAGACATGGAACGGTGTGAAGTTTTGTTGTTGCGTGATAGATACCCACTAAACACGCCAGAAAAAGTTAGGGCTTGTCCATTCTGGTCGGTGTAAATAAATTTTTAACACCGTGGTAAGTCTTAATTACTGCCAGACAACCCCTCTGGCACTGAAAATTAACTTTTAACATGTCTCATTCCAATCAACATAACAAAAACAGATGACCTGATCATTACCACATTGCTGTTTGTGGGAGCTTGCTGTGCGCAAGTTGGCTGCCGTGTTTCCCACATTACAACAGTGGCCAAACTTCAAAAAGTACTTCATTGGCTGTAAAGCACTTTGAGATGTCCGGAGGTCATGATAGACGCGATATAAATGCAAGTCTTTCTTTTCTTTCCTTCAGATTTTATTATTCTCGGAGATTTTTCAAAATGTTAACCATTTTTTAAAAACTTTTTCTTTCTCTTTTATTTCTCCATCTTAATTCCATCTTTCCCGCTCTCCATTTCGCTTTCTGCCCCTGATTTGACATTGAATTAAATAATCTAACTGACTCTTCCTGGTTCACAGTCTGCGCTGCTCATGAACGATTCTTCAATCTGATTGGTTAAGGAGACACACAGTTGCTTTTCCTGTTCACACAGGTCCCAGATCCCCAGTAGAGGGCACTGTCCCAAAATGGCTCTCGAAGCACAGCAAGTTCCAGTGCAAAATTCCAGAGAAATTCTTTGGTCGAGTGTAAGTGCATTGTGCAGCTGGCACTGTTTGTTCACTGCTGATCGCAAAATCCAGGCTATCTTGACCTGTGCAATACTTCAGTGCTAATGTTAAGGAAATAAGCTGTTTGAATCTGGTAACTGGCTTTTTCTATCTTCTGTTTATATTTCACTCCATGAGATTTATTATCCTAACTCATTTCTCAATCTCCTTTCATTTCTGTCTCTTTCCCGTAAAGTCTCTCCAATTATCACCAATCATCACACACAACCAGGGGACACAGTCTAAGGATAAGGGATAGGCCATTTAGGACTGAGATGAGGAGAAACTTCTTCACTCAGAGTTGTTAACCTGTGGAATTCCCTACCACAGAGAGTTGTTGATGCCCGTTCATTGGATATATTCAAGAGGGAGTTAGATGTGGCCCTTACGGCTAAAGGGATCAAGGGGTATGGAGAGAAAGCAGGAAAGGGGCACTGAGGTGAATGATCAGCCATGATTTTATTGAATGGTGGTGCAGGCTTGAAGGGCCGAATGGCCGACTCCTGCATCTATTTTCTATGTTTCTGTTCTGCCCGTCTATGGAATGTTGGCCTTTATCTCAAGGTGGCTGGAATATAAAGGGGAGGAACCTAAGAATATAAGAATTCGGAGCAGGAGTAGGCCAATTGGCCCCTCGAGCCTGCTCCACCATTCACTCAGAACATGGCTGATCCTCGACCTCAACTCCACTTTCCCACCCGATCCCCATATCCCTTGATTTCCCCTAGAGTCCAAAGAGGAAGTGATGCTTAAGTTGTACAGAGCCTTGGTCTGACCCGATAAATAGAGTAACTGCATCCAGTTCTGGGCCCCGCCCCTCAGGAAGCAGAGATTGGCCTTGGTGGGGGAGCAGCGCAGATTCACCAGAATGGTACCGGGGCTAAAGGGGTTAAATTATGAGGGCAGGTTGCACAGACTGGGCTTTATTCCTCTGAGTTTATGAGGTTAAGGGGTGATCTGATCAAGGTGTTTAATATGATGATAGGATTCGATTGGGTATCAAGGATGAGGGGACTATCTTAAAATTAGAGCTCGGTCATTCAGGAGTGAAATCAAGAATCATTTTTTCACACAAAGGGTAGTAGGAATCTGGAACTCCCCCTCCCCCCTCCCCCTCCCCCCTCCCCCTCCCAAAAGGCTGTCGATGATCAGGGTCAATTGGAGCTTTCAGGACTGAGATTGATATTTGTTGGGTAAGGGTATCGAGGGATAAGGAGCAAAGTCCAGTCAATGGAGTTGAGGTACAGATCAGCCATGATCTCATTGAGGTATGGAAAGTGGTCCGGGGCCGCGTTGTGGATCTTGATGGGGGGGCGGGGGGGGGGTAGTGGTGGGATAGTGCTGCATGGCGGGGTCATGTTGGTGGAGGACCCCTCAAAGCCTCCTTGATAAAATGCAACATCCCCACCCGACACCTGGGATTCCATGGCCAAGGACTGACTCTGATGATGATCTAATTGAATGGCCAAACGGGCTCAAGGGGCTGAATGACCTCCTCCTGTTCTTCTGTTCTAATCTCAAAGGTGCAACACCAGCTAATATAGGCCTGTGTTTTAATCAGGCCCTACCAGGGGGCATAGATTTAAAGTAATTGGGGGGGAGGTTCAGAGGGGATTTGAGGAGAAATTTCTTCACCCAGAGGGTGGTGGGAGTCTGGAACTCGCTGCCTGAAAGGGTGGTAGAGGCACAAACCCTCACCACATTTAAAAAGTACTTGGATGTGCACTTGAAGTGCCTTAACCTACAGGGCTACGGACCAAGAGCTGGAAAGTGGGATTAGGCTGGGTAGCTCTCTGTCAGCCAGCCCGGACATGATGGGCCGAATGGCTGCTTTCTGTGCTGTAAATTTCTATGATTCTATGATTCTATGATACTAGTGACGTGGAATAAAGCATCTGGTATTCGCGGTGTGGGGCTCATATTTTTTAAATAGAAGAAAAACATGATTCTGTACTGAACTGATTCACTTGGACTTGCTGCAGACTCCATTACTCTGTTTCCCATCCAAATGGGCCAGTCTCCAAGTTCATGGAGTTGAATTTGTCCCCAACAGATTATTACATGATGCAGTGCCAGAAAAAACTGCATTCATCTGGCTGGCGCTAAATACCCCTCAATTGCCCATGTCGATCCAATTCTCTCTGGGGAAAATATGACCATGCTATATTTGTCTGCCTCAGTTACTCTGGTCCACAGGTTCAGTAGCTTAGTTTGTCCGTGGTAACAGTTTTCAGATATCAAAGAAATCTAAATATTCTTACTGCAAAACAGCAGTGTTCATCGTGGCTCAGTGGGTAGCATGCTCGCCTCCCCGTCAGAAGGTTGTGGGTTCAAGCCGCACATGATACAAGCTGACGCTCCAGTGCAGTGCTGAGGGAGTGCTGCACTGTCGGGAGTGCTGCACTGTCGGGGGTGCCGTTTTTCAGATGAGACGTTAAACTGAAGGCCCCTCTACTCTCTGAGGTGCGTGTAAAAGATCCCACGGCACTATTTCATAAAAAAAATAACGCAGGAGTTCTCCCTGGTGCCCTGGCCAATATTTATCCCTCAGCCCACATCACGAACAACACATCATCACATTGCTGTTTGTGGGAGCTTGCTGTGCGCAAATTGTTTGCCTCGTTACCTACATTACAACAGTGACTGCACTTCAAAAAGTCCTTCATTGGCCGTAAAGCGCTTTGAGACATCCTGAGGTCGAGAAAGGCGCTATATAAATGCAAGTTCTTAGTCTGTAGGTGTGTGGTTATGGCACTGGACTGATGAGCAGTCTCGTGTTCTTGTCACCATGGCAAGATGTGAAATTAAATTGAGTGACTCTTGTGGGCTGGCACCAATGACACTGGATGCAGATTGTAATAAAAGCCGAACTGGTTCATTAATGTCCTTCAATGAAGGGACTCTGTCGCCCCCACCCCCACGACCCAGTCTGCCCTACAGAAGACTCCAGTGCCGTGCTGTGTGGTCGAGGCTCTGATGTATCCCAGTGAGCTGCCCAATGGCGGGTGGAAGGAGTGGTTAAGAAATTCTGCCTTGCAAAACATTGCTCACATCCTGAGAGTAAAGAAACAAACAAATTAATTCTCATCCGTTAGATCAAAATTCAGACACTAGGCCACTTTTCATAGAATGATAACAGCACAGAAGGAGGCCATTCGGCCCATCGTTCCTGTGCCGGCTCTTTGAAAGAGCGATCCAATTAGTCCCACCCCCCCCCCCACCACCTGCCCTTTCCTCGTAGCCCTGCAATTCCTTTTCCTTCAGGTACTTATCCAACTCCCTTTTCAAAACCACGATTGAGTCTGCCTCCACCACCCTCTCAGGCCGTGCATTCCAGATCCTAACCACTCGCATTTAAAAAAAAAAAGTTTTTTTTTTAACATCGCCTTTGGTTCTTCTGCCAATCACCTTAAATCTGTGTCCTCTGGTTGCCGACCCTCTGCCAATGGGAACAGTTTCTCTCTATCTATCCTATCTCGCCTCCTCATGATTTTGAACACCTCGATCAAATCTCCTCTCAACCTTTTCTGCTCCAAGGAGCACAACCCCAGCTTCTCCAGTCTACCCACGCCACTGAAGTCCCTCATCCCTGGAATCATTCTCCTAAATCTTCTTTGCTCTAAGGAGACCCCAAAACATGAAGAATCCAAGCGTTAGCAGTGCTGTAACTGGGCAGGGCTGTGAGGGCATGGTGAAGGTGTACGTATCTGTGTGCAGAACAATTTCCTTATCCGGCCAGCCTATTTTGAGTCTTTTTTTTAATGAGGCATATATTGGAGGCAGTTCAGAGAAGGTTCATTTGGTTGTTTCTTGGGATGAAGGGGTTGTCTTATGAAGAAAGCAGGCTGGGCCTGGACTCATTGGAGTTTAGAAGAATGAGAGGTGATCTTATTGAAATGTATGAGATTATGAGGGGACTTGACAGGGTAGAGGATGTTTCCCCTCGTGGGGGCATCTAGAACTAGGGGATACAGTTTCAGAAAAGGGTCGCCCATTTGGAATGGAAATGAGAAGGAATTTCTTCTGAGGGTTGTGAATCTTTGGAATTCTCTGCCCCAGAGAGCTGTGGGGGCTGGGTCATTGAATATATTTAAGGTGGAGATAGACAGATTTTTGAGCGATAAGGGAGTGGAGGGTTATGGGGAGCGGGCAGGGAAGTGGAGCTGAGTCCATGATCAGATCAGCCATGATCTTATTAAATGGTGGAGCAGGCTCGAGGGACCAAATGGCCGACTCCTGCTCCTATTTCTTATGTTCTTATCATAAAGGATGAATCATTTTAAAAAGCGAGAAATAAGTTGGATTGTGTCAAGTGGAGCTAAAATCTTTTGAAGAACTATTTTAGCTTTATCTCTTGCTTTGCTGAAGGGAAAGTTCAGTAACTGTGACGGGTATGCAGGCACAAAGAAAAATCCACGTTCGCGTGAAAGACTTTTTGTTTTTGCAAGTTGGACTTGTAACCAAAGGGTCATTTCTTTCAATGTGAAGGAGTGGGGTCTGAAAGCTAAACTTTCTCCAGCTGAATGCTTTCCGTGTCGTGTTCGCCTCGGTATTCAACATGCAACGTTGCCGAGCATTGTATCTTGGGCGTGTACTGATTCATTATCTGCAAGGAATGCGGAAATGGGATCTGCCCTTCACTGCGTCTGTGCACTTCTTGTTAACGTTCCACGTTGGTGAAACTCTCAGGGTTTTGTTCTGCTGCATCTTTCATAACAGCTACCGTCTTCCACCACCAAATTGCCAAGTTTTAATCATTACACTCTGTTTGCCTGTTTAAAGTTCCGATTGAAGAGTCACTTGCATTCAGACTTCCATACTTGGACAAAAGTTGGTTAGCACGTAAAATAAAGTACATATTTTTGGGTGGGGGAGGAGAACATCAGGAGTGTGCAAGTCTGAATTGATTGGGCCTGTTCTCTCCGGAGTTTAGAAGGATGAGAGGTGATCTAATTGAAACATAGCAACATAGAAAATAGGTGCAGGGCATAGAAACATAGAAAACATAGAAAATAGGTGCAGGGCATAGAAGCATTGAAAATAGGTGCAGGAGTAGGCCATTCGGCCCTTCGAGCCTGCACCGCCATTCAATGAGTTCATGGCTGAACATGCAACTTCAGTACCCCATTCCTGCTTTCTCGCCATACCCCTTGATCCCCCGAGTAGTAAGGACTACATCTAACTCCTTTTTGAATATATTTAGTGAATTGGCCTCAACAACTTTCTGTGGTAGAGAATTCCACAGGTTCACCACTCTCTGGGTGAAGAAGTTTCTCCTCATCTCGGTCCTAAATGGCTTACCCCTTAGCCTTAGACTGTGACCCCTGGTTCTGGACTTCCCCAACATTGGGAACATTCTTCCTGCATCTAACCTGTCTAAACCCGTCAGAATTTTAAACGTTTCTATGAGATCCCCTCTCATTCTTCTGAACTCCAGTGAATACAAGCCCAGTTGATCCAGTCTGTCATGATATGTCAGTCCCGCCATCCCGGGAATCAGTCTGGTGAACCTTCGCTGCACTCCCTCAATAGCCAGAATGTCCTTGCTCAAGTTAGGAGACCAAAACTGTACACAATACTCCAGGTGTGGCCTCACCAAGGCCCTGTACAACTGTAGCAACACCTCCCTGCCCCTGTACTCAAATCCCCTCGCTATGAAGGCCAACATGCCATTTGCTTTCTTAACCGCCTGCTGTACCTGCATGCCAACCTTCAATGACTGATGTACCATGACACCCAGGTCTCGTTGCACCTCCCCTTTTCCTAATCTGTCACCATTCAGATAATAGTCTGTGTCTCTGTTTTTACCACCAAAGTGGATAACCTCACATTTATCCACATTATACTTCATCTGCCATGCATTTGCCCACTCACCTAACCTATCCAAGTCACTCTGCAGCCTCATAGCATCCTCCTCGCAGCTCACACTGCCACCCAGCTTAGTGTCGTCTGCAAATTTGGAGATACTACATTTAATCCCCTCGTCTAAATCATTAATGTACAATGTAAACAGCTGGGGCCCCAGCACAGAACCTTGCGGTACCCCACTAGTCACTGCCTGCCATTCTGAAAAGTACCCATTTACTCCTACTCTTTGCTTCCTGTCTGCCAACCAGTTCTCAATCCACGTCAGCACACTACCCCCAACCCCATGTGCTTTAACTTTGCACATTAATCTCTTGTGTGCGACCTTGTCGAAAGCCTTCTGAAAGTCCAAATATACCACATCAACTGGTTCTCCCTTGTCCACTTTACTGGAAACATCCTCAAAAAATTCCAGAGATTTGTCAAGCATGAATTCCCTTTCACAAATCCATGCTGACTTGGACCTATCATGTCACCTCTTTCCAAATGCGCTGCTATGACATCTTTAATAATTGATTCCATCATTTTACCCACTACCGATGTCAGGCTGACCGGTCTATAATTCCCTGTTTTCTCTCCCTCCTTTTTTAAAAAGTAGGGTTACATTGGCTACCCTCCACTCCATAGGAACTGATCCAGAGTTTATGGAATATTGGAAAATGACTGTCAATGCATCCGCTATTTCCAAGGCTACCTCCTTAAGTACTCTGGGATGCATGTACGATTCTGAGGGGGGATTGACAGGGTAGATGCTGAAAGGTTGTTTCCACCTGGCTGGAGACTAGAACCAGGGGTCATCATCATCATCGGCAGTCCCTCGAAATCGAGGAAGACTTGCTTTCACTCTAAAAGTGAGTTCTCAGGTGACTGAACAATCCAATATGGGAATTACAGTCTCTGTCACAGGTGGGACAGACAGTGATTGGTGAGTGGGACTGGTTTGCCGCACGCTCCTTCCGCTGTCTGCACTTGATTTCTGCATGCTCTCGGAGATGAGACTCGAGGTGCTCAGCGCCCTCCTGGATGCTCTTCCTCCACTTAGGGCGGTCTTTGACCAGGGACTCCCAGGTGTTGGTGGGGATGTTGCATTTTATCAGGGAGGCTTTGAGGGCATAGTCTCAGGATAAGGGGTCGGCCATTTAGGACTGAAAAATTTCTTCACTCAGAGGGATGTGAATCTTTGGAATTCTCTGCCCCAAAGGGCTGTGGATGTTGAGTCTTTGAGTATATTCAAGGTTGAGATCGATAGATGTTTGGACCCTGAAGGAATCAAGCGATATGGGGATCGGGTGGGAAAGTGGAGTTGAGGTCAAAGATTAGCCATGATCTTATCGAATGGTGGAGCAGGCTCGAGGGGCTGAATGCACAGCTCCTGCTCCTAGTTCTTGTGTAAGTTCAAATGATTCTAATCTTTGTTGGTTCATCTTTCTCCTAGTAGTCAGCTGTGGCTCATTTGAATCTGAATGGCCTGCTCCAGTTCCTATATTCATATTTTCAGCCACCCGAACCAGATTGGCCTGGGGAGCGGGACTGTGTGTTTCCGTGTGTTGCGAGCTGCATTAGCTGAGGTCTGGGGGCACCAAATGAGGCTCCTTTGTGGAGAACAAAACTGGGGGCGATGGAGGAACTTGGAAATTCTGTAGTGGAGGAAGAGCATTGATTCCTTGGCTTCCCTTTCTCATTCTCCCCTTTCCCCCACCTCCTCCCGCCCAGCTTCAACTCCCGGACTCCTCCAGGAGTTTCCCCCACCTTCTCCCGACAACCACAGTCCCCCCTCCCCAGGCCAATCTGGTTCGGACGGCTGAAAATATGAATATAGGAACTGGAGCAGGCCACTCAGCCCCTCGTGCCTTTTTAAAAATGTATTCGTTCACGGGATGTGGGCATCGCTGGCAAGGCCGGCATTTATTGCCCATCCCTAGTTGCCCTTGAGAAGGTGGTGGTGAACCGCTGCAGTCCGTGTGGTGAAAGTGCTCCGACAACGCTGACTTTGTTGTGGTTTGTTACAACTGAGTGTCTCGCTGGGCCATTTCAGAGGGCAGTTAAGAGGCAACCACATTGCTGTGGGTCTGGAGTCACATATAGGCCAGACTGGGTAAGGACGGCAGATTTCCTTCCCTAAAAGACATGAGTGAACCAGATGGGTTTTTCCGACAATCGTGGTCACCATTATTGACGCTGGCTTTTTATTCCAGATTTATTTAATTGGTGGGATTTGAACTCTCGTCTCTGGATCATTAGTCCAGGCCTCTGGATTAGTAGTTCAGTAACATAACCACTATGCTACCATCCCCATTCAGCCCCTCGACTTTGACCCGCCATTCAGTTAGACCATTCCATTCACCTGCGTTGGTCCCGTAACCCTTACTACCCATACTTGACACAACTGAAATCAATAGATTTGTGTCATTTTAAATTGATCCCCAGCCTTTGGTTTTTGCAGCTTTCTGGTCCCAGAATGCACTGGATCTGACAAAGCGACTTTCATTTAGGCAGAGAGATTCGGAAGGATGATCTTGAGCTTGAGGAAGATTTCCTTTCTGTCGGCACAGCAGCACTCTTCCAGTTGGTCCTGCTCTTGATGTGCTTTTATTGTCCAGGTGTTTCAATCCCACTACGATGGCGGGGAGGGGTGAGGGTCTCCGAGGAGGAGGAGGGGGAAGTGGAGAGGCGGAGGGAAGCCCTGAGAATGGGATTCACGAGATTGCCATTGGTGAGGGGAATGGCCTGGAGCCAAAGAGCTGTTGGGCGGAATGGCCTGTTTCTGTGCTGTGTGCCCTGTTTAACAATGCACAATATGTCGAGAAAATGTTTCCATTTATGGGGTGTCCAAAACTAGAGGTCATTAATATAATCAATCCAATCGGGAATTCAGAAGGAACTTACTCACCCAGAGAGTGGTGAGACTGTGGAACTTGCTACCACAGGGAGTGATTGAGGCGAATTGTAGCGACGCATTTAAGGGGAGGCTGGATAAACACATGAGGGAGAAAGGAATAGAAGGATATGGTGATGGGGTGAGATGAGGAGGCTGGTGTGGAGCATAAACACCGGCATGGACCTGTTGGGCTGAATGGTCTGTTCCTGTGATGTAAATACTGTGTAACTATGTAAGAAATTGGTATCTGAAGAATGGAGAATTGTGGGCCGGGAGGAGGTTATAGGGGTGAATGAGATCAGACCATGGAGGTATTTAAATATACAACTACTTAAATTTATACTTTTCTTCTTGGGCAGTCCCCCGGAGTCGAGGATGACTTGCTTCCACACGAATGAGTTCTCGGGTGACTGATGAGACCAATGTGGGACCTACAGTCTCTGTCACAGGTGGGGCAGACGGTGGTTGGAGGGACGGGTGGGTGGGGGGCTTGGTTTGCTGTGCGCTCCTTCCGCTGTTTGTGCTTGGCTTCCGCGTGCTCCTGGCGGAGAGAGACTCGAGGTGTTCGGCATCTTCTCGACACTTCTCCACTTTGAGCGGTCTTGGGGCCAAGGATTCCCAGGAGTCGTTGGGGATGTTGCATTTTTTCAAAGAGGATTTGAGGGTGTCCTTGAAGTGTTTTCGGGCAAGCGGACAGTGTGGCCCATCCATCGATCGAGTGTGGTCAATGCCTCGATGCTGGGGATGTTGGCCTGAGAGAGAACGCTAACATTGGTGCACCTATCCTGCCAATGAATTTGCAGGATTTTGCGGAGGCAGCGTTGGTGGTATTTATCCAATATTTGAGGTGCCTGCTGTACATAGTCCATGTCTCTGAGGCATATAGGAGGGCAGGTATCACTACTGCTCTGTAGACCATGAGCTTGGTGCCGGCTTTGAGATCCTGGTCTTAGAACACTCTTTTCCTCAGGCAGCTGAAGGCTGCACTGGCACACTGAAGACGGTGTTGGACTTTGTCATCAACGTCTGTCCTTGTTGATGGTAAGCTCCCAAGATATGGGAAGTGGTCCACATTGTCCAAGGCCTCATTTGTGGATGTTGATAACCAGGAAGCAGTACTGTGACCCTCAGTGCCTGCAGTTCCTGCTCTCCGATTTGGATCGCAGGGATTTGGTATCTTTGCCACAGTGTCAGCCAGTGGCACCCTCGCCTCTGAGTCAGAAGGTTGTGGGTTCAAGTCCCACTCCAGGAACTTGAGCACATAAATCCAGGCTGACGTGCAGTGCCGGAGGGTGCTGTCTTTCGGATGAGACGTTAAACCGAGGCTCCACCTGCTCTCTCAGGTGGGCGTAAAAGATCCCACGGCACTATTTCGAAGAGAAGCAGGGGAGTTCTCCGGTGTCCTGCCAATATTTATCCCTCAATCTACACAACCAAAGAAACAGATTATCTGGGTCATTATCACAACGCTGTTTGTGGGAGCTTGCTGTGCGCTAACTGGCTGCCGCGTTTCCCACATTACAGCAGTGACCACTCCAAAAGTGCTTCATTGGCTGTAAAGCGCTTTGAGACGCCTGGTGGTCGTGACGGGCACTACAGAAATGCAAGTTTGCGAGGCGACCCCTGATGTGGAGCTTGGTTGGACAGGAGTCCGAGTCACGGAGTCAGTGCTGTGGCCTTCCTGACCTGTCATCGCAATGGTCACCACACCTGGAAAGTGTATATACGTGTAGCTTGGGAGGTTCGTTCTCACTGGATAGCCATCAGAATAAAGAAAGATCTTGCATTGAAATAGTGCCTTTCACATCCTCAGGGTGTCCCAAGGAGCTTCACAGCCAATGAAGTACTTTTGATGTGTCGTCAATGTAATAATAGCCTGATAATCTGGTTTTTAGTGATGTTGGTTAAGGGATAAATATTGGCCCAGGACACCGGGGCGAACTCCCCTGCTCTTCTTCGAACTACTGCCATGGGATCTTTTACATCCACCTGGGAGGGCAGCCGGGGCCTCGGTTTAACGTCTCATCTGGAAGATGGCACCTCCGACAGTACAGCACTCCCTCAGCACTGCACTGGAAGTGTCGGCCTGGGGGCAGGACTGAGGGAGTGCTGCACTGTCGGAGGGGCAGGACTGAGAGAGCGCTGCACTGTCGGAGGGGCAGTACTGAGGGAGCGCAGCACTGTTGGAGGGGCAATACTGAGGGAGTGCCGCACTGTCGGAGGAGCAGTACTAAGGGAGCGCTGCACTGTCGGAGGAGCAGTACTGAGGGAGTGCTGCACTGATGGAACGGCAGTACTGAGGGAGTGCCGCACTGTCAGAGGAACAGTACTGAGGGAGTGCTGCACTGTTGGAGGGCGCCGTCTTTCGGATGGGACATTAAACCGAGGCCCATCTGCTCACTGGTGGATGCAAAAAGATCCCATGGCTCTATTTCGAAGAAGAGCAGGGGAGTTATCCCTGGTGTCCTGGGGCCAATATTTATCCCTCAATCAACATCACTAAACCAGATTTGGGGTCAATTCTCTGGAGTGGGACTTGAACCCACAAACTTCAGACTCCGAGGCGAGAGAGCTGCGCACTGAGCCACGGCTGACATCAGAAGGAAGGGAGGATAGATGCGGGAGGGGGGGGATTCTTGTGAATGCTGGGCCATGTGACAAAATGCAGTAACATCCCAGTGAAAATGTAGTATTTTATGGTACTTGACATGCGATGACAGATATGACTGGAATTTACCGAATCATCTCATCTGCCGTGCCCTGCAAGCTGCGAAAGTGGCTCCAGACGTCTGTGAATGACTGCCAGGTTCCCCAAAAGAATCTTGGAACATTCACCTGCCCATTTCGTTACCGTGCGCACACAGGGCGTGTGACCTGGGGAGTGAGAGAAAATCGGCAGGACTGAAGGAGCAAGTGACAGAGGCAGGGAAGGGAAAGAAACAAAACAAATGAGAAATCACAGAAAATGAAATTGGAGTGAGAAGCTGCAGTGGCCTGGTTAGGATAAAACGCTGCATGCAACTGAGCGACCACTCGAAAGGACGGAGGCAGTTTTAATGCTTATTTTTCTAAAGTTCCACGTGTGATGGAGCACAGGGCAGATTGGGGGAAAAGAATGAGTTTGATCCGCAGGAACAGTCAAACCAGGATCTTGAGTGCTGACAACTGGGGAGGTTCACGTGATTGTGAGACTGAACTGTGAAAGGTCATGGCTCAGTGGACAGCCCCTGAGTCAGGTCATGGGTTCAAATCGCACTCCAGAGACTTGAGCACAAATTCTAGGCTGACACCCCCAGTGCAGGACTGAGTGAGCGGACGGGCAGGACTGAGGGAGTGCTCCATTATCGGAGGGTGCCGTCTTTCGGATGGGACGTTAAACCGAGGCCCCATCTGCTCCCTCTGGTGTATGCAAAAGATCCCATGGCACTATTTCGAAGAAGAGCAAGGGAGTTATCCCCGGTATCCTGGGGCCAATATTTATCCCTCAATCAACATCACGAAATCCGATTATCTGATCATTATCACACCGCTGTTTGTGGGTGCTTGCTGTGCGCAAATTGTCGTCTGCGTTTCCTACATTACAACTGGTATTTATATTGCGTCTTTTATGTGGTGAAATGTTGCAAGGCGCTTCACAGGAGTATTATGAGATTAAAAATTTGACACCGAGCCACATAAGTAGAAATTAGATATATTCAAGAGGGAGTTAGATGTGGCCCTTACGGCTAAGGGGATCAAGGGGTATGGAGAGAAAGCAGGAAAGGGGTACTGAGGGGATGATCAGCCATGATCTTATTGAATGGTGGTGCAGGCTCAAAGGGCCGAATGGCCTACTCCTGCACCTATTTTCTATGTTTAGCGCAGGTGACAAAGAGGTAGGTTTTAAAGGAGCATCTTGAAGGAGGAAAGAGAGGCGGAGAGGTTTAGGCAGGGAGTTCCAGAGCTTGGGGCCCAGGCAACAGAAGGCACGGCCACCGATGGTTGAGCGATTATAATCAGGGATGCTCAAGAGGGCAGAATTAGAGGAGCGCAGACATCTTGGGGAGGGGGGTTGTGTGGCTGGGAGCTTACAGAGATAGGGAGGGGCGAGGCCATGGAAGGATTTGAAAACGAGGATGAAGATTTTGAAATCGAGGCGTTGCTTAAGCGGAGTGACTACATTTAAAAAAAAAGTACTTCATTGGCTGTAGGAGCTTTGGAATATCCTGAGGTCCTGAAAGGCGCTATCGAAATGCAAGTCTTCCGTCATCTGATGTATTCTAGCTCCCTGCTCCGTTTGACAGACTGAGTCTATAGAGACTGTGAGAAATAAAGCAAATGAAATTTTCTTTGAAACTGAAGCTTTTGCTCAAAATTCCTGCCACGTCTTTGCATAGTTCTAACTACGAAGAATGTAAATCGTAGAACAAAAGAGTTGATGAATAAATAGAACCATAGAAATTTACAGCATGGAAGGAGGCCATTTGGCCCATCACATTCGTGCCGCCAGACCAAGAGCTACCCAGCCTAATCCCACTTTCCAGCTCTTGGTCCGTAGCCCTGTAGGTTACGGCACTTCAGGTGCCCATCCAAATACTTTTTAAATGTGGTGAGGGTTTCTGCCTCTACCACCCTTTCAGGCAGAGAGTTCCAGACCCCCACCACCCTTTGGGTGAAAAAGTTCTCCTCCAATCCCCTCTAAACCTCCGACCAATTACTTTAAATCTATTCCCCCTGGTTATTGATCCCTCTGATAAGGGAAACAGGTCCTTCCTATCCAGGCTGCTCATAATTTTATACACCTCAATAAGGTCTCCCCTCAGCCTCCTCTGTTCCAAAGAAAACAACCCCAGCCTATCCAATCTTTCCTCATAGCTAAAATTCTCCAGTCCTGGCAACAGCATTGTAAATCTCCTGTACCCTCTCCAGTGCAATCACATCTTTCTTGTAATGTGACCAGAACTCTCGCTGTGGCCTAACTAGTGTTTTATACAGTTCGAGCATTGGTTGAGTGATTATAATCAGGGGATGCTCAGGATGGCAGAATTAGAGGAGCGTAGACATCTCGGTTGTTGGGGTGGAGGGGGTGTTATGAGGCTGGAGAAGATTACAGAGATAGGGAGGGGTGAGGCCATGGAGAGATGTGAAAATAAGGATGAGAATTTTGAAATCAAGGCGTTGTTTAACCGGGAGCCAGTGTAGGTCAGTGAGCACAGGGGTGATGAGTGAGTGGGACTTGGTGCGAGTTAGGACACTGGCAGCCGAGTCTTGGATCATCTCTAGTTTATGTAGGGTAGAATGTGGGAGGCCAGCCAGGAGTGTCTTGGAATAGTCAAGTCTAGAGGTAACCAAGGCATCGATGAGGGTTTCAGCAGTGGAAGAGCTGAGGCGATGTTATGGAGGTGGAAATAGGCGGTCTTAGTTATGCTGCGGATATGTGGTCGGAAGCTCATTTTAGGGTTGAATAAGACACCGAGGTTGCAAACAGTCTGGTTCAGCCTCAGACAGGAGTTAGGGAGAGGGATGGAGTCAGTGGCTAGAGAACGGAGTTTGTGGGGACTGAAAACAATGGCTTCGGTCTTCCCGATTTATTGGAGAAAATTTCTGCTCATCCAGTACTGGATGTCGGACAAGCAGTCTAACAATTTACAGACCGTGGAGGGGTCAAGAGAAGTGGCAGTGAGGTAGAGCTGGGTGTCATTTCAAGCATAATCTCCCTGCTCTTGTATCCTATGCTTCGGCTAATAAAGGCAAGTATTCCGTATGCTTTCTGCTTGCAACCCAAAAAGGAATGGTTACCCTCTCTGACTTGGGTTGGAGTATGATTGATTCAATTTCTCCAGTGCCTCTTCCAAGGGGCCATGTTTAATGTGTGCATGATGGAAGGTAGATGCAGACTATTCAACCACCGAAGCTTCACGTCGGAGGCGAGACCTGCTTGAGCTGCTGCCCAGCCAATTTATAAATTGGAATGGCATGTTAATGCAGGAAGTATGGAATACCTCATGGCTTCCTGATGTTTCTTTGCATCAATTTTTTTGCATCATTCAACACGAATGCCTATTTGCCAGAATCCATCGACATGAATTGCCAGTCCTTCTGAAGTTGTGACACGCACTGAAGGCAGTTGTTTAAATTCATTCTGTACTTCAGCTGCCTGGGCCCCAAGCTCTGGATGTCACTGAGTATATTCAAGACTGAGATCAATAGATATTTTTTGGACATTAAGGGAATCAAGGGATGTTGGGGATAGGGTGAGAAGGTGGAGTTGAGGTAGATCAGCCGTGATCTTATTGAATGACGAAGCAGGCTCGAGGGGCCAAATGGCCTACTCCTGCTCCTATTTCTTATGTTCTTACATTTTGCGATCCCACCAAGCACTGGTCAGGAGGTCCTACAGACCTCGATTTTAAATTAGCGGATTGTGTGTGGCAGGCAATTGCACGCCAGAGATAGGGAACGCAGAATCAGGTCAACACTGCGCATGTTATTCCCAAAAAACATTACTGAGCTTTGAGAGAGGGTGAAAGACCGGTCAGGCAAATTGCAGCCGAGTCATTGTGTTACAACAACAACTTGCATTAATGTAGCGTCTTTAAGGTAGTAAAACCCAAGGCATTTCAGGGGGGCCTAATCAAACAAAGTTTGGCACCGAGCCACAGAAGGAGATGCTACAACAGGTGGGGGTGAAGAGGTAGGTTTTAGGGAACGTTTAAGGAGAGAGAGAGAGAGATAGAGAGAGAGAAAGGTTTAGGGAGGGGGTCTTCAATATGCTCATCGACAGCCTCCACAGCCCTCTGGGGTAGAGAATTCCAAAGATTCACCACCCTCTGAGTGAAGAAATTCCTCCTCATCTCAGTGTTAAAATGGCCGACCCCTTATCCTGAGACTGTGACCCCTGGTTCTCGACTCTCCAGCCCAGGGGGAAACATCCTCCCTGCATCTACCCTGTCGATCCCCCTCAGAATCTTCTATGTTTCAGCGAGATCATCTCTCATTCTTCTAAACTCCGGAGAGTACAGGCTCGGTCCTATTAAACAAAAAGTGATTGTACTCCATTTTTGTTTTACTGATGTCGTTGAGACTGGTTGGCATACAGGAATGACTTGGACGTTGGGTGTGCAGTTTGTACAATTCAGGAAATGGCAATCGCATAGGGCTAGAATTTCCCCAGCCTAGCGCACGTTTTAACGCAATATTTTCCCCTTTAAATGTGCGCTTTTGTTCTTCAAATGAAGTGGGAAAAATTCCCCAAACCTTAAGAATGCCGTTTTGAAAATATCGACAAAAAGCGGACCGCACTGGTGCAACGCGAAGAAAACCCGCACTGTCTAAGTTTGGCCGTTTGCCGATCCCGTTGCTAAGTAGGAAGACCTGCAAAAAAGGTAAGTTAAAGTTTTTATTTTATAATTCTTTTGCAGCAATTACTTAGTTAAGGGTCTTGCAAATGTTTTGTGATTGTTGATTTTTTTGTTTTTTGCAATTTTTCTTCCCCTCCCAGGGCCTGTATTTTTGACGTTGATGGGCCTCAGGCTTAAAGTTGGTGAGATCGCTGTTTGTAACGGCAATCATCGAGCAATGCCGTTTTTTGTGGCCAAATTTACCCCCTAAAAAAACGGTGACATTTTTATTCTTATTTATTCACTCAAAGCTGTTATTTATCAAATAACGACAGGCTGGGGAATTTCAGGCCCATGGGAAGTAATTACTCTTTTGTTTGAACATCTGTAAATGTTTGATTCCAGTGGCTCCACTATCTATCCCAAGGAGCATTTTTTCATGTGTGCAATTTGAGGGTAAATCTGGACTATTTAACCACAGACACACCTGTCTCCCCCCCCGCCCCTCCTTCTTCCCCTCCCCCTCCGCGCCCCTCTCTCTCTCTCTCTCTCTCTCTCTTTCCCCCCCTGGCACGCCTCTCTCTCTCTCATTCCCCCCACGCCCCTCTCTCCTTCCCCCCCACCTCTCTCTCTCTCTCTCTCTCTCTCTCTCTCTCTCTCTCTCTCTCTCTCTCTCTCTCTCTCTCTTCCCCCCCCCCCTCTACCCCTGCGCCCTCTCTTTGTCTCTCTCCCCTCCCCACCCCGTGCCCCGTCTCGCTCTCGCTCGCTCGCTCTCGCTCCCTCCTCGCGCGCTCTCCTTTTTCTCTCGCTCCTTGCTCTCTCCTTTTTCGCTCTCTCTCTCTCTCTCTCTCCCTCTCTCTCTCGCGCTCTCTCTCTCTCTCGCGCTCTCTCTCTCTCTCGCGCTCTCTCTCTCTCTCGCGCTCTCTCTCTCTCTCTCTCTCTCTCGCGCTCTCTCTCGCGCTCTCTCTCGCGCTCTCTCTCTCTCTCTCTCTCTCGCGCTCTCTCGCTCGCTCTCCCTCGCTCTCGCTCTCTCTCTTCCCCCCCCCCACCCCTGCGCCCTCTCTTTGTGTCTCTCTCTCTCTTCCCCCCTCTTTCCTCCCCCCACCCCAGGATGTGGTTGCAATGTGACCAGTTTACAGAGGCAGTCACCGTTACAAACGTAGTGTGAATTGAGAATGAAGATGCGCTTGGACTGTTGCAGTGTAACCTCGATGGGGAGTGCTTCTCCTCTGCAGTGTATGTGGATTATGTCTCAGGCGCCTGACTGCGGTATAATCAGCCGCTGGAGAACCAGTCCAAGCAGTCTCCTCCCCTGGAGGTACTGCAGTTTGCAGCCACCACCCTTCAGGTATGTGCCGAGTCATTGCCCCTGGGAACAATGGGTTGCCTGAGCACTGATGTGACATCAGCACATGGGCTATGCTGGTGATTGGTTGACTATGGGAGGCTTGAACTCCGTGCTGCTCTGCACTCATTCCCAAGCTTGGCACGGCGACAAATCAAGTAATGTTATGTTATTTACTCAAAGCCGTCGCTGCTGGGATGACGTGATTAATCAGTTCAAACAGAATCTGTCGCTTTAAAGATTCTGTGAAGCGAGGGAGTGGATTTTGCCAAAGGCTTACTATTGAGGGAATTTTAGCAAAAGCCTATTTTAATCCTTTTGGCTTGGGAATAAAGGATCTAACCAACTGAACGGGGAAATATAATTAAGCGTATACTAAAGTTGCAATAAATGAAGATATTTCGTCAGTCTGCACTGGGACATGTTTATGGACTGTGTATGTAGACTAACCCTCAACGGCACCCTCAAAGCCTCCCTGATAAAGTGCAGCATGCCCATCGACACCTCGGAGTCCTTGGCCAAGTGGAGGAAGTGCATCCGGGAGGGCGCTGAGCACCTCGAGTCTCATCGCCGAGAGCATGCAGAAACCAAGCGCAGGCAGCGGAAGGAGCGTGCGGCAAACCAGTCCCACCCTCCCTTTCCTCCAACGACTATCTGTCCCACCTGTGACAGGGACTGTGGCTCTCGTATTGGACTGTTCAGCCACCTAAGGACTCATTTTAAGCGTGGAAGCAAGTCTTCCTCGATTCCGAGGGACTGCCTGTGATGATGATTTAGAGTAACAAAGGAGCGGGAAAGTGTTACAAGGCATTGCTGTCAGTTCCGCTGTCCATATACCATTGTATTCAGTTCTCCGTTGGCACACGAGGAACTCAATCTTGACTTTGTGGGATAATGTGCGACAGTGAATCGGCAGCCCGTATTCCATCTCTGCCCCCAGGCCCCCCCGATTGACTTCAAATGGCAGTAACAAGAGATTAAAACGGGCTGTGAGAAGAACATAAGAATTAGGAGCAGGAGTAGGCCATAAAGCTCCTCAAGCCTACTCTGCCATTCAACAGGTTCATGGCTGATCATCTGCGTCAACTCCACTTTCCTCTCCAATCCCCATATTCCTTGATTCCGCAAGAGTCCAAAAATCTATCGCCCTCAATGACCACCTATTTCCATCCCCGTAACATTGCCCGATTCCTCAGCTCATCTGATGCTGAAACCCTCATCCGTACCTTTGTTACCTCTGGACTTGACTATTCCAATGCACTCCTGGCTGACCTCCCATGTTTGACTCTTAAGTAACTTTGAGGTCATCCAAAACTCGGCAGCCCGCATGCTAACTCGCACCAAGTCCCGCTCACCCATCACCTCTGTGCTCGCTGACCAACATTGGCTCCCGGTTAAGCAATGCCCTAGTTTTAAAATTCTCATCCTTGTTTGCAAATTGCCCCAAGACCTCATCCCTCCCTATATCTGTAATCTCCTTCAGCCTCCTCCCCCAGCCCCAACATGTCTGCGCTCCTCTAATTCTGCCCTCTTGAGCATCCCTGATTATAATCGCTCCACCATCGGTGGCCGTGCCTTCTGTTGCCTAGGCCCCAAGCTCTGGAACTCCCTGCCTACTCTCCACCTCTCTACTTGTTCTTCCATTAAGATGCTCCTTAAAATCTACGTCTTTGACCAAGCTTCTGATCATCTAGCCCAAAATCCCCTGTGGCCGGGTGGGTGCCAAATGTTTTGTTTTAGAACACTCCTGTGAAGCGTCTTGGAACATTTTTCTACGTTAAAGGCGCTATATAAATACAGGTTGATGTTGACTCTTGACTCCTTCAATATTGGAAAATCTATCTCGGCCTTGAATGTACTCAGCAACTGAGCATCCACAACCCTCTCGGGCAGAGAATTCCAAAGATTCACCACCCTCTGAGTGAAGAAATTCCTCCTCATCTCCGGCTAAGGGATAATAGACTACGACATGCAGATATCACCAGTCCCTAATTTTAAGTTACATATATTTTGTCCTTATTTTTAGATTCATGTTCTAAATTCCAATGCCTACATTTAATACTGGATCCTGCCTACAGAAACATGTCACACTGTAACAACATCTTCCCATCAATGGTGACGCTACACACCTCCGCTGGTGGGAGAGGGTATAGTGTGACACGTTTACATAGAGTCTCTCCATTATAAATGTGGTCAAAGGAATTTAGAATGGAAAAAGTTGATGGGAAGTTTACATATGGAAATCTTTGATGGTGGCAGCACAAGTTGATGGGATCTTTGGCTTTATAAATGGAGGCATAGAATATCAAAGCAAGGAAGTCAGCCGTGGCTCAGTGGGCAGCACTCTCGCCTCTGAGTCAGAAGGTTGTGGGTTCGAGTCCCATTTCAAGGACTTGAGCACAAAAATCTAGGCTGATGCTCCAGTGCAGTGCTGAGGGAGTGCAGCGCTGTCGGAGGGTGCTGTCTTTTGGATGAGATGCAAAAGATCCCATGGCACTATTTTGAAGAAGAGCAGGGGAGTTCTCCCCGGTGTCCTGGGGCTAATATGTATCCCTCAATCAACATCACTAAAACAAATGATCTGGTCATTATCACATTGCTGTTTGTGGGAGCTTGCTGTTGGCCAGGACACCGGGGATAACTCCCCTGCTCTTCTTCAAAATAGTGCCGTGGGATCTTTTATGTCTCATCCAAAAGACACCACCTCCAACAGTGCAGTGCTCCCTCAGCACTGCACTGGGAGCGTCAGCCTAGATTGATGAGCTCAAGTTCCTGGAGTGGGACTTGAACCCACAACCTTCTGACTCAGAGGCGAGAGTGCTGCCCACTGAGCTCCAGCTGACTTCCTTGCTTTGATATTCTATGCCTCCATTTATAAAGCCATGGATCCCATCAACTTGTGCTGCTACCGTCAAAGATTTCCATATGTAAACTTCCCATCAACTTTTTCCATTCTAAATTCCTTTGACTACATTTATAATGGAGAGACTCTATGTAAACGTGTCACATTATACCCTCTCCCACCAGTGGAGGTGTGTAGCGTCACCATTGATGGGAAGATGTTGTTACAGTGTGACATGTTTCTGTAGGCAGGATCCAGTATTAAATGTAGGCATTGGAATTTAGAACATGAATCTAAAAATGACAATATATGCAACTTAAAATTAGGGACTGGTGATATCTGCATGCCATGGTCTATTATCCTATGCTGTGTTTCCCACATTACAACAGTGACTACACTTACAACATGCTGAGGTGCAGAAGGACCTGGGGGTCCTTGTGCATGAATCCCAAAAAGTTAGTTTGCAGGTGCAGCAGGTAATCAGGAAGGCGAATGGAATGTTGGCCTTCATTGCAAGAGGGATGGAGTACAAAAGCAGGGAGGTCCTGCTGCAACTGTATAGGGTATTGGTGAGGCCGCACCTGGAGTACTGCGTGCGGTTTTGGTCACCTTACTTAAGGAAGGCTATACTGGCTTTGGAGGGGGTACAGAGACGATTCACTCGGCTGATTCCGGAGATGAGGGGGTTACCTTATGATGATAGATTGAGTAGACTGGGTCTTTACTCGTTGGAGTTCAGAAGGATGAGGGGTGATCTTATAGAAACATTTAAAATCATGAAAGGGATAGACAAGATAGAGGCAGAGAGGTTGTTTCCACTGGTAGGGGAGACTAGAACTAGGGGACACAGCCTCAAAATACGGGGGAGCCAATTTAAAATCGAGTTGAGAAGGAATTTCTTCTCCCAGAGGGTTGTGAATCTGTGGAATTCTCTGCTCAAGGAAGCAGTTGAGGCTAGCTCATTGAATGTATTCAAGTCACAGATACATTTTTAACCAATAAGGGAATTAAGGGTTACGGGGAGCGGGCGGGTAAGTGGAGCTGAGTCCACGACCAGATCAGCCATGATCTTATTGAATGGTGGAGCAGGCTCGAGGGGCTAGATGGCCTACTCCTGTTCCTAATTCTTATGTTCTTATGTTCTTCAAAAGTACTTCATTGGCTGTAAAGTGTTTTCAGACGTCCGATGGCCGTGAAAGGCATTCTATAAATGCAAGTCTATTTTTTCTTTTCAACCTTTATAAGTCAATGGTTAGACCTCAGCTGGAGGTCTGGGCTCCACACTTCAGGAAAGGGGTCAAGTTCCCGGAGAAGGTGCAGGGGAGATTTACCAGGACGGTACCAGGGATAAGTTATGTGGAGAGACTGGAGAAGCTGGGATTGTTCTCCTTAGAGCAGAGGAGGTGAAGGGAAGGTTCAATAGAGGCGTTCAAAATCTTGGAGGATTTTGACAGAGTAACTAAGGAGAAGCTATTCCCACTGGCTGGACGGTCGGGAACCAGAGGGCACAGATTTAAGATCATTGGCAAAAGAGCCAATAAACTAACAAATGAGCTGGCAAGTGTGTAATTCCTCACTTGAACGTTCCTGAGTCTTGTAAAATTCTATTCCGAAGAGAATTTTTTCACACGGCGAGTTGTTGTGATCGGGAACGCGCTGCATAAAGGGCGCTGGGAGCAGATTCAATAGTAACTTTCAAAAGGCCATTAGATATGGTGAAAGGGCTGGGGGGGGGGTGCGGATCGGGGGATGGGGGCGGATGGGGAGGCGGGGGGTGGGGGCGGGACTAATTGGACAGATCTTTCAAAAGAGCTGGCACAGGCACGATGGGCCGAATGAACATAAGAAATAAGAGCAGAAGTCGGCCATTTGGCCCCTCGAGCCTGCTCCATTCAATAAGATCATGGCTGATCTGATCCAGGCCTCAACTCCACTTCCCTGTCTGCTCCCTTTAACATAGAAACATAGAAAATAGGTGCAGGAGTAGGCCATTCGGCCCTTCGAGCCTGCACCACCATTCAATATGATCATGGCTGATCATGCAACTTCAGTACCCCATTCCTGCTTTCTCTCCATACCACCTGATCCCTTTAGCCGTAAGGGTCACATCTAATTCCCTCTTGAATATATCTAGCGAACTGGCATCAACAATTTTCTGTGGTAGAGAATTCCATATGCTCACAACTCTCTAAGTGAAGAAGCTTCTCCTCATCTTGGTCCTAAATGGCTTTCCCCTTATCCTTAGACTGTGACCCCTGGTTCTGGACTTCCCCAACATCGGGAACATTCTTCCTGCATCTAACCTGTCCAATCCCGTCAGAATTTTATATGTTTCTATGAGATCCCCTCTCATTCATCTAAATTCCAGTGAATATAAGCCTAGTCGATCCAGTCTTTTTTCATATGTCAGTCCTGCCATCCTGAGAATCAGTCTGGTGAACCTTCGCTGCACTCCCTCAACAGCAAGAACGTCCTTCCTCAGATTAGGAGACCAAAACTGTACACAATATTTAACCCTTCACTCCTTTGTCGTTCAAAAATCTGCTCATCTCGACCTTTGATATATTCAATGACCCAACCTCCACAGCTCTCTGGGGCAGAGAATTCCACAGATTCACAACCCTCAGAGAAGAAATTCCTCCTCATCTCCGTTTGAAATGGGCAACCCCTTATTCTGAAACGATGTCCCCTCGTTCCCCACGAGGGGAATCATCCTCTCTGCATCTACCCTATCCAGCCCCCTCAGAATCTTTATACGTTTCAATAAGAATTGCCACCTCTTGTGCTGGTGTTATTCTTTGATGTTATTTTAAGAAAGAAAAACATTGCTGGGTTATGGGGAAGGAGCGGGACTAATTGGATCTCTCTTTCAAAGAGCTGGCACAGACACGATGGGCCGAATGGCCTCTTTCTGTGCTGTGTCATTCTATGATTCGATAAGTGAAGAGATAAGACCTTTAATTCTAATTAAGTTCAGGGCAAATGTTTCCCAATTGTGACCCAGCAAACCGACCAGGGGGCCGAGGTTACTCCGTTCCAATGGCGCTTATATTTCTGACTCTCTACTTTATGTTGTCTGCATTTTTTGAGAACGGAGAATTGGATAGGGCTTTTTTTTTTGTGAATAAAATCTCCAGAATCTGTTAGCATCTGCAGCTTGAGATAACTGCAGATTAGTGGGAATGTTGATTCAACCCTTGTCCTTGGCTTCGTGACGAGTCCGTGTCTGGCTGCTGGAGAGGGAAAGCTTGGGCGACAGAAAGCTTGTCTAAAATGCATAGCCACTTCTAGTTGGATTTCGCACTGGTTTTCCGATGTTAAAATGGTCTGTAGTCTACTCCAGCCCGACAATCCTTCGAGAATCCTGCATTCCTTCAGTTCTGGCCTCTTGTGCAACCCTGACTTTCTTCACTCCAGCATCGGTGGCCCTGCCTTCAGCTGCCCAGGCTCTGGGACTCCCTCCCTGAACCCCCCTCTACCTCTCCCTCCTGGCTCAGCGGGTAGCACCCTCGCCTCTGAGTCAGAAGGTTATGGGTTCAAGTCCCACTCCAGAGACTTGAGCACAAAAATCAGGGCTGACACTCCCAGTGCAGTGTGCTGCACTGTCGGAGGTGCTGTCTTTTGGATGAGACGTTAAACTGAGGCCCCGTCTGCCCCCTCCGGATGGGATGTAAAATATCCCATGGCACTATTTTGACGAGGCGCAGGGGAGTTCTCCCCCTGTGTGCCAGGGTCAATATTTATCCCCCAATCAACATCACTAAAACAGATTATTGGGTCATTATCACATTGCTGTTTGTGGGAGTTTGCTGTGCACAAGTTGATTGCCGTGTTTCCCACATTACAGCAGTGACCACACTCCAAAAGTACTTCATTGGTTGTAAAGCGCTTTGAGATGTCCGGTGGTCGTGAAAGGCCCTGTATTAATGCAAGTCTTTTTCTTTCTGTAAAACCCATCCCTTTTGGCCACTTGTCCTAATATCATCTTCGGTGGTTTGCAGTCAATACTCTGAGCGTGCCTGTGAAGCTCCTTGGGCCATTTTACTGCCGTTCAAGGCGCTATATAAATGCAAGTTGTTGTGGTATAAGCGAAGCTCATAGTTGGGAAGCACATTTTTGCACAAAGGGTAGTGAAAATCTGCAAATCAGCCCCCCCCCCCCCCTCCCAGAAAGCTGCTGAGGCTGGGAGTCAATTGAACATTTCTAAGGTAATTAAGAGTTACGGAGTGACCCAAGGCGGATAGACGGAGTTAAGGTACCGATCTGCCATGATCTGATTGAATGGCGGAACAGGCTCGAGCGGCTGAATGGCTGCTTCCTGTTGCTCATTCTATCCCCGAGGTTTTTGCTCAATGCGGTTCTGGGGAATTGGTGCGTCAGTGTAGACTGATGTGGTCCGCAGATGCTATTTTCCAAAGGTACATTGTGTAGTTGAAGCATCGGTGGAACCAATCGATTATGGTACAGGTACTGCCCCAAGTTGCTGCGATGATATTTTCGAAGTGTGATGGTTTTTTTTTGTTGTTTTGGAACACATTCAAGCCTGCTCCCTTACCTCCCAGACAATCACCGGTGCAGCTCAGGGAGTGGTGTAATTGAGTGTTTTTGGCTTGGTGTGTGTGTGTGTGTGTGTGTGGTCCTTTCGTCGCAACACAGTGCGGCTGTCCCTTGTGGTTTGAACTGCAGTGGAGTGTTGACTTGATTTTGATGTGTGCTTTCAGTGTCAACTGTGGCTCAGTGGGCTGCACCTCGCCTCTGAGTTAGAAGGTTGTGGGTTCAAGTCCCACTCCAGGGACTTTAGCACAAAAAATCTAGGCTGATGTTCCCAGTGCAGTACTGAGGGAGCGCCGCACTGTCGGAGGGGTAGTACTGAGGGAGCGCCGCGCTGTCGGAGGGGCAGTACTGAGGGAGCGCCGCGCTGTCGGAGGGGCAGTACTGAGGGAGCGCCGCGCTGTCGGAGGGGCAGTACTGAGGGAGCGCCGCGCTGTCGGAGGGGCAGTACTGAGGGAGCGCCGCGCTGTCGGAGGGGCAGTACTGAGGGAGCGCCGCGCTGTCGGTGGGGCAGTACTGAGGGAGCGCCGCGCTGTCGGAGGAGCAGTACTGAGGGAGCGCCGCGCTGTCGGAGGGGCAGTACTGAGGGAGCGCCGCACTGTCGGAGGGGCAGTACTGAGGGAGCACCGCACTGTCGGAGGGGCCGTCTTTCAGTTGAGACGTTAAACCGAGGTCCCGTCTGTGCTCTCGGGTGGACGTAAAAGATCCCATGGCACTATTTCAAAGGAAGAGGAGGGGAGTTAGCCCAGCTGTCCTGGCCAATATTTATCCCTCAATGAACATAACATAAACAGATTGTCGGATCATTATCATATTGCTGTTTGAGAGAGCTTGCTGCATGCAAATTGGCTGCCGCGTTTTCTACTTTACAACAGACACAACTATCCAAAAAGAACTTAATTGGCTGTAAAGCACTTTGAGATGTCCAGTGGTCGTGAAAGGTGCTATATAAATCCAAGTTTGCCTTTTTTTCTTTTCAAGGGCCCAGTGAATATTAACCAGCGAAACCCTATTGCATGCGAGACTAACGTCCTCCCTGTTGCAGCTACTGCGCGATTTGGTTATGAGGCCACTGGGAGAAGGCTGGCACTATGCCAAGATCCTAAGGCAGCTGAAGTCAGTTATTACTCCTTGTTTTTATGTTCTTGCTAACTACTTTAACCTCCGAAGACTGTTTGGCCAGTTGTTGCACAATGTACATTGCATGGTGCTTAAAGATATCCAGCTGGTTATAGGATAAAATAAGTGTAAAGACTTGCATTTATATAGCGCCTTTCTCGACCTCCGGATGTCCCAAAGCGCTTTGTAGTCAATGAAGTACTTTTGGAGTGTAGTCACTGTTGTAATGTGGGAAACGCGGCAGCCAATTTGGGCACAGCAAGCTCCCACAAACAGCAATGTGATGATGACCTGATAATCTGTTTTAGTGATGTTGATTGAGGGATAAATATTGACCAGGACACCCCGGGGAGAACATCTCTGTTTTTCTTCGAAATAGTGCCATCAACCTGAGAGGGCAGACGTGGCCTCAGTTTAATGTCTCATCTGAAAGGCGGCACCTTTGACAGTCCAGCGTTCCCTCAGCACCGCACTGGAGAGTCAGCCTAGATTTTGTGCTCAAGTCCCTGGAGTGAGACCGGAACCCACAACCTTCTGACTCAGAGGCCGGAGTCCTGCCCACTGAGCCAAGGCTGACACACACAAACGAAGATTTGAAGGCAATTTAAATTTGCTTTGCTCAGATCAAGTTATTTTAATTGGCGATTGCGCATGCACTAGAATTCAATCAAATTAGTCAGTGGCATTAAATGAATGTTTATTTAAAATCTCTCTCTCAATTTTTGTTCCATAATTTTTTTTTTTAAGTAAACTATTTCTGATCTGGAATGTGCTGCCTGAAAGGTGGCAGCAGATTCAATAGTAAATTTCAAAAGGGAATTGGATAAATATTAGGAAAGGAAAAATTTACAGGGCTATGGGGAACGAGCAGGGTGAGTGGGACTGATTGGATCGCACTTTCACAGAGCCGGCAGAGATACGATGGGCCGAATGATCACCTTCAGTGCTGTAAGATCCAAGATATGGAGAGAGAAAAAAAGAACATGCATTTATATAACGTGTTATCAAGTCCAAAGCACTCAGCTACCAGTGAATTAATGTATTTTTTCTCGAGTGCAATGACTGTTGTTTTGTCAGTAGGCGTGACGGCTGATTTGAGTACAGCAAGCTCCCACAAACTGGCGTTACACGAACGACCAGTTAATACACTCTTGGTTGAATGAGCAATGCTGACTAGGACACCCAACTGTTCTTCCAATCGTGCCGTGGGATTTTGTACATCTACTTGAGAGGGCAGACGGGGCTTCTCTCATCGTCTCATCTGAAAGACAACACGACTGATTTGAGTTGCGCAGCCCCTTCAACGGGATTGTGCAGCACAAACAAAATAAATGTCCCATTGAAATGTCCGGTGATCGAACTTCACGGGGGGCCTCCAGATGGGAATATTGCTGCCGACAGTGCGGCGCTCCCTCAGCACTGCCCCTCCGACAGTGCGGCGCTTCCTCAGCACTGCCCCTCCGACAGTGCGGCGCTCCCTCAGCACTGCCCCTCCGACAGTGCGGCGCTCCCTCACCACTGCCCCTCCGACAGTGCGGCGCTCCCTCAGCACTGCCCCTCCGACAGTGCGGCGCTCCCTCAGCACTGCCCCTCCGACAGTGCGGCGCTCCCTCAGCACTGCCCCTCCGACAGTGCGGCGCTCCCTCAGTGTTAGCCTGGATTTTGTGCTCCAGTCTCTGGAGTGGGTCTTGAACCCATAACCTTCTGACTCAAAGGCGCGAGTGCTACTCCTTGAGCCACAGCTGACAACATATATTCGCATGTTGTTTGATTTCCCATATTGCAAGTCTGTGGTGTGCAGTCTGCGTTCCGTGACCTTTGTTACAGAGAGACTGAGCAAGATAAAAAAAAGTTGACTTATGATTTAATGAAAACACCGGTTTTGGCAAGCTTGGGCAGAGTAGCTGTAAATCTAATAATTTGTTCTAAGTACAAGAATTGTAAATCTACATGATGCACTTTGGACCTTGTAAATATTTAAAAATTGCGAGTTTCTAATAATTCTTACAGTATTTGAGTTTTTATGACCACAGAGTTCCGGGAAATTCACTATTTGCGAATCACTATTATTACTGACAAAACCCTGCACAGAAATAGTTCATTTATTGCCCATCCCTAATTGCCCTTGAGAATATGCTGGTGGGCCACTGCCTTGAACCGCTGCCGTCCGTGTGGTGAAACAACAAGCTCCCCCGCTGGAGTGGAACTGAACTATAGGACGAATGGGAAATTGTTCAATCTCCGTCGCCTCCAGCCCAGATCCAAGGTTGTTCCAACCTCTATCATTGAATTACAATAAGCAGGCAATGCTTGTATTTGTCCGAACTCCAAACCATTGTCGACACCTTCACCGGAGCATGGGCCTTGCATTAAACATCCATAAGACAAAAGTTCTCTCCCAACCTGCCCCGTCATGTGCTGCTGCCCCCCAATTATCAAGATGCCTGATGAGATCTTGGACAACGTGGACCATTTTCCATGCCTATTATCAGCAAGGGCAGACATTGATGACTTAAGTCCAACACCGCTTTGTGTGCCAGTGCATCCTTCCGTCGCCCGAGGAAGAGAATGTTCGAAGACCAGGATCTCAAACCCGACACCAAGCTCATGGTCTACAGAGCAGTAGTGATACCCGCCCTCCTATATGCCTCAGAGACATGGATTAGGTACAGTAGACACATCAAAGCAATGGAGAAGTACCACCAACACTGCCTCCCCAAAATCCTGCAAATCTCACTCGGGCCAATATCCCCAGCATTGAAGCATTGACTACGCACGACCAGCTCCGCATGCCAGACACTAGACTCCCGAAACAAGTGCTCTACTCGGAGCTCTGACACGGTAAGCGAGTCCCAGGAGGGCAGAGAAAACGCTTCAAGGACACCCTCACTTCCTCCTTGGAAAATGTGGTACGCTGACATTTGGGAATCCCTGGCCCAAGACCGCTCAAAGTGGAGGAGAAACATCCGGGAAGGCGCCGAAGACCTCTTCGCCAGGAGCACGCGGAAGCCAAGCGGAAGGAGCGCACGGCAAACCAAGCCCCCCCACCCACCCGTCCCTCCAGCCACCGTCTACCCCACCTGTGAGAGACTCCAGGTCCCGCATTGGTCTCATCAGTCACTTGAGAACTGATAGTGTGGCAGCAAGTCATCCTCGACTCCGGGGGACTGCCGATGAAGAGGAGAAGGTGGTGCTCACCCAGTGCTGTTAAGGAGGGAGTGCCAGGATTTTGACCCAGCGACAATGAAGGAACCGCGATATATTTTCAAGTCAGGATGGTGTGTGAGTTGGAGGGGAACGTGGAGGTGGTGGTGTTCCCATGCGCCTGCTGCCCTTGTCCTTCTAGGTGGCAGAGGTCGCGGGTTTGGGAGGTGCTGCCGAAGAAGTCTTGGCGAGTTGCTGCAGTGCATCTTGTAGATGGTGCACACTGCAGCCACGGTATGTCGCTAATGGTGGGATATCAAAATATTCATTGGGTGTTGATTTTTAACCTGCCTGCTTCACAAAGACACTAGTACATTAATCGCATAATACTCCTGTGAAGTGCGTTGGGATGTTTTTTTATGTTAAAGGCGCTATATAAATACAAGTTGCTGTTAAAACCTACCTCTTTGACCAGGCTTTTGCTCATCTGCCCTGAAGAAAGACTGGATCGACAAGGCTTATATTCACTGGAATTCAGAAGAATGAGAGGAGATCTCATAGAAACATATAAAATTCTGACGGGATTGGACAGGTTAGATGCAGGAAGAATGTTCCCGATGTTGGGGAAGTCCAGAACCAGGGGTCACAGTCTAAGAATAAAGGGTAAGCCATTGAGGACCGAGATGAGGAGAAACTTCTTCACTCAGAGAATTGTGAACCTGTGGAATTCTCTACCACAGAAAGTTGTTCAGGCCAGTTCATTAGATATATTCAAAAGGGAGTTAGATGTGGCCCTTATGGCTAAAGGGATCAAGGGGTATGGAGAGAAAGCAGGAATGGGGTACTGAAGTTGCAAAAATGATCAGCCATGATCATATTGAATGGTGGTGAAAGGTCAAATGCACCTATTTTCTATGTTTCTATCTCCTTATGTGGCTCGGGGTCACATTTTGTTCATGCTCCTGTGAAGCGCCTTGGGACGTTTTACTACATTCAAGGTGCTATATAAATGCATGTTGTTTTGTTGTTGAGCACAGGAATGAGATTTCTGAACCCGTTGAATGGCCACCAGAACGTCCCAAGCCATTGGATATTGGAGTTGATGCAAGTGGTTAGTTTTTGAACAGCTGCGTGTGAATGGTTATATGACCAGGCGCCTTTGAGTATCCATTGTGATTGTCAAATCTGTTCAGAAAAAAAAGTTTCCTTAAATTTTAAATTAGGATTTTTTTGCATTGAAGCAAAAAGAATGTGATGGTCTCGACTTCTTTCAGCATTGATGTCTTGACTGTATCATCTCTGGGACAGGTAATTAGGTATGTACTGACTGTGCATGTGGATTAAAGACAGCAAAGAACCTGCAGTATTAAAATGGTTAAATAGCATCAACCATGAACTTATTTCCTTATTTGGACTCTTGTCTTTCTTGGCAAGTTCTTATGAACCTTGCCAAACACATTGATAGGAAGCTGGAATTATTTCACATTATTTAGCTATGTGTAACTTATGTTTTGAGCGCACTGTTCTTCCAGAAATTTCAGCTTATGTTCCAAAAAAACAACCTGTTCCTCCTTGACTGTGTGAGATTTTTCTCAACAAAGTAATTTCGGTCCCAAGTATTGGGTTTGGAGGAAAAATGGCCTTTTTCAGAACCTCAGGAACCCTCTCCTTTGTCGACTGTTTAGGAGTGTTGGCTTGAGCTCGTTTCCGTCTTATCTTGTTTCCTCTCGGTCTCCAAGAATTCATCTCAACGTGTCTCGAGATGAACCTCCCTTCTTCATCCTTGTGTTTCTGTCAAAGATAAAGAAAGACTTGCATTTATATAGCGCCTTTCATAACCTCGGGACATCCCAAAGCGCTTACAGCCAATGAAGTACTGTTTGGAGTGCAGTCTGGGAAACGCGGCAGCCAATTTGCGCACAGCAAGCTCCCACAAACAGCAGTGTGACTGAGCAGGTTAGTGATGGTTGAGGATTAAATATTGGCCAGGACACCGGGGAAATTTCTGCTGATGTACTTTTCTGATGTCCCTCACAGGACAGCAATATCTTGACCCAATCTCGACTGGTGCTCGAATCATGTACCGTTCGAATGTCCTCTGCCAGGGGTCTGACAAAGTTCAAAGCAATGGTTTGGAGCGAGCCAACCAAGCAGCAGCGTTTCAATCAAGATTGAATCGAAGGGAAGAACATAATCTTTGAGTCAAAAAAATGTTTTTTTTTTAAAATATATTCAGAAGAGCTTTTTTATCGAAATGGACATTGTAATAAAGTCAAAATACTTTCCAGATGTAAAGTCTGGGATTCAGAGACAGGCAATGTTCATAGAATTGAACAGCACTGAAGGAGGCCATTCGGCCCATTGTGCCTGTAACAGCTCTTTGAAAGAGCGATCCAATTAGTCCCACTCCCCTTGCTCTTCCCCCACAGCCCTACCAATTGTTCTTTGTGTTCACTTGCTTTTCCTGATCACGATGAGCGGTTCTACTGTAGTAAGATAACAGGAATTTGGCCATTGAATGCCAATCGTTGCTTTTCTTATCGGGCCAACTCGAACCTGTTCAATTCTGACCTGTGACCTGAGTAACTTTGACCTCACCACATTCTCTTCGTCAGAGATTGGTTTGTACATACATATCCAGGTGTGACGCGTGCAAATGTATTTGTTGCACTTAAAAAAAAAAAAAAAATTTAAAAAAAATTATATATAATGGAAGACCGGTGTTCTTGCCTCTAATTGGTCCTCTGTAACCTCCCATAACCGCCTGAGATGTCTGCGCTCGTCCAATTCTGCCTTCTTGAGCATCCCTGATTATAATCGCTCCACCATTGACCATGCCTTCTGTTGCCTGGGCTCCAAGCTCTGGAACTCCCTTGCTAAACCTCTCCGCCTCGCTACCTCTCTTTCCTTCTTTTAAGGCGCTCCTTAAAACCTACCTCTTATCTACCCTAATATCTCCTGATGTGACTCGGTGTCAAATTGTGTATGATGATCCCTCCTGTGAGGTGTTGTGTGAAGTTGTACTACGTGGACGGCGCTATATAAATGCACAAGTTGTTTAACAAGGTGCTAAAAAATAGCTTGAATTAAACCGTAGGAGTTGCAACTTTGTAAAATTATTAATTATTGATAAACCGAGTCTGACCTCTGATCCTCTCCGGTTTATTAATCAGTTTGATTTAAAGAATGACGCACTATTACACACCTCGTCACCTGTGCTGTATGGCGGCTTCCTAAACCTTGCTGTTGCCAAAATATCTTTGGCCTTCCATCGAAGTTCCCGTTGAGCTGCGTGGCCGTGTAGCGGTCCGGAGCGCTCGCGCAGGCAATTTGCAGGCTTCTCAATTAAAAAAAACGCGCACATGACAGTTTGAAGGACGCATACAGCCCCATAAAGGGGTCACCCGCCCCCCCCCCCCCCCCCCCCCCCCCAGGGAACGGTGCCTTCTATATCATCATAGAATCATAGAAGTTTACAGTACGGAAGGGGGCCATTTTGGCCCATTGTGTCCGTGCGCTCCTTCCGTGCTGTAACCTTCTATGATTCTATGATGATATAGAAGGCACTGTTCTGACTCTTTTTTTTTAGAAGATCCACATCTTCCAAACGCAGCAGGCGGAAGCCCAATCCGTCGGTTAAGTAGGTGCAAAATAGATTGACGTGGATGGTGTGGAACTGAGGTTCTATCTACAGGTGCAGCATCCAAAATCCGGAATGTTCTGGAATCCGTAATGTTCCGGACCGATTGGTGGCAGGGTCATCCGGGAATCCGTAAAATGTTCCAGAATCCGGACCCGCTGACCTTGGGCCTTGCCTCGCCAGCCCGCCCGAACACTCCTTGGTGGCGGGGCCCCGCCTGATGACCTCATCGACGGGGCCGGCGGCCCAAACAGCTCTTTGGCGAGCACTGCCCCTCCCTCCCCCCTTTCTCCCCCCCCCCCTCGCCTTTCTGACGTTCCGAAATCTGGAAATACCCGAACCTGTGCTCGGATGTTTCCCGATTGGTGACGTTAGAAAAACGATCCAAAATCCAGAAAAACGAGGAATCCGGAACAACCTCGGTCCCGAGCGGTCCGGATTCGGGACGCTGCACCTGTACCGGGAAAGATTGAACAGGCCGGGGCTCTTTTCTCTGGAAAGGAGGAGACTGAGGGGGTGACCTGGGAGCAGTGGTCTGAATACCGCCCCCCTGGGGAACATTGCACACGTTCCTTCAGTCTGAAACAACCATTCACCACCACTCTCTACTCTCTGTCCCTCGGCCAATTTTGTTTCCACGCTGCCTCCGTCCCTTTAATCCCATGGGCTTTACTTTTGCTAACAAGTCTATTATGTGGCACATTGTCAAACGCCTTTTGAAAGTCCATATACACAACCTAAACTGCACTACCCTTATCAACTCTCTCCGTTACTTCAAATGGCACTAAAATGTTTTTTTTATATCATCATCGGCAGTCCCTCGGAATCGAGGAAGACTTGCTTCCACTCTAAAAGTGATTTCTCAGGTGACTGTACAATATGGGAATGAGTCTCTGTCACAGGTGGGACAGATAGCCGTTGAGGGAAGGGGTGGGTGGGACTGGTTTGCCGCACGCTCTTTCTGCTGCCGGCGCTTGCTTTCTGCACGCTCTCGGCGATGAGACTCGAGGTGCTCAGTGCCCTCTCTGATGCACTTCCTCCACTTGGGGCGGTCTTTGGCCAGGGACTCCCAGGTCTCAGTGGGGATGTTGCACTTTATCAGGGAGGCTTTGAGGGTGTCCTTGTGACGTTTCTGCTGCCCACCTGGGACTCGTTTGCCGTGAAGGAGTTCTGGGTAGAGTACTTGCTTTGGGAGTCTTGTGTCTGGCATGTGAACAATGTGGCCTGCCCAGCGGAGCTGATCGAGTGTGGTCAGTGCTTCGATGCTGGGGATGTTGGCCTGGTCGAGGACGCTAATGTTGGTGCGTCTGTCCTCCCAGGGGATTTGTAGGATCTTGCGGAGACATCGTTGGTGGTATTTCTGCAGCGACTTGAGGTGTCGACTATACATGGTCCATGTCTCTGAGCCATACAGGAGGGCGGGTATTATTACAGCCCTGTAGACCATGAACAAAGTGTCGGCAGCTGAAGGACTGTATGCGCTGAGCAGAGGGGAAAAGGGCAGAGGGATTGGGGGGCTAAAATCATTTTTTACGCCTGCAAATTAATTTTGAACAGACTTCAGACAGCTCAGGTTGCTGTGCGTGGGTGAATAGTTAAATGGTTCTCATTTGTCCATCGTGTGGAAGAGCAGAGGTGGGTTATCTCACCGCTGCTGGAACAGTCTTATAATGAACTAAAATTGTAATGCGTATTATTCCAGGTGCAAGACATTATTGGAAGGAATTTATAGAATCAGACGGTATTCAGCACATTGTTGGTTTTTCAGGCAACGTTCCTCCTAATGTCTCTCGCAGAGAAAATGTAAAATGATGCAAGGTTCTCGGCCGAACCCATCCATCGCCTCTGTACACGGTTCAACACACAATTATTTAAAAACATTTTCTATTTCAATCCTAATGGTGGATTTATGTTGCTTTCCATATTCCGCATTGCTCCTACAGGAAGCAATGCCCTGCTTTATTTCAAACATGTCTTCGATTCCTTCACAATTCCTGTGCCAAATTCTCAAACTTCATCAGAATTCTCAACTGGTTAAGCACTGAGCAGCTGTGATCTGCAAACAAGCCGGTAGGATTTGTAGGATCTTGTGGAGACATCGTTGGTGGTATTTCTCCAACTTGAGGTGTCTACTGTACTCTACCCGCATAAACGTGTAAATGTTCTGAAAGAACATTTATATAGCCCCTTTCCCCACCTCGGGACATCTCGAAGTGCTTTTCAGCCAACAAAGTACTTTGGGAGTGTAGTCGCTGTTGTAATGTGGGAAACGCGGCAGCCAATTTAGGCACAGCAAGCTCCCACACACAGCAACGTGATAATGACCGGATAATTTATTTGTTTAGTGATGTTGGTTGAGGGATAAATATTGGCCACAGGACACCAGGGATAACTCCCCTGTTCTTCTTTGAAATACTGCAGTGGGCTCTCTTACATCCACCTGAAAGAGCAGACGGGGCCTCGGTTTAACGTCTCATCCAAAGGATGGCAAAGAAGTCAAGGAGGAACTATGGATTCAAACTGCCAAATATGTTTTAAGTCTGAGACTAGTTGTACTTGGCCATATTTTGAAAGTGGTGGGTTAAGTTGTTTTTATCCAATGGAGGAGTAACAGATGACCGGATGCATATTTTTCATGGCCAATTGTCTGGAGGGAGTGGAGTGTAATTTGTTGGAGGAGTTTGTCGTGTGTCGGTTGTATTATTAAATTGCAGCAAGCAACATCAGACTTGTTGCCTCTTTTTTTTTTTAAAGCTTGCACTCCGATTGAGCTTACAATTGGATAACTTTATAACCTGTGAAATAAAGATGGGTGCTCTCATTAGAATCATGGAATGATAAGCACAGAAGGAGGCCATTCGGCCCATCGTGCCTGTGCCGGCTCTGTGAAAGAGCGATCCAATTAGTCCCACTCCCCCCGCTCTTTCCCCACAGCCTTGCAAAATTTTCCACTTCAGATATTTATCCAATTCCCATTTGAAAGTAATTATTGAATCTGCTCCCACCGCCCTTTCAGGCAGCGTATTCCCGCTCACAACAACTCGCAGCGTAAAAAAAAAAAGGCGACTCATCTCACCTCTTGCGCCTGACTCTCGATTAATTTTCTCCTTCTCTTTGGCCCCTCTCCCTTTCTCCCTGAAGCCCAGTCCCTTCCTTGATGGTTTGTGAAGTTGCCAAGTTGGGGGAGTTATGCCGTGTCACATTGCCGGTTCTGTTACGTGGCCAAGCTTGCCTCGCGGGCTCAATTTTTTTTTTTTCCAATCCCCTCTGTGGCCCTCGCCTCTCCCTATCTCTCTAATCTCCTCCAGCCCCACAACCTCCCGAGATCTCTGCGCTCCTCCAATTCTGTCCTCTTGCACATCCCCAATTTTAATCGCTCCACCATTGGCGGCCGTGCCTTCAGCTGCCTGGGCCATAAGCTCTGGAACTCACTGCCTAAACCTCTCCACCTCTCTCCCCTTCCTTTTAAGTCACTCCTTAAAACATACCTTTTTGATCAAGCTTTTGGTCACTTGTCCCTAATACCTCCTTATATGGCTTGGTGTGAAGCTCCTTGGGACCTTTTACTATAAAGATGCTCTATAAATGCAAGTTGTTTTATTCCACGTTTCATTCTACATTTTTCTTTTCCCGTATTTCCAGAGATGAATAGACCAACGTTCATGAATAACTTTTATAGAAAAGCCTCATGAGGTTTTAATGAAAATTCACGGAGTGATTTCCTCTCAAAACTGGTTTTCAAGCTACATTCTTTTTTTTTCTGCTGGTGTCTAATCGGATAAGTGCACTTGGCCGGCCCGACCATTAAATATCCTCGCAATGCAAACCTTTAATTGCTGGTTTGGTAGTGTGGTGAAAATCTTTTTCCACAGCGGTACATCTGCTGTTCAGCCATAGTCAGCAAGTTACCATCATCGCAGCCCATTCTGTCTTTTCCATAACTTTTTAATATATTTGTTGCAAACTGCTAAGAGTCCATGCAAAGAATGGTTTAATTGAAAAATTGCTATCCTTTGAGAAACTCTACTTAGTTCCAAACCGCAGTCTTGTAACCCAGGAAAATCGCTCAAAGAGCACTCCGTGATTGTGGGGGCCAGAGAACTCGCCCCAAATTTCTCCCTCTGTCGTTTCCTTTCCCCCTCCCCCTGCCATTGTAATTGCATTAACCCGATGTTCTGATTCCAAATGTTGACTTCTAATCTCCAGCTAGTTGCATAATCCTCATACATCTTGCACACTTACCCTGCTTAAACTGGGAACAGTGCTTTCAGGAAACGAATTAACGAGGTCACGTAACCAACTGGGGATCTGTAGGCTGGACATTAGATAATGTCTTTTAAGCAAAGGAAACCTGCCGACCTTACCCGGTCTTGGCCGAAATATGACGGCAGTCCCACACCAGTACGCAACCATTTTTTATTCATTCATGGGATGTGGGTGTCACTGGTAAGGTGAGCATTTATTGCCCATCCCTAATTGCCCCTTGAGAAGGTGGTGGTGAGCCGCCGCCTTGAACCGCTGCAGTCCGTGTGGTGCTCCCACAGTGCTGTTGGGGAGGGAGTTCCGGGATTGTGACCCAGCGACGATGAAGGAACAGCTGATATAGTTCCAAGTCAGGATGATGCGTGACCTGGAGGGGAACGTGGAGGTGATGGTGTTCCCATGTGCCTGCTGCCCTTGTCCTTCTAGGTGGTAGAGGTCGCGGGTTTGGGAGGTGCTGCCAAAGAAGCCTTGGTGAGTTGCTGCAGTGCATCTTGTAGATGGTACACACTGCAGCCACAGTGAGCCGAATGAGACGTTAAACCGAGGCCCCGTCTGCCCACTCAGGTGGATGTAAAACTATTTTGAAGATTAGGGGAGTTCTGCCCGGTGTTCTGGGCCAATACTTAGCCCTCAACCAGTATCACGAAGACATCTTATCTGGTCATTTTAATTAATTGTGGGACCTTGCTGTGTGAAAATTGCTGCGTGTTGACCTTCATCATCATCATCATCATAGGCAGTCCCTTGGAATCGAGGAAGAATTGCTTCCACTCTGAGTTCTCAGGTGACTGAACAGTCTAATACAGGAATTACAGTCTCTGTCACAGGTGGGACAGACAGTGGTTGAAGGAAAGGGTGGGTGGGACAGGTTTGCCGTATGCTCCTTCCGCTGCCTGTGCTTGGTTTCTGCATGCTCTCGGCGATGAGACTTGAGGTGCTCAGCGCCCTCCCGGATGCACTTCCTCCACTTAGGGCAGTCTTTGGCCAGGGTCTCCCAGGTGTCGGTGTGGATCACTTTATCAAGGAGGCTTTGAGGGTGTCCTTGAAATATTTCCTCTGCCCACCTGGGGCTCACTTGCAGTAGTTCTGAATAGAGCGCTTGCTTGATCAAGCACTTGTTAGACGCCAGACAGATTTTTCTTCCTCGTAGCAAGGTGTTTACAATGGCATTGTCGCAATTCAATAGTGGCGTGAGTAATGCGTGTTGAGGTTAGCTGTGTAACAATGCCAGCAGAGCCGTTATGCAGAAATACACACCTACCTGCAGCTTGCATTCAGCTCAAGGACAATGGATGTGTTTGGATTCAGGGGGGTCCTGTTGCAACTAATTACCGCAAGCTACCATCCAGCCTGTTCCCTGCGAGCTGGAGAAATACCACCAACGATGTCTCCGTAAGATCCTACAAATCCCCTGGGAGGACAGCCGCACCATCATTAGCGTCCTCGACCAGGCCAACATCACCAGCATCGCAGCACTGACCACACTCGACCAGCTCCGCTGGGCGGGCCACATTGTCTGCATGCCCGACACAAGACTCCCAAAGCAAGCGCTCTACTCGGAGCTCCTTCACGGCAAACGAGCCAAAGGTGAGCAGAGGAAACGTTACAAGGACACCCTCAAAGCCTCCCTGATAAAGTGCAACATTCCCATCGACACCTGGGAGTCCCTGGCCAAAGACCACCCGAAGTGGAGGAAGAGCATCCGGGAGGGCGCTGAGCATCTCGAGTCTCGTCACCGAGAGCATGCAGAAATCAAGCGCAGGCAGCGGAAAGAGCGTGTGGCAAACTTGCCCCAGCCATCCTTTCCCTCAACGACTGTCTGTCCCACCCGTGACAGGGACTGTGGTTCCTGTTTTGGACTGTTCAGCCACCTAAGGACTCATTTTTAGAGTGGAAGCAAGTCTTCCTCGATTCTGAGGGACTGACTATGATGATGATCCCTGCGAGCTTTACACACTTTGTGCTGTAATGACCTTGCAATACAAGTAACCACTTGCGTTGCAACCTATTCGTAAAGCAACAACACCTGGCATATCAACAGCTTGGTGTGCTGAGGAATTTCTTGCTTGCAAGTGAGAAATTCTGGTGACTCATTGAGCCCCAGATCCTGGTGAGGGAGTGAGGTGGGATTTGACATGGGAAAGAAGGTTCATTGAGGATTATCGTCTGCTGAAAATGGAAGGGTGTGGCTTGTATTCCTGTGAAAAGGATGGTTCGAGCCGAACATGGTATTTCATCTTCAGTGAGCGGATGAATACGTCTGTTGTGATTCCACAATGAAAATTGATGCAAATAGTTTCAACTCGCAAATGATTGTAAAAAGCTGTTCTCAGCATTGAAATATTTCCGACCATTACAAAATCGTTGGCTTAGCCTAATTCAGCTTTTCTGAATTTCTGATTGGATGTGAACTTTTGTCACCTGGGCATTAATCCATGGCAGAAAATCATTTTAAGATGTGGACTATATGTGTCTACTTAACAACTGGGAAACCTTTGGAGAAACTTTTAATAACTTTGGAAACTCTGGAAGAAACTTTTAAAAATATCCCTCGGAACTCCAGCGGACAGCTGACCTTCCTAACATCTCTTTCCCCCCCCCCCCCCCCCCCCAACCAAGCCTCGGGCCACCTACCATCGATGGCGCTTACTCGGCGCTGAGCCTGCGACTAACACCTCGCTGTAGGCATTTAGGCTTATACAGCAGTGCCTGGTCTCCAGTTGTCTTGGACCCCCTTGTCACTGGACCAAGACCGTGCTCAGCTAAACCTGTGTGGTAGCTGTTGTGCAGCCCACGTTAAAAGAACTCTCACACAGGCATCTGCCGCCACTCTAACATGAAGTTCTGGACCTGGAACATCAGGAACCTATTGGACCACTCCAATAGCGACAGGCCGCACCGCCGTAGTTGCCCGGGACCTTAGACGTTTTGACATAGACGTCGCTGCCCTAAGCGAGACCTGGCGAGCAGGGGAAGGCCGGCTCGAGGAACAAGGTGGAGGTTATACCTTCTTCTGGAACAGGAAACCTGAGGAAGAACGCCGCCTCCATGGAGTCGGCTTCGCCGTCAAGAATGAGCTGGTCGACCGCCTCAAAGACCCCCCCCCCCCCCGCCCCCCCCTGCGGGGTTAACGAACGCGTCATGACTCTACGTATCACCCTATCCTGGAACCAATGCGCTACAGTCATCAGTGCATACACCCCAACACTTGATGCAACGGATGAGGCTAAAGAGGGTTTTTATTCCAACCTCGAGACATCCCTGTCCCACGTCCCCATGGGCAACAAATTGATCCTCCCTTGGTGACTTTAATGCCAGGGTCGGCAAAGGCACAGCCCTCTGGGGAGGTGTGATTGGCAGAGAGGGGGTAGGGAAAGCCAACTCCAGCGGTACCCTACTCCTGACAAAATGTCTAGAACATGAACTCCTCATCACCTACACCTTGTTCCGCCAGAGGGACAAATACAAGGCATCGTGGCAACACCCTCGCTCCAAACACTGGCACCTGCTCGACTATGTCATCGTCCGAGCCAGGGATTGCAAGGATGTGCGCATCACCCGTGCCATGACGGGAGCTGATGACTGTTGGACAAACCACCGCCTAATCCGATCCATCATCAACATTAACATTGCCCCAAAGCAGAGGGGGCAGCAGAAGCAGTGCCACAATAAAGTTTATGCCGGGGCACTTAAGGACCCAGCTAAGAGAGCCCTATACCGTCAGCACCACACAGCTAATCTGGCGTGCCTTGACCCTGAGATGCTGAATGCTCACAGTGCTTGGTCTGTCCTCCAGGCCTCTATAACCAGTGCTTGTGAAGAGACACTTGGTCACTCAACCAGAAAACACCAGGAGTGGTTTGATGAAAATGATCAGGAGATCGAAGAGCTAATAGATCACAAGCGCAGAGCATTTCTGAGCCTCAAGCAACAACCCAACTCTGGAGCAGCAAAGCAACGTTACAGACGGCTCAAGGCTGAGGGCCAACAAAAAACCCGGGACCTAAAGAACAGGTGGTGGATGGAGAAAGCACAGGAGATACAACAACTGGTCGACAGCCACGATATGCAAGGATTCTTCACCGCAGTCAAGGCCACCTACGGTCTAAACTCCCAGGGCCCCACCCCACTGCTGGCCAAGAACGGGGAAACACTCATCAAGGACACCGAGGCTGGAAGGAGCACTTCAAAGATCTCAATCGAGACTCTGCCTTTGACTCGAGTGTTCTCGACTCCATCCCGCAGCATGTGACCCGCCACCACCTCAGTGAAACTCCAACGTTGCACGCAGTAGGCAAAGCCATAAAACAGCTCAAGCATAACAAGGCTACGGGTGCGGATAGAATCCTTGCTGAGGCACTGAAATATGGCAGTGAGGCGCTGTTGGCGCGGATACATGACCTCATCTCACCTGGAGGGAGGAGAGCATGCCGGGAGATCTGAGATGCAGTGATTGTGACCATCTTTAAAAAAGGGGACAAGACTGACTGCAGAAACGACAGGGGAATCTCCCTGTTATCAGCCACTGGGAAAGTTGTCACTAGAGTTCTCCTCAACCGTCTCCTCCCTGTGGCCAAGGAGCTCCTCCCGGAATCACAATGCGGATTTCATCCCCTACGGGGCACAGTGGACATGATCTTTGCAGCGCGACAGCTGCAGGAAAAATGCAGGGAGCAGCATCAGCCCTTCTACATGGCCTTTTTTGATCTTCGAGGCCTTTGACACCGTCATAGACCGTGAGGGTCTATGGAGCGTCCTCCTCCGTTTCGGATGTCCTCAAAAGTTTGTCAACATCTTTTGCCTGCTCTACGACAACATGCAGGCTGTGATCCTTACCAATGGATCCAGTACAGACTCAATTTGTGTCCGGATCCGGGGTTAAACAGGGCTGTGTCATCGCTCCAACCCTCTTCTCAATCTTCCTCGCTGCCATGCTCCACCTCACAGTCAACAAGCTCCCTGCTTGAGTGGAACTAAACTACAAAACCAGTGAAGCTGTTTAACCTTCGCCGCCTCCAGGCCAGGTCCAACATCACCCCAACCTCTGTCGTTGAGCTACAGTACGCGGACGACACCTGCGTCTGCGTACATTCTGAGGCTGAACTCCAGGATATAGTCAATGTATTCACTGAGGCATATGAAAGCATGGGCCTTACGCGTAACATCCGTAAGACAAAGGTCCTCCACCAGCCTGTCCTCGCCGCACAGCACACTCCCCCAGGAATCAAGATCCACGGTGCGGCCCTCGACAACGTGGACCATTTCCCATACCTCCGGAGCCTCTTGTCGACAAAAGCAGACATTCAACACTGCCTCCAGTGCGCCAGTGCAGCCTTCAGCCGCCTGAGGAGAAGCGTGTTCGAAGACCAGGCCCTCAAATCTACCACCAAGCTCATAGTCTACAGGGTTGTAGTATTACCCGCCCTCCTGGATGGATCAGAGGCATGGATAATGTACAGAAGACACCAAATCGCTGGAGATATACCACCAACGATGTCTCCGCAAGATCCTGCAAATCTCCTGGGAGGACAGGCGCACCAACATTAGTGTCCTTGACCAGGCTAACATCCCCAGTATTGAAGCACTGACCACACTCGATCAGCTTCGCTGGACAGGCCACATGGTTCGCATGCCAGACACGAGACTCCCTAAGCAAATGCTCTATGCGGAGCTCCTTCACGGCAAACGAGCCCCAGGTGGGCAGCGTAAACGTTACAAGGACACCCTCACAGCCTCCCTGGTAAAGTGCGACATTTAGAAGAATGATAGGAGATCTCATAGAAACATATAAAATTCTGATGGGATTGGACAGATTAGATGCAGGAAGAATGTTCCCGATGTTGGGAAGTCCAGAACCAGGGGACACAGTCTAAGGATAAGGAGTAAGCCATTTAGGACCGAGATGAGGAGAAACTTCTTCACTAAGAATTGTGAAACTGTGGAATTGTCTACCACAAAGTTGTTGAGGCCAGTTCGTTAGATATATTCAAAAGGGAGTTAGATGTGGCCCTTACAGATAAAGGGATCAAGGGGTATGGAGAGAAAGCAGGAATGGGGTACTGAAGTTGCATGATCAGCCATGATCATATTGAATGGTGGTGCATGCTCAAAGGGCCGAATGGCCTGCTCCTGCACCTATTTTCTATGTTTCTATCACCACTGACACTTGGGCGTCCCTGGCTGAATACCGCCCTAGGTGGAGAAAGTGCATCCGGGAGGGCGTTGAGCTCTTCGAAGCTCAACGCCGAGAATGTGAAGAGGTCAAGCGCAGGCTGCGGAAGGAGCGTGCGGCAAACCAGTCCCACTCCCCCTTCCTTCGACGAATGTCTGTCCCACGTGTGACAGAGTCTGTGGCTCTCGTATTGAACTGTTCAGCCACCAAAGAACTCACTTCAGGAGTGGAAGCAAGTCTTCCTCGATTTCGAGGAACTGCCTATGATGACGACTCATCCCTATCCAATATAAGTGGAATATCAGCAACCACATCTCTAAGTATGGCATTAAAGCTTATTCTGACTGAGCAGAAAAATATGACGCAAGCAATGTTTCGAACACAGAACCATACAGCACAGGAGGTGGCCATTCGGCCCATTGTGCCTGTGCCGGCTCTGTGAAAAAGCGATCCAATTAGCCCCACTCGCCCTGCTCTCTTCCCCATAGCTCTGCAAAAATTTTCTATTTCAAATATTTATTCAGTTCCCTTTTGAAAGTTATTATTGAATCTACTTCCACCGCCCTTTCAGCCAGCTTGTTCCCAATCACAACAACTCGCTGCGTAAAATAACAATAATCCTCATCTTCCATCTCTGCTCCATTTGCCACGGTTTCCGACCTTCCTGCCCGTAGAAACAGATTCCCCTTATTTACCCTGAGAACCCGTCATAATTTTGAGCAACTCTATTAAATCTCCCCTTAATCTTCTCCGCTACACTGAAAACAATCATAGAGACATAGAAAATAGGTGCAGGCGTAGGCCATTCGGCCCTTCGAGTCTGCACCACCATTCAATATGATCATGGCTGATCATGCAACTTCAGTACCCCATTCCTGCTTTCTCTCCATACTCCCTGATCCCTTTAGCCGTAAGGGCCACATCTAACTCCCTTTTGAGTATGTCCAATGAACTGGACTCAACAACCATCTGTGGCAGAGAATTCCACAGGTTCACAACTCTCTGGGTGAAAAAGTTTCTCCTCATCTCTGTCCTAAATGGCTTACCCCTTATCCTTAGACTGCGACCCCTGGTTCTGGACTTCCTCAATAATCCCAGCGCCTCCAGTCTCTCCCTTCTAATGGGGATACAGAAGCTGCCGATTTCAAGTTCTATTATAGTCACTGAGCGCTCTCTGTCTCCGCGTGTGGGCGACATTTTGAGACAAAGCTCGCTCTTTATGCAGAAAACGTGGGGCCCGAGCATCCAGGTTTCTCTTTCCCCCCCCCCCCCCCCCCCCCTGGGCAGCCATGTTTCTGCTGCTGCTACAACAACAACACAGCTTGGTCAAAGAGGTAGGTTTTAAGGAGCGTCTTAAAGGAGGAGAGAGACGGAGAGGTTTAGGGAGGGAGTTCCAGAGCTTGGGGCCCAGGCAACAGAAGGCACGGCCACCAATGGTTGAGCGATTTAAAATCAGGGATGCTCAAGAGGGCAGAATTAGAGGAGCGCAGAGATCTCTGGGGGAGGAGGGTCGAGGGGCTGAAGGAGATTACAGAGATGGGGAGGGAGCAAAGGGCAGAGTTGAAAAAAGGGCCCCTGCTGGACTCTGTGTGTTGCAATCTCTTGTCCAATGTTCCCTTTAAGCTTCCCAGGGTTCCAGGGGACCCATGCAGCCGGCTTTTAAATAGAAAATACGCGCATGCGCATTATTTTGAATTTTTCCGCGCGGCCTGAAAAGAACTTGCAGGAAACTTTGTTCAAGTCCCACTCCGTGGACCTGAGCGCAAAAATCTAGGCTGACACTCCAGTGCAGTGCTGAGGGAGTGCTGCACTGTCGGAGGTGCCGTCTTTCAGATGAGACGTTAAACCGAGACCCCGTTTGCACTCGAGCGAAAAAGATCCCATGGCACTATTTCGAAGAAGAGCAGGGGAGTTGTCCTGGGGCAAATATTCATCCCTCAGTCAACATCACAAACAGATTATCTGGTCATTATCACATTGCTGTTTGTGGGAGTTTGCTGTGTGCAAATTGGCTGCCGCATTTCCTACATTACAACAGTGACTACACTTCAAAAGTACTTCATTGGCTGTAAAGCGCTTTACAGCCAGAGGTCCTGAAAGACGCTATATAAATCCAAGTCTTTTTAGGTTTTCACAGAGACTTGGCTTATATTTGATTCTCTTCGCTCGGGATCAAATAAAGGGCAAAAAAAATGCCAGTATATGGCTGCATCCGGTACATACATTGCTTTTAACCCCAATGGCTCCTTCACCAATCCACGTACAAGTCTACTCGACCAAAGGCATGCATTTCCAGCATGCGCCTGGGTTGAGAGATGTCCAGAGACGACATCTCCAACAGGAGCCAATCCGACCTGGCTGAACCTCAACTGCCTCACCCTGGTGTCGGTGTGATATCTTGACGGAGGCCACACACAGCACACACTCCAAGATGGCTCTCCAACAGAAGCTGTCATCGTGTGACCTTGCCACATGACCTTTTGTTATGTCTGTAGTTGCATTACATCAGCTGACCACTAGTTGGAGCTCTGCAGAGCCCTCGTGTGGAAGGGCGGGGGGGGGGGCGGTGGGTGAGGGGTGGGACACAGCCAAATAGTTACCCCCGACTGTGACTGCAGAGAGGCACCTCGAACAGTGGAGCATCTCCTAGAATGCCTTCTACTACCAGCGCCATGCAGACCTGCGGATCTGAGGGACTTCAACCCTCGAGCCAGCGAGGGAAGGTGTAGCGACAAGACACAGACGACGCTCGAGAGGAACATCATAGGAACAGGCGTAGGCCTCTCGAGCCTGTCTGATCCGGCAGATTTCCTTTTCCCTAGAACTAGGGGGCGTAATCTTAGAATAAGGGGCCGCCCATTTAAAACTGAGATGAGGAGGAATTTCTTCTCTCTGAGGGTTGTAAATCTGTGGAATTCGCTGCCTCAGGCAGAGAGCTGTGGAAGCTGGGACATTGAATAAATTCAAGACAGAGATAGACAGTTTCTTAACCGATAAGGGAATAAAGGGGTTATGGGAAGCGGGCGGGGAAGTGGACCCGAGTCCATGATCGGATCAGCCATGATCGTATTAAATGGCAGAGCAGGCTTGAGGGGCCGTATGGCCTACTCCTGCTCCTATTAAGTTCTTATGTTCCCTAAAGGACACAAGTGGACCACATGAGTATTTAACACCGATCATGGTCGCTATTATTGATGCGAGGTTTTTAAAAAATTATTCCAGATTTATTTAATTTAATTTAAATTCCCCATTTGCCGTGGTGCCATTTGAACTCGTGTCCCTGGATCATTAGTCCCGGTCTCTGGATTACTCGTCCAGTAACATAACCGCTATGCTACCGTAGCCCTTGGGATGCATTGCCTTTGTTCAAGGCACTATATAAATGCAAGTTCTTGTTCTTGAACCAACTCTATAAAGAGTTCCATGTATTCAGGTCAGAGGACCAGAAAATAGCTTAGAAAATATTCAGTGACTTAAATGGAAAAAGAATGTTAAGAATGCTACCAGACGTACTTTACCTACACATCGAAAAAGAATTCAAAACATTGCAAGTTAACTTCACTGTGCATTCAGCAGTTTGGTTCATCCCCTTAACTTTTGTCGCATTGTACTCCCAAGTTACTTCAAGACTTGCAGATATTCACCTTAAAATATTTGTGCAGAATAATGAGCCAGTGGCATTGAGGTTTTGCTGCGTCTCGTTCAGAATATTTCCTTGCGTTGCCAGCCAGTGGCTCAGTGGGTAGCATTCTCGCCTCTGGGTCAGAAGGTTGTGGGATCACGTCCCACTCCAGGGACTTGAGCACACAATCCAGGCTGACACTCCCAGTGCAGTGCTAAAGGAGTGGACGTAAAAGTTCCCATGGCATTGTTGGAAGAGCAGGGGAGATATCCCTGGTATCCCTCAATCAACATAAGAAAAGCAGATTATCTGGTCATTATCACATTGCTGTGTGTGGGAGCTTGCTGTGCATAATTGGTTGCCGCATTTCCTACAATACAACAGTGACTGCACTTAAAGTAGGTCTCCTTTTTGGTCTCTAATCGGCACCACCCCTCTTACTACCCATTTACTATTTATATGCCTATGGAAGACTTTTGAATTCCCTTTTATGTTAGCTGACCATCTATTCTCATACTCTGTCTTTGCCCTCTTAGTTTCTTTTTCATTTCCCCTCTGAAATTTCTATATTCAGCCTGGTTCTCGCGTATTCTCAACGTGGCATCTGTCATACGCGCTCTTTTTCTGCTTCATCTTACTCTCTCGTCGTCCAGGGAGATCTGACTTTAGTTGCCCCACCTTTCCCTCTTGTGGGGGATGAACCATGACTGTACCCAAATCATCATCTCTTTAAAAGCAGCTCATTATTCATTTTGCCTGCCACTTTTTGATTCCAATTTACCCGGGCCAGATCCATTCTCGGCCCACTGAAATTTGCCTTTCTCCAATTAAGTATTTTTACTCTAGATTGCGCTCTGTCTTTTTCCATAGCTAATCTAAATCTTATGATACTATGATCACTCTTGCCTAAATGTTCTCCTATTGACATTTGCTCCGCTCGACCCACCTCATTCCCCCAGAATCAGATCCAGCAACACCTCCTCCCTCATTGGGCCGGAAACATACTGATCAAGAAAGTTCTCCTGAAAACACTTCAGAAATTCTTCCCCCTTCTCTGCCCTTTACACTAACTATCCCAGTCTTTTGGGCTCAATTTTCCTCAGTTATCTGTGCTGTTTGTTTTTTTTTGGCGTGCACCACTTTTTTTGACCGAACTTAAAATATCCAAGTTTCCCCAAAGATTGTGCGCCAGGGTAACTCAGTTAGTTAGTTAGGATTTTTTTAGGTTAGTTTTTTTTTGCCTCATAGGGGCTGTAACCTGATGTCCCACGGCAGTTTTTCACATTTATGCAAGTTTGGCCAGCTTACCTTTCTCCTCGGACGGCGTATGTGACCACTCCAAAAAAACCTTCTGGATACTTAAGAAAAACCAGCGCACATTCAAAATTTGGCGCAGAAAGACGCCATTGTTTTTCAGCAAAGTTTTGGAAGGAGTCAAGAACACATTAAATATGCATCGTGAAGCTTAACTTTTTTGAAACTTAAAACGCAGAAAATGGAGTTTCATGCAACTCTTTAATTTTGGATTTTTTTTCAAAATGCCACGCCACCACCGAACATCACCAAACCGGGCTCGCGGGTCAGAGTGGCGGCCGGCAGAATCGGTCCCTCGCCCGGGCTCGGGGCTCGGCTTCAAAAGAAGCCCGGAGGGGTGTGGAAGCCGAACTGAAGGGATCAGAACCCATACACTATGCCGCAGCATCAAAAGCCCTGGGGGGGGGGGGGGGGGGGTTGTTTGCTGAGCCCCTGTGTCCGGGCGAGGGGCCGATTCTGCCGGCTGACCCTTGAGGTGATGTTCGGTTAGTGGTGGGGTGGTACTTTGGGGGGAAAAAAAAATAGAAAATTAAAGAATTGCATTAGACTTGGTTTCCCCAAATGTCCTCAGTTGATTGCTTAGCTTCTCGTTCTAAGTAAGCCTATTGTGCATGTGCAGACCAGGATGTGGGCCATACTAGGGCGTCGACCTTGGAGAGAGAGAGAGAGAGAGAGAGAGAGAGAGAGAACAAAGAAGCTTGTCCTTCTATTTTGAGCTTCTTGCAAAGGTACAATTTAATCATGGGGGCAATACTGACACTGCCATACCTTGTGCAAGCCTTCTGCATGATGGCGCTGCGGAGGAGACAATTGATTCGACGTCATCCCATGAGGAACCTCGGAGCATGTAGGATGATGGGCAGGAGGCCTTACCCACGTCGGGTATATCGAGACAGGCGCTCATACCTGCACCTGAGTGATGCAGACTGTGTGAGAAGGCTGCGTTTCTGCAGAGAAGTTGTAACCGAGATCTGTGAGTTAGTAAAAGCAGACCTGCAACCTAGAAATGTCAGGAGGACTGCTTTCAGTTGAAGTGAAGGTTACAGCTGCACTTTCATTCTATGCATCTGGATCATTCCAGGCTACAACTGGGGATGTGTGCGCCATTTCTCAACATGCAACACATCTGCATTCGGCAGGTGACTGCTGCACTATATGCCCGGAGGAATGACTACATGAAGTTCTCCATGACCGCCCGGGCAATACGTGAAAGGGCTGTGGGCTTCTCCAGGATTGCTGGCTTCCCAAAGGTAAAGGGCTGCATTGATTCTACCCATATCGCCTTGCGAGCACCTTTTGGATGAAAAGGCTTCCACTCCGTTAATGTGCAACTCGTGCGTGACGACATGCATCGCATCGTGGCAGTTGATGCGAGATACCCTGGGAATACCTATGATGCGTTTATCCTATGCGACAGCGTTATATATGCCATGTTTCAGCAGCAGCCAGAAGGGCAGAGTTGGCTGCTGGGAGACCAAGGGTATGGGCTCGCCATCTGGCTCATGAGGCCGCTATGCGTAACACGGACAGAAGCTGACCGGGAATACAACATGTCACACATTGTGCCGCGCAGCACCATAGAGAGGACCATTGGCATCTTGAAACAATGTTTCCGATGCCTGGTCCATTCCGGAGGCCACTTGTAATACGTTCCTGAGATTGTCGGTCAGTTCACTGTTGTGTGCTGCATAACTTAAGCATGATGGGGCAGCAGCAGCTGGTAGTAGAAGACCCATCTGAGGTGAGAGTGGCTGATGATGAGGAAGATGACCAGGAGGAGGACGAGGAAGCCATGCAACTACCTGAACCCGGAGCACGACGGCTGAGGAGGGCGGGTCGTCATGTCCCTTTAACGATTGCTCGAGTCTTGCGCTAGCAGCTCATCCGTGAACGCTTTGCTGCCTGAAGGCTCAGTGGCAAGTATTCCACATGGACCATGTTTACTGTTTGGACCTGTTCCGTAATGTTGTGTTGTGTTAATGGAACATATGATGGAAATGATTCTGTTATAATTTAAAATATATTTTATTCAAAATTTTAACAAACATTTGTTTGTACTTAACTTTAATTAAAATATTCTTCTATCAAACTTTAAAGTTTTCAGTTAAGATCACTTACAAACTTTAAGATCACTTACTAACTTTTGAATTTGTAAATTTACATAATTTACAAAAAACTTTTAATTTGAGAACAGTTACAACAGTAACACCAATAATAACAACAACAACAGCAGCAAAGAAAGGCTTCTTGATGTGGGTGTGTGGGCAGGTGGTAATGTGGAAGGCCCGGCTTGGGCCTGTTCAGAGGCTGGTCTGGGGATTGGAGTGGGAGTGGCAATTGATTCTGGCAATTGAGTCTCTGCGTGTTCCCTTATTGCAGCAGCTAACTGCGACATTCTCTCCCTCATGCGCCCTGACAGTGTATCAGCTACCTGCGACATTCCCACCCTCGTGTTCACTGACAGCGATCAGCTACCTGCGACATTCCCACCCTCGTGCACCGACATTGTATCCGCTACCTACGACATTCCCTCTCATGTTCACCGACAGTGTCTCAACTACCTCCAACATTCCCGCCCTCATGTTCACTGACATTGTATCAGCTACCTGCGACATTCCCTCCCTCATGTTCCCAGATAATGTTCCCATTTCTCGTGAAGGTGTTGTTACTTCTCCCCACAGTCCCGATACCTCATCACCCGCCCCACTGATGGTGTCCAGGAGTGATCGCGTAAGGTCAATGCTCTCCGAACTCATTGCCATCAGGTGAGCCACATCTGTTAGATCCTGCACCTCAGGAGAGCGCTATCGAACTCTCCTTCTCCTCCTCACCCTGGGTGTGCCTCGCTGCGTCCCACTGGGACCCGCCGCCTCGGACTGAGAGAAACCATGCAATGTCCCAACACTCGTACCACTCAGGAAAGGGGCTGGCACCTCAATGGGCAGCACCTGCACCTCCTCCAGAGTGAGTACAACAGTGGGGGCTTCATCCTCCCCCTCACCCCCATGCTCTTCGTCTGGAAGGTGGGATTGGAAGATGGTCTCTTCAGGCTTGTCCGCGTCTGAATCTTCTGCGTCGACTTTAGCCTCATCGGGGTTGGCCTCAAATTCTGCAAAATATAACAGAACAGGCAAATGGTTAGCAGTAGAGGAGGGGGCAGGGCGGCATGAGTAGGCTCACACAGCACAGGCAGCAGGCTCATTTGAAGGACCACAGTGAATGATAGCACATTGCATCATCCAACGCGTACTGACAGAGACATCCCCATGAACCGAAGCATGGCTAGCCCGCTCAGTACTTAACATTTAGCAAAGCCAGACTGTGGAATTTGCAGGACTTACCCTCTCCCTCCAGTGTGGGCCCAGCTTGTGCAGTGGTGGTTGCTTTTCTCCAGGCAGGACCCATCAAAGCAGGGACCCTTTCTTCCAAGGGTGTCAGTGGGTGCAGATTTGCCGGGCCTCCTCCTGTTCGAGTTCTTTCTGCTTTGTGTGTGTCACCTTCCTCTGCAAAGATGAAAATATAACTTTTTAGAGAGGGTGTCTTTCTGCTGGGTGGGATATATACAGATGGTCACATTTACTATTGCAATTCCAGTCAATAAATAACCACTGTCGGAGGGGCAGTACTGAGGGAGCGCTGCATTGTCGGAGGGGCAGTGCTGAGGGAGTGCTGCACTGTCGGAGGGGCAGTACTGAGGGAGCACTGCACTGTTGGAGGGACAGTACTGAGGGAGCGCTGCACTGTCGGAGGGACAGTACTGAGGGAGCGCTGCACTGTCGGAGGGGCAGTACTGAGGGAGCGCTGCACTGTCGGAGGGGCAGTACTGAGGGAGTGCTGCACTGTTGGAGGTGCCGTCTTTCGGATGAGATGTTAAACCCGTCTGCTCTCTCGGGCGGACGTAAAAGATCCTACTGCACATTTCAAAGAAGAGCAGGGGCGTTTTCTCCCCAGTGTCCTGCGCCAATATTTATCCCTCAACCAACATTTCCGATTAACTGATCATTTATTTCATTGCCCAAACTTGCATCTGGCACTTGACGAGACGAATACAGTTTTGAGGATACAGTAAGAAGCAGTGGACTCTATCAAGTGTCTGAATGTGATAGGTGACGGCTTCTGTGAACCGCTGCTAATGCAGGGTTTGCTGCTCTGTCGATGGATTTGAAATCCCCTCAGGAATGTGTCTCTGGAATGCACCTCACTGCCAAATTGTTATCACATGCTGATTGATGGAAGTGTTTACTGGCAGATGTTGGCTATTTATTTTCAGCCACAGGTCAGTTTGCGGGATGGGGCGCGGATTTTAAAAGGTAAAACTGGGGCAGATTGGAGTATTTAATATAATCCGCAGCTCTTGCTGTAAACAGGGATCGAGGGGGCGGGGGTGAGGTTGGGGGGGGGGGATGGGAGAGAAATGTTAACCCGATTGTCAAAATGCTCTGTGGCTTGGTTCCGGGTGATGGCTCGGAGTAATGGGATTACTCTTAACCCTCCGGTGAGAAAGCAGCCTTTGGGATTCATCCCATTTCTTGCTCTGTGTCCGCTGTGTCAATTAAGATTATATTTCTGAAAAGGAGAAGGTTAGACCTGCGTTTATATAGCGCCTTTCGTGACCACCAGACGTCCCAAAGCGCTTTACAGCCAAATGAAGTACGTTTTGGAGTGTGTGGTCACTGTTGTAATGTGGGAAACGCGGCAACCAATTTGCGCACAGCAAGCTCCCACAAACAGCAACGTGATAATGACCCAGATTATCTGTTTTTGTGATGTTGATTGAGGGATAAATATTGGCCCAGAACTCCGGGGAGAACTCCCCTGCTCCTCTTCGAAATAGTGCGGTGGGATCTTTTACGTCCACTTGTGAGAGCAAACGGGACCTCGGGTCCCGTTTGCTCTCGCAGGTGGACAAAAAAGATCCCACGGCACTATTTTGAAGAGCAGGGGAGTTCTCCCCGGAATGATGACCCCTCTGACAGTGCAGCATTCCCTCAGCACTGCACTGGAAAGTCAGCCTAGATTTTTGTGCTCAAGCCTCTGGAGTGGGACTTGTACCCAGAGATGAGAGAGTGTTGCCCACTGAGCCACAACTGACACAGCACCTAATACATTTGTATTGGCTTTTCTCAACTGGTTTCAGTGTGCATCATGCCCCCTTCATCTTGTATTGTGCAGGAATTCCACCAATTGATAGGTGCAGCATTGAAGGTTAAAGATATTCCAGCATTTCTTGTTGGGCTTTACTGTACCCACCATAGTTACTGATCCATTGGGAACGAGGCATCTCGCTTAACTTCGGTTATCTGCTGTGAATGGCCTTTTACAGATGCGTATGTTTGCTTTTCCGTCGACTGACTCCCCATCCCCTCGCGAGTTTGAAGAAAAAAGCATTCACGTTTTTAATCCGGTTTCTGAGAAATTCAAGGAAAGCCTGAATCTGTTTTTGCATAAGAAGTACAGAAGATGTTTGCACTTGTGGGGAGAACAGATAGACAGAGATAGACAATTTCTTCACCGATAAGGGGTTATGGGGAGCAGGCAGGGAAGTGGACCCGAGTCCATGATCGGATCAGCCATGATCATATTGAATGGCGGAGCAGGCTAGAGGGGGCCGTATGGCCTACTCCTGATCCTATTTCTTATGTTCTTATGACCAAAGCTCGGGGCCAAAAATATATAAGATAGTCACTATTTATCCCTCGATCAACATCGTAATAACAGATGATCTGGTCATTATCACATTGCTGTATGTGGGAGCTTGCTGTGCGCAAACTGGCTGTTGCATTTCCTGTAACAACAACAACATGTATTTATATAGCGCCTTTAACATAGTGAAACGTCCCAAGGTGCTTCACAGGAGTATTGAGAGTCAAGAATTTGACACCGAGCCACATAAATAGAAATTAGGGCAAGTGACCAAAAGCTTGGTCAAAGAGGTAGGTTTTAAGGAGCGTCTTGAAGGAGGAAAAAGAGGCTGAGAGGTTTAGGCAGAGGATTCCAGAGCTTGGGGCCCAGGCAACAGAAGGCAAGACCACCGATGGTTGAGTGATTATAATCAGGGATGCTCAAGGGGGCAGAATTAAACAAGCACCGATATTTTGGCGGGGGGGGGGGGGCGGGGGGGCGTTGTGGGGTTGGTGGAGATTCGAGATAGGGAGGGGGCGAGGGCCATGGAGGGATTTGAAAACAAGGATGAGAATTTTGAAATCGAGGTGTTGCTTAACCCGGAGCCAATGTCGGTCAGTGAGCACAGGGGGTGATGGGTGAGCGAGTTCGGACACGGGCAGCCGAATTTAGGATCACCTCTAGTTTACGTAGGGTAGGATATGGGAGGCCAGCCAGGAATAGTCAAGTCTAGAGGTAACAAAGGCGTGGATGAGGGGCCTAATAGAGATCTTCACAATTTTGAAGGGGTTCAATAGGGTAGACGTAGAGAAGATGTTTCCACTGGAAACTAGGAGTCCAAAACAAGGGGCCATTAATATCAGATAATCAATCCAATAGGGAATTTAGGAGAAATTTCTTTACCCAGAGAGCGGTGAGAATGTGGAACTCGCTGCCACAGGGAGTGGTTGAGGCGAATAGTATCGATGCATTTAAGGGGAAGCTGGATAAACACAGGGAAAAAGAAATACTTGCATTTATATAGCACCTTTCACAACCACTGGACACCTCCAAGCGCTTTACAGCCAATGAAGGATGTTTGGAGTGTAGTCACTGTTGTAATGTG